>NC_052171.1:16578566-16878566 GCF_902713615.1 Scyliorhinus canicula | reverse complement strand
AGCCCATTGAGGTGCAACATCTAATCTTTTCTGTGCGTTTTTGAATTCATTGCACGTCACAGATGTTGGGCCTCCCAGCCGGCTATCGTGTTTTAAGATGCTTGAGGTTTAGAGCTAAAACATGATCCATTTTGAATTTCTATCCTTTGCACTCAACCACCTGGCTTGCATTACTTGCTCTTGGGAGGAGGGGACTGGGTCCTGAGGATAAGTGACACAACGAAATCTCAGACAGGCAGTCTCAGTCAGATCTTCAACCAGCATCTGGTGAGGTCTTTTATCCCCCCCTGCTTTGATTTGATTAATTAGACACAGGTGATTCTTTTTTTAATATGTCGAATTAAAGATTGAGCTGTAATCAAGCCTTCTGGAGAATTTGTTCAAATTTCTATTCGATTTAGCAAGCAGCTGCTGAAGGCCATTAAAGATGGTTCATATTGACTGTAGCTTTTCCAGTCAGACAATGGCAGAATTGGACTGATACGTACAAAGACGAAGGCCTCAGGCTCCATTCCTGGCCAATGGCACAATATCTCATCTTGGCTCAGGCCACTCACTGCCTTAATTTCTTTTTTGAAAATCTTTTTATTGGCTTTTCTCATATTTATAAACAGTTGTTACTTATATATACATGACATTTTTCTTGCCCGCGCTAATTTGCTCTATTTTACAGAGGTTTCTTTTGTCTTTCATTTGACTAGCTGTATGTGTATTTTGCTGCCCTCTGGATCGGTCTATGATATCCTCTCCTTCATCCTCTCTCTCTCTCTCTCTCTCTCTCTCTTCCCCCCCCCATTGGCTTACTCCTCGTTTCTGGCCTTTAACAGGTTTTGGAACAGACTGACAAACTGCCCCCCAGTATCCAGGAATCCATCCTCTGACCCTCGGATGGTGTACTTAATTTTCTCCAGGTGGAGAAATTCCGAGAGGTCAGCGAGCCAGTCTGCAGCTGTGGGCGGTGCTGCCGATTGCTAGCCGAGCAGGATTCTCCGGCGTGCGATTAGGGAAGCGAAAGCAAGGGCATTGGCCCCCTTCCCCATGTGTAACTCTGGCTGCTCCAATACCCCGAAGATCGCCACTATCGGGCATGGCTTCACCCTCACCCCCACAACCTTGGACATTGCCTCGGAGAAGGCTGTCCAGAACCCAGAGAGCTTGGGGCAAGCCCAAAACATGTGGGTATGGTTGGCCGGGCCCCTCTGGCACCGCTCACATTTGTCCTCCACCTCCGGGAAGAACCTGCTTGTTCGGGTCAGTATTCTCATTGTTACCTCGCGACCTGACGATTGGACTGCTTTCTTCGCTGACCTCCTATCTTGGACCTACATAGATTCTGCTGTTCGAATCCCAATTCGCACATGCAGTTAGATGGAATAAGTAATAAAGGGTTAACTGTAATCTTTGCTGTCACAGAAAGAAGTAGCATATACTCATGTGATCTGAGAGTCTTGGAGAGAGCAGCATGGAAAGAAGCTCGTGCAAAGGAGTGTACTGTACTCATAACTAAATATGTTGCAAGAAAGTTAGAATTTGCAGCTGGCCGTCTTTGGGAGATGTGGAAGATACTCCAACCCAATTTGAGTCAATTCACCATTGACAGCTATACCTTCAGCGGCTTCAGCTCTGGAATGAATGCTGTCCCTGATACTCTCTGTGGCTCTCTTTATGTCTTTTCAGAACCTCTTAAAACCTCCCTCTTTGATCACCTGTCTCGATGTTTCCTTATTTGATGCTGTAGCAGATTTTGGCTGGGAATCTCCGTTGTGGGTCCATCCCGCTTCCTCTGTTAGCGAGTACGGAGAATTTGGCACTGAGCCAAATCCCCCACTCAGTGCAGCGGGACTGGAGAATCGCGCTGTTGTGAATGGACGCTGAATCCACACACTCCTCTGAAACACCATGGGAGGCCAGTTATGTTGAAGGTCGGCTGGAAATACAAGGTACTGGAGGATTCCCGTTCATGGTCACTGGAAACAAAATGAGCGATGGGTCCAGCATGTGGGCTTGGCTGTGACAGTCCCCATCAACTAGACTCCGTGCGTGAAGCTCAGACATGAACAATGGCCATTCCAGGGGAGGAGAGAGGAAGGGAGATAACACAGCAGCTTTTACAGGGAAAAGACATGTCTGGTTGTCACAGCTCTTAGTGTCACGATGTGAATTCCTCCCTCCCATTATCCCACCATTGGTGGGAGAAGAATCGGTCATTTAGGTCCTTCTCTCTGGAATCCTCTCCCTAAATCTCTTTCCCTCTCCAAGCCAAGACACATCTCTTCAACCAGACTTTGCTCCCAGTTCCTCCTTTTTCCATTCCTCCTTCAGCATTCATTCCCAGTCATCAGCAACTTGGGTTGATTTCCATGGTTTAAAATGGGATCCAAATTTAAGTCATTGAATGCTCAGTTTTGAGCTAAGCATGGTGCCAGCAGCTGCCTGCTCCAGAATTGGCCACACCCCGAGCCAAGTTGGACTCACATCTCCCTGGCAATGTGGAAAATTCCCCGGTTATCGCCTCTCCAGAAAAATCAGGACAAATCCAACCCGATCAATTCCCACCCCAGCTGTCTACTCTCGAGAATCAGCAACGTGGTGATGGGGTCATTGGCAGTGGTATTAAGCAGCACTTACTCAGCATTAACCTGCTCATTGATGCTCCATTTGGGTTCTGCCAGGGTCACTCAGTTCCTTATTCCAAACATGCAGAAGAGAAGCCAATGTCAGAAGTGAGGCAACAGTGACTGCCCTTGACATCAAGGCAGCATTTGACCGAGTGTGGCATGAGGGATCCCCAGCTAAACTGGAAACCTCAACACTAGTTTTTGTCATACATGGCAGAACGGAAAATAGTCGTGGTTGTGGGAGGCCAATCATTGCAACCACAGGGGTATCCTCAGGGTAGTGCCCTCAGGGTAGTGCCCTCAGGGTACTGTCCTCAGGGTAGTGTCCTCAGGGTAGTGTCCTCAGGGTAGTGTCCTCAGGGTAGTGTCCTCAGGGTAGTGTCCTCTGGGTAGTGCCCTCAGGATAGTGCCCTCAGGGTAGTGTCCTCAGGGTAGTGCCCTCAGGGTAGTGTCCTCAGGGTAGTGTCCTCAGGGTAGTGTCCTCAGGGTAGTGCCCTCAGGATAGTGCCCTCAGGGTAGTGTCCTCAGGGTAGTGTCCTCAGGGTAGTGTCCTCAGGATAGTGTCCTCAGAGTAGTGCCCTCAGGGTAGTGTCCTCTGGGTAGTGTCCTCAGGGTAGTGCCCTCAGGGTATTGTCAGGGTAGTGTCCTCAGGGTAGTGTCCTCAGGGTAGTGCCCTCAGGATAGTGCCCTCAGGGTAGTGTCCTCAGGGTAGTGTCCTCAGGGTAGTGCCTTCAGGATAGTGCCCTCAGGGTAGTGCCCTCAGTGTAGTGCCCTCAGCGTAGTGTCAGGGTAGTGTCCTCAGGGTAGTGCCCTCAGGATAGTGCCCTCAGGGTAGTGTCCTCAGGGTAGTGTCCTCAGGGTAGTGTCCTCAGGGTAGTGTCAGGGTAGTGTCCGCAGGGTAGTGCCCTCAGGGTAGTGCCCTCAGGGTAGTGCCCTCAGGGTAGTGTCCTAGGCCCAAACATCGTCAGCTGCTTTATCAATGACGTTCACTCCATCATAAGCTCAGAAGCAGGGATATTTGATGACGATTGCGCAATGTTCAGCACCATTTGTGACTCCTCAGACACTGAAACAGTGCATGCCCGTTTGCAGCTAGACCTGCACAACATTCAGCCATGGGCTAATAAGCGGCAAGTAACATTTGCAACACACTATGGGCTCTGCCCATCTCCAAGAAGAGAGAATCCAACCATCTCCGCTTGACATTCACTGGCATTACCATTGTGGTATCTCCTACATCCTGAGGTTACCATTGACCTTGACCAATCATATAATTACTGTGGCTACAAGAGTAGATCAGGAGCAACTCACCTCCTGACTCCCCAAAGCCTGTCCACTATCTTCAAAGCATAGGTCAGGAGTGTGATGGAATACTCTCCACTCGCCTGGATGAGAACAGCTCTAACAGCACTCAAGATGCCTGACCCCTCCAGGACAAAGTAGCCCCCTTGCTTGGCACCCATCTACCACCTCTCCCTCCACCACTGACAAACAGTGACAGCTGTGCATACCACCTGCAAGATGCACTGCGGGAACTGACCAAGGCTCCTGGAGCAGCACCTTCCAAACCCACCACCTCTACCGCCAAGAAGGACAAAGGCAGCAGGTACACGTGAACACCACCACCTGGATGGTTCCTTCCAAACCACACACTACCCTGACCTGGAAATATCTTGTTGTTCCTTCACTGTTGCTGGGTCAAAATCCTTGGAAGTCCCTCTCTGACAGCACCATGGTTCAAGAGGGCAGCTGACAGCCACCCTCTCAAGGGGCAGCTAGGCATGGGCAGTAAATGCTGACCTGGCCAGTGACGCCCACATCCTGTGAGAGAATAGAAGAAACGCTGGAGGGCAGACGTAGAAACTTGCAGGGAAGAGCAAACCTTCCTTTGCTGCAAGAACCATTCCAAAGTCTGAAATGCCACCGTTCAGTGCTGCCGCCACCATTCCAATGTTCCTTAACCGGATGGGTATTTGTATTTCCCTTACCAGCATCTTGCTGGCTCTGAATGCTCAACATTAAATTTTGCAGCTGATTTTTGGATCCACAATAACTGGATTGAGGCTGCCTGAAGTCATTTCTCCTGTGTCTCAGTTGACAGCACTCACCCGCCTGAGTCTGAAGGTTCCACGTTCAAGTCCCTCTCCAAGGGCTTGAGTCAGATACTCACAGTGGAGCTCTGAGGGGGAGCGCTGCACGGTCACAAATAACATCCTTTCGATGGGATCTTAGAACGAGGTCCAAGGGGCTGGTTTAGCATAGTGGACTAAATGGCTGGCTTGTAAAGCAGACCAAGGCAGGCCAGCACCACAGGTTTAATTCCCGTAGCAGCCTCCCCGAACAGGTGCCGGAATGTGGCGACTAGGGGCTTTTCACAGTAACTTCATTTGAAGCCTACGAGTGACAATAAGCGATTATTATCATTATATTATTATTGTCCAAAATCTGAAAATGGTCTTAATTACTCACTACCATACTTAAATAGAAGAGAATTAACACAGGGACTGTGACTTGGAATGTCGAGGAATTTTGGGCACGCAATTAATAAAAAGGCAAATAAGGTGTCAGGATATATTGTCTGAGCACTGGAGTCCAAGTCCACAGAGGACTGACAAAGCTATAAAATTTGCAAGTTGGAGTCATTTATTCCTTTGTTACCTCGAGACTTGAATATTCTAACACACTCCTGGCTTGGGTTCTGCATTCTACGCTGCATCAACTTGAGGTTATCTAAACTGCTGCCTGTGTCCTAACCTGCAATAAACACCCCTGTGCTCACTGACCTAAGTTGACTCCCAGTCAAGTGATGCCTCAATATTAAAATTCTCATCCTTGATTTTGAATCCATCCGCAGTCTCTCCCCTCCCTGTTTGTGTAATCTCCCCCATCCACCCAGACCCCACAGCCCTCCAGGATACCAGTCCTCCTCTTATTCTGGCCCCAATTTTAATTGCTCCACCATCGGCTGCAGTACCTGACGTTGTCCAGGCTCCAAGCACTCAAACTCTCCCTCGACAGGCTCCCCGCCTCTCTTCCTTGCTTCTTGATAAAATTTTATCCAAGCTCTTTGCCATATGACTTAATTCCTGCTCATGTTGCTCAGTGTCACATCGGTTTTACACTGCTCACGTGCTGAACCTTGGGATGCTTTCATCTGAAGGAGGCTATCTCAAGACAGGTTGTTGTTGTTTTGTCAATTTATCGTTCCTGTGTTTCCAAAAAAGCAGAAGATGCAGGGAGAGTGATTTCAAGTATAAAAGGCAGTGGATATTAGGTCAGTTTCAATCATGAGAGGAAGCTGGGAGAGAAACATCAAGAAGCACTTCGTGGTCTGGTTAATGTGAACCAGAATACCACTTTCAATTTTTTTCTTTTTTTAAAATATAAATGTAGAGTTCCCAATTCATTTCTTCCCAATGAAGGGGGCAATTTAGCGTGGCCAATCCACCTACCCTGCACATCTTTGGGTTGTGGGGGTGAAACCCACGCAAACACGGGGAGAATGTGCAAACTCCACAACGGACAGTGACCCAGAGCCGGGATCGAACCTGGGACCTCGGCGCTGTGAGGCAGCAGTGCTAACCACTGCGCCGCCGTGCTGCCCTAATACGACTTTAAGTTAAGGGGAACCAGAGGATTTAAGGTGTAAATTAATGAAAAGCTTTTGAGTGTATGGAAGGAAGAACTTGTTCGCTCATTGGGTGGCCTGTTGGAATAATCTGTTGTGCAGTCAAAGGGCACCTGAAGTGTTCAAAATGCAGCTGAGTGCTTGGCCGTTTTGTTTTTTGGAGGACTAATTGTGCAAACAAAGGGCAAGGTTTGAACAGCTCCAGAGCTGGGCAGTGCAGGCGGCGCAGCATCCCTGGGCTGTGGGTGTCAAAGCAGAGTTATTAAACGGGGACTACTGAGTTACCGTGAGGGTGCAGCATTCTCCCAGCGCTGTGTGCTGCAGCCAAGTCAGCAAGCACAGCTAAATGCTCATGTAAGAAGGCCATTCCCATTATATTTAATTAGCCTCTTAGATGCCTGAGGCAGAGACATCATTAGGGGAGCACAGACAGCCAGCCACATTCCTTCATTCACGCTGGAAGGAAAGGGCACCAGTAGAGTTTTGCAATAAGTGCACATTTTCTTGTCTTTGGGATTTGTGTCATGGTTCCCTGTTTGAGATGCTGGATCCGCTCCGAACGCTTGTAAAATATTTACCAAGGAAAAATGCATAAACAGGGGGACTGAGTACTTTATCCTTCAGTGACAACTGGAAATATTTCATGGCAGCGATGTTTTGCTGTGAGATTTTGAGAAATGTTCTCGTGAAAACACCAATGCAATGGGCCAGATTGCAAACATTCTTTTTCTTGGCTGTCTCCAGTTTTCAATTCAAAGCCTGAAAGTTAAATCGTGTTTTTAAATATCAAGTTCTCCCCACCACCGCCAGTAAATGTTTTCCATTCTCTCTGCAAAGTGCTGACTTGACAGCGTTGGGTTTCAGGCACTGCTTCGCACTGTGCCCTCTTGGCTTGCTTTGCTTGAGCCAGAACAGATTCACCGACTACAGGGTGCATTACAGTGGTTAGCACTGATGCCGCACAGCGCCAGGGACCCGGGTTTGATTCCGGCCTTGGGGGGCGACTGTCTCTGTGGAGTTTGCTCGTTCTCACTATGTCTGCGTAGGTTTCCTCCGGGTGCTCCGGTTCCCTCCGACAGTCCAAAGATGTGCAGGTGAGGTGGATTGGTCATGCTAAATTGCCCCTCAGTGTCCAAAGATGTGTAGGTCGTTGGGGTTATGGGGATAGGGTCGAGTGGGCCGACAAAGGCTGCTCTTTCAGAGGGTCGGTGCAAACCCGATGGGCCAAATGGCCTCCTTCTGCACTGTAGGGATGCTGACTCCTCAGCCCCACCTCCCCACCTGCCAAAACTCTGCATCGGATATCCAGATGTTCACTTCCTATTTCCAGTTCTCTCGAGCTTTGACGAAGAGTCATCCAGACTCGAAACGTTATCTCTGTTTGTCTCTCTCCCTAGATGCTGTCAGACCTGCTGAGATTTTACAGCATTTTCTGTTCATGTTTCAGATTCCAGCATCCGCAATCATTTGCCTTTATCAAGAATGTGCACTCCTTTATTTTTTCTAACTTTGATTCGTGCTTTCAAATAAACATTTATTGCAATCATTTTCAATCATCTGGAGTGCGCAAGTGTGGCCAGATGTGCGGCAGCTGGCTTGACGGCGGTTCCTTCACATTGGGGTCATCCATTCAAGCACTCCAAACTTTGCTCCCCCAATGGGCACATTGGCCGGGGTTCTGTGCTGAGTGGAATATTGGCATCCAGGGCAGCAAAAGGGCGCTGTAGTTGGCCACAGGATTGGCCTGAGATTATGGAGGGGGGCTTGGGAAGCGTTGGCCGGCACATCCACTCCCAATCTCAGCGCTTTCTGAAAGTTAGGTGGGGTGAGGAGGTGAGGACTTATTATAATCTTTAGTGTCATAAGTAGGCTTACATTAACACTGCAATGAAGTTACTGTGAAAAGCCCCTCGTTGCCACATTCCGGCGGGAGGAAACCCACGCAGACACGGGGAGAACGTGCAGAGTCCGCACAGACAGTGCCCCAAGCCGGGAATCGAACCTGGGACCCTGGCTGTATGGGATGGCCGGATGGTAATGTCACTGAACTCACAGTCCAGGAGCCCAGGCTAACGTTCCGGGGACACGGGTTCAGATAATAAATCTCTAATATAATGCTAGCTTCAGTCATGGTGATTGTAAGACGAGCATTCATTATTGTACAAATATATCTGAGTCACTCAGATATCTGCCTTCAGGGAAGGAAATCTGCCATCCTTACCCGGTCTGGCCGACATGGGACTCCAGACCCACAGCAATGTGGTTGACTTTGAACTGCTCTCTAAAATGGCAAAGCTAGGCACTCAGCTCGAGGGGCACTCGTGTTGGGCAATAAATGCTGGCCTTGCCAGGGACACCTAAGTCTCACAAAAGGATAAAGAGCTCCGCTACGATGCCGCGCAGTTGAATAGTTTTCTGCCTCAGCTGTGAAGCTCTGCCTGAAAGGATGGCAGAACTAACACGCCAAATTGGGAGGGGGGGGGGAATGCAGGGGAAAGAGCTGGGAAATTGATTTAAATTGACTTGCTCTGACAACGAGCTGGCGTGGAACCGATGGCTTGAATGGCCTCTTTTTGTGATGGACGGTGATATGAGGTTCTGGTTAATTGAGTGAGGGACATGAGGCATGTCCGTGTAACTGGACTCCAGCTTGAGTCAATGGTTTCAGAGCAGAATGAAAGATAATTGAGTTGGCCAGAACAATGCAGCAGAGAAACAGGAGCTAACGTCTTCACGTTTATTTCACTTTGATAAAAGCCAGTTGTTGCAGCCATTACCAGTGTCATAGTGTTTCCTTTTATTCAAAAAAAAAAGTCTGAACATGTCAGATTTCTTTTTCTTAGTTTTTGCTTTGAACGCAAACTCCTTTCATCATCTGACAGACAGCTGCAAAGCCACCTGAGCCTGGCGTCTCTGGGAAGCTGATTGAGATGAACAGACACCAGCGAGAGGCAATGTGCAGGTAGTGGCAGGGATCAAAGGCAGCTGAACTCGGTTCCTGCTGGCAGCTGCATCAACCTCTGCCGCCTCTTCGATGGGCATACGTGACCGGGTTAACTTCTTTTATTTTGCCCCGCTTATCCCTTCATGTCCTGACCAGCGTTTCCTGTTCGCAATCAGGTAACAATCATTTAGACTAGATAGGTAGAGAAATACAGCACAGAACAGGCCCTTCGGCCCACGATGTTGTGCCGAACTTTTGTCCTAGGTTAATCATAGAATTTTGGACATTAAGGGCAATTTTTCATGGCCAATCCACCCAACCTGCACATCTTTGGACTGTGGGAGGAAACCGGAGCACCCGGAGGAAACCCACGCACACACATGGAGGACGTGCAGACTCCACACAGACAGTGACCCAAGTCGAAATCGAACTTGGGACCCTGGAGCTGTGAAGCAATTGTGCTATCCACAACGCTACCGTGCTGCCCTTAAGAAGAAGTTAACCTACACTCCATTATTCTACCCTAATCCATGTACCTATCCAATAGCGGCTTGAAGGTCCCTAACTTTTCCGACTCAACTACTTCCACAGGCAGTGCATTCCATGCCCCCACTACTCTCTGGGTAAAGAACCTACCTCTGACATCCCCTCTATATCTTCCACCATTTATCTTAAATTTATGTCCCCTTGTAATGGTGTGTTCCACCCAGGGAAAAAGTCTCTGACTGTATACTCTATCTATTCCCCATATCATCTTATAAACCTCTATCAAGTCGCCCCTCATCCTTCTCCGTTCTAATGAGAAAAGGCCTAGCACCCTCAACCTTTCCTCGTAAGACCTACTCTCCATTCCAGGCAACATCCTGGTAAATCTCCTTTGCGCCTTTTCCAAAGCTTCCACATCCTTCCTAAAATGAGGAGACCAAATGTGGCGTGACCAAGGTTTTGTACAGCTGCATCATCACCTCACGGCTCTTAAATTCAATCCCTCTGCTAATGAACGCTAGCACACCATAGGCCTTCTTCACAGCTCTATCCACTTGAGTGGCAACTTTCAAAGATCTACTACTCACAGGCTGTCTCATTTGACAGCCACCAAAAAAACATTTAAACGCACTGTGCATTGAAGTAGTCAGGCCACGCAGAGCAAAGAATCTTTTGTAGAGTCACTGGTCCTGACTCTACAAAATTGACAGTGAATGTTGATTCGCTGTGGGGGACAGTCACCGGGCTGGTGTTGTTGTTGGCATCCTTCCACCTCTGAGAGATGACACAAACACAGCAAGCAATCCATTGAGATGAGGGGTACTGGGCGGGGGGGGGTGTACCTTTGCTGATGACTGTGAGTGCCAATTTTTGAGCAACATTTTCATTGTTCAGTGCTCAGTAAAGAGAAGGACTTGGTGGATGATGGGTCTGGGGAAGAGCGTGTGGATAGTCTGGGTCACACTGAGATCAAAAAGGAAGAGGTGTTGGGCATCTTGAAAAACATTACAGTAGATAAGTCCCCAGGGCCTGATGGGATCTACCCCAGAATATTGAGGGAGGCAGGGGAGGAAATTGCTGGGGCCTTGACAAATATCGTTGTATCCTCCCTGTGTATAAGCAAGATCCCAGAGGACTGAGCCAGCTCAGCCCAATTGACAGTGCTTTTGCTTTTGAATCAGAAGATTGTCGGCTCAAAGTCTGCTCCAGGATGAAAGCAGATCATGTGGACTGGCATTTGAGTACGTCTCTGAGGCTGTATCGCAGTGTCGGAGGTGCCACTAGTCGGCTGAATTGTCGTATTGAAGAGGCTTTGTCTGTCGGGAGGCCATGGCATCCCATGGCATGATCTGAGGTATGGCAGAGAGTGTTCCAGGTCTGACAGTCAGTGGTATTCCTTCAATTAAGTGACCCGGTGGCACAGTGGTTAGCACTGCTGCCTCACAGTGCCACGGACCCGGGTTCAATGTTGCAGTTGTACAAAACTCTAGTACGGCCGCATTTGGAGTATTGCGTACAGTTCTGGTCGCCTCATTATAGGAAGGACGTGGAAGCTTTGGAACGGGTGCAGAGGAGATTTACCAGGATGTTGCCTGGTATGGAGGGAAAATCTTATGAGGAAAGGCTGATGGACTTGAGGTTGTTTTCGTTAGAGAGAAGAAGGTTAAGAGGTGACTTAATAGAGGCATACAAAATGATCAGAGGGTTAGATAGGGTGGACAGTGAGAGCCTTCTCCCGCGGATGGAGGTGGCTAGCACGAGGGGACATAGCCTTAAATTGGGGGGTAATAGATATAGGACAGAGGTCAGAGGTGGGTTTTTTACGCAAAGAGTGGTGAGGCCGTGGAATGCCCTACCTGCAACAGTAGTGAACTCACCAACATTGAGGGCATTTAAAAGTTTATTGGATAAGCATATGGATGATAAGGGCATAGTGTAGGTTAGATGGCCTTTAGTTTTTTTTCCATGTCGGTGCAACATCGAGGGCCGAACGGCCTGTACTGCGCTGTATAGTTCTATGTTCTATGTTCAACTGCGACCTTGGGTGACTGTGTGGAGTTTGCATTTTCTCCACGTGTCTGCATGTGTTTCCTCCGGGTGCTCCGGTTTCCCCCCACAGTCCAAAGATATGCAGACTTGATGGGGTTATGGGGAGAGGGCGGGGGAGTGGGCCGAAGTAGGGTGCTCTAGCACCTCGATGGGCTGAATAGCCGCCTTTTGCACTGTAGGGATCCTACAATTTTCTGAATGGACAAGAAAGCGGATTAGCTGATCATTCATTTCATTGCTTTATGAGGTGTCGCAAGTAGCGACAGCATTATGGCCAGTGCGTTGTAAAGTCATTATACATGGTGTTCTTTAAAATAAATTTAGAGTACCCAATTATTATTTTTTTATTTTCCAATTAAGGGACAATTTAGTGTGGCCAATCCGCCTAACCTGCACATCTTTGGGCTGTGGGGGTGAGACCCACGCAGACATGGGGAGAATGTGCAAACTCCACACGGACAGTGACCCAGGGCCGGGATTCGGACCTGGGTCCTCAGTGCCGCAGTCCCAGTGCTATCCACTGTACCACATGCCGCCCCTTTTATGAAGTGGTTTGAGCAGATGTTGAGTGAGCTAATAGATGCGATGTATACACTGCCATTTCTTTGTCAGCGTTCCAGTCATCGGGTAAATTTTATGACTGCATGGTTTAGGCACACAGTGGGACCACTTAATTAGGAGTCGCCATGCAAAACCCATTGGGCACTGCAGGAGCTTCAGTGTTCTGGGCTGCGATCCCTCATGCACATTTGTGGAGCAAAGTTTTGTGCCAGGAGCACCAATTTACAATTCCCCTCTCCCACCACCTCCAGGCAACCTCCGACAAAGGAGAAGCTGGGAATACGGCTTCGTCAGGGTCTGAATGTCAGAGCACATTGCAGACTGCTGTTTCAGGACCTGTTCTATTAATGTTTCCTTTCCACCAAAGCTGTCTAATTTCCACGCGCAGCTTGGAGCCAACCATCCAGGAGCTATTTTTTTTTTCTGTACATGTAACCCCTGTCCCCTGATTTATTTTGCCCTCCCCTACTGCTGATTCTGCCTGAGCTACGGCTCTGGGAGTACCAGCTGCCTTCTGGTGCCCTGGCGTAGCAGCAGTTCGCTAAACAGCAGAAACTTGAGTTTATATAATGGCTTTAACGTAGAAATGGACACATATCGGACACAATTTGCATCGGTTCATAGACTTCCAGTATAACTGTGTTTTTGGAAGCCTTTCTCAATCCAACCATGTGTGAATAAGTTGCAATAAATTGCATCCTCTTTTCAGTTATTTGAAAAACCCTTCATTACAGTTTCGTTTGCACTTCGGCCCCACGTTACTAGTCTTTGGGCACCCGATGCAGAGAGAGGCAGGAAAGGTGGGTGATCTCCGCAGCAGCCCGCTCATGGGCATCAATAGGTCCAGGCAGAGGGCGAGTGAGGGACTGTCTGCCCCTCACCGCAGGATATTGGCGGCCAGATATCCCTTCAGAGGGAGCATTCGGCGTGGCCCGGCACCATCAAGGCATTCCATGTTTTATAGGGTGTTCATCGACCCCTCTTGTCACATTTTGGTTAATCTTTCAAATTTAATTTGCGATTGTCTTTTCTTTGATGAAGTATCCCTTCAAGGGGCTGCTCTTTTCATTTGTTTGTCAGTTTGTTCAATTTAGTTTCATTAGTTTTGCTCAAAAGAGTATGAACGGACACAGCTGGAACAATGGTGTATGGAGACAACTGGAAGAGTCTGTCACTCCGCTGAGGTTTCTTGACAGTAAACCTGCCTGAGGTAAAAAATTACCTTCCTACTCATTCTTTCAATACGTGCTATAATTAACACACAGGAACAAGGGCAAGACAAATATAACACTCAGGCCTGTCAGGTAATACTCGCAGACGACCAGTTGCTTGGTCAAAGAGGGAGGTTCTAAGGATCGACTTTGAAGAGGAGAGAGAGAGGCAGAAAGGCAAATGTTGGCAGGGTTTTCCCAAAGGTGAGTCAGGTTCTATTCACCCAAAACACACCATATGCCATTGTGATAGAACATAGAACAGTACAGCACAGAACAGGCCCTTCGGCCCTCGATGTTGTGCCGAGCAATGATCACCCTACTTAAACCCACGTAACCCGTATACCCGTAACCCAACAATCCCCCCATTAACCTTACACTACGGGCAATTTAGCATGGCCAATCCACCTAACCCGCACATCTTTGGACTGTGGGAGGAAACCGGAGCACCCGGAGGAAACCCACGCACACACAGGGAGGACGTGCAGACTCCACACAGACAGTGACCCAGCCGGGAATCGAACCTGGGACCCTGGAGCTATGAAGCATTGATGCTAACCACCATGCTACCGTGAGGCCCAGATGAAAGATTACCGGATTTAAATTCCGAAGCGGAGCCCTGGCAAGTATTACCCTCACTTGCGAAAGGACCCACCCTGAAGTCAACAGCTTTCCCTGACTGAGATTTAAACTCAGCACAAACCAGGGTTCTGTCAGAATTTGAAGTACATTTGTTCGCCGTTCACACCTCTGCTGCTTTTCTTTTCTCTGTATTCAAGGATCTGGACCAATATTTTTTTTTAAGAGTACCCAATTATTTTTTCCGATTAAGGGGCAATTTAGCGTGGCCAATCCACCTACCCTGCACATCTTTTGGGTTGTGGGGGTGAAACCCACGCAGACACGGGGAGTACGTCCAAACTCCACACGGACAGTGATCCAGGGTCGGGGTTCGAACCCGGGTCCTCAGCGCCGTAGGCAGCAATGCTAACCACTGCGCCACCGTGCTGCCCTGGATCTGAACCAATATGACCCCAGCTGAAGTTGGAAGATCTGCCACAGCACCCTTGTGGGGGAATTTATGCAGGATAGCACTCCTGATTGTTGTCAGTGATTTTCCGATGTAGCACACCATTGAGGAGGACATCGTGAGTACGGGATGGAGCTCAGAGGTGGTGGCTGAAGAATCCCCCAAGGCTTGCTGACTAGGCTTCTATTGTTCACTTTGCGGCGATACTGACACTTTACCTCAGCAGCAGTTTCACGAGGAATCGAGAGGAAAGAAAAAAAATCACCTCATTGTAGCAGTTCATAACAACATAAGAAATCAAATCTGTGTCCAGCCATTAGGCTCTTTACTAATTTGATGAGATAATGTCTGATCTTCTACCTGTACGTCACTATGCTGTCTATCGCCATTCATCTTGACCCTCTGAGTACCTAAAAATCTATTGATCAATATCTTTAATGGATTCCGGTAAGAAGTCTTACAACACCAGGTTAAAGTCCAACAGGTTTGTTTCAAACACGAGCTTTCGGAGCACGGCTCCTTCTTCAGGCCGTTTTAATGGATTCAACAAGCGAGCATCCACTGCCCTCTGAGGTAGAGAATTCCTCTGAGTGAAGAAACTTCTTTTCAATTGTAAATAGTCGAGCTGTGGCTGTGACCTTCTGTTCATTGACCCACCACCCAGGGGGTAAAAGTGCTGCCATTTTCGAATCCCAAGTCGATGTCCTGTGATATGTTGCCCAGAGAGAATGAAATCAAAGCAGGCCTGGGCTTTTGGAGCAGATACCATACTCCAGGGTGCAGCAGAGTGGGAAGATCTGGTGCCGGGCAATAGTGATAGCTTCCAGGTTGTTGATCATCTGGAGGCAGGGGTCACTTGAAGTAAGCATAAAGGGACAAGAGTCTGCAAAGTTTGGCGCCAGCATTCAAGGAATAGAGATTGTGTCCATTAATAGCCCGGGAAACAGAGAAACAGGATGCAGCGTTAATCCAGGGAAGGTACAAACACAGCCGACCCCTTGGGTTTAATATCTGGTGATTCGTGTGCAATAGATAATATTTTCACATGGTTTGAATAAAACAATCAGTTTGCTGGAAGTAACAAATGGGCTTGTTCAATGTAACTTTTGCTTCGCTGTTAAAGGCACAGACAGCTAACACTGGATGCATGAAATGTAAATGTACTGACTGTTCATTGAACAAGTCAAGGCAACAGAGATCGCAAACCACATCATCATTCAATTACTGAAATATGGATGTTTTCCAGGCTGGTGGCTTTTACTTTGATGCACCTTCCAGCTCCTCGTGTTGGTTTGGACAGACGCCAAGTTCACTGTGCTTTGAAAACTGTTAGAAATGAATTGGATAAGGCAGCAGAGGTGGTCATTGACAAGTTGCCTTCCATTTTGTCCACACCTGTTGATGGAGCACACCAACACACCCATTGTTCCAGTAACTGTGTCCCCACGTCTCAACAATGTCCACCCGGGAGCACAGGCTTATTTTTATGCATTCGGAGGATGAGAGCATCGCTGGCAAGGCCAGGACCTATCCTTAATATTCCTTGAGAAACAAATGGACTTCTTGAAATTAAAATGTACTGTTCGGGAGGGAATTCCAGAATTGCGAACCAGTTGCGGTGAAGGAACAGCAAGGAAGTTCCAAGGCAGAATGGCATGGAGGGAAACCTACAGGTGATGTTATTCTGATGCCTCTGTTGCCCGACCATCTTTCCAGGTGGTACGGGGAGCAGGTCGTGAAGCTTCTGTCAAAGGAGCTTTAGTGAATTACGATTGGGTATCACACTGCTGACACTGCAGCGGTGATGATGAAGATAGTAGACAAGTTGCCAGTCAAGTGAGTTGCTTTAACCTGGATAGTGGCCAGCTTCTTTGTTTAATCATGATACAATGTGGGCTTCCCTGACGAGGCCAACATTTGTTGCCCATCCCCAATTGCCCTTCAGAGGTGGTGGTGAGCTGCCTTCTTGAACCACTGCAGTCCATGTGATGTAGGTACACGCACAGTGCTGTTCGGGAGGGAGTGCCCAGATGTTGACCCGGCGACAGTGAAGGAACGGCCGATATACTTCCAATCAGGATGGTGAGTGACTTGGAGAGGAACCTCCAGGTGGTGGGGTTCCCACGTATCTGCTGCCCTTGTCCTTCTCGATGGTAACGGCCATGGGTTTGGAAGGTGCTGCCTCAGGAATCATGGTGTGTTCCTGCAGGGCATCTTGTAGATGGTACACACGGCTACCACTGTGCGTCGGTGGTGGAGGGAATGAATTTTTGTGAAAGGGGGAGCTACTTTGTCCTGGATGGTGTTGAGCTTCTTGAGTGTTGTTGGAGCTGCACTCATCCAGGCAAGTGGAGAGTATTCCATCGCACTCCTGACTTGTGCCGTGTAGATGGTGGACAGGCTTTGGGGAGTCAGGAGGTAAGTTACTCACTTTCTAATTCCCAAGCTCTGGACTGCTTGCATTTGAAGAATTAATGAACAGGATAGTCTTACTTTGCAGAATGAGAGATCGAGAGGAGAAAGGGAAACATATGGGGCAGGATTCTCCCATCCCGCGGCAGAGTGTCCACGCCGTCGTAAACGCCGTCACGCTTTAGGACCGCGTGGACGGGTCGTCCCATGTCTAATTCTGGCCCCTACAGCACGGCACTGGAGTGGTTCGCGCCGCTCCAGCTCCGGTGTGAATTATGCGCCATGGGATCCACGCATGTGCAGTAGCGCCAACGTGCACATGCGCAGTGGCCTCCTTCATCGTGCCGGCCCCGATGCAACATGGCGCAGGGCTACAAGGGCTGGCGCGTAGGAAACGAGGCCCCCCAGTCACAGAGGCCGGTCCGCCGATTGATGGGACCAGACCACATTGGAGGCCCCCCCCCCCTCCCCTCCTCCGCCCCAGGGTCGGACTGCCCACCCCCCCCCACTCCTCCCCACAGGCCGCCACCCGACCCTTGCACGCCGAGATCCCGCCGGACCAGAGCAGGTTAGAACGGCGCCGGCGGGACTCGGCCATTTTCCTATGGCCGCTCGGCCCATCCCAGGCCGGAGAATCGTCGGGTTGTCCGCGTAGAGAGCCCCGCGACTGGCGCTGTGCCAACCACGCCGGCGCCAATGGTGCCGATTCTCCGCACCGCCAGAAAAACAGGAAAAACTAGAAATATATTGACTTATTTTCACAAAACTCTTCTCTTACTTTCGTTCACATCATGGTCGTGATTCTCGCAGCCCTGTGCCGGGCCGGAGAACCTCGTGACCGGCGTCAACCACGCCGGCACCAATGGCACCGGGACTGCGGAGAATCACGTGCCGGCGTCGGGGCGGCATGGCCCGTTGGCGAGGTCCTCCGACCCGGAGCAGGCCTGGGAGAATCACACCCATGATGTGAACGAAAGTAAGAGAAGAGTTTTGTGAAATTAAGTCAATATATTTCTAGTTTTTCCTGTTTTTCTGGCACTGATCCATCTTTGGAGCAATGCAATCTGGGTTGTGTAATTTGATTCTCTATTGTATAGATCTTCAAATTGTCTTCCTTTACTATACAAGGTCTTGCCTGGAGCACCTACAGGTGTTTCACTAAAGGCTCCCAATTGTTAGTAAGTGACAGAATGGGAAAGGACGAAGGAGATCCAGTGCTTCAAAGCATGAATGCACGAAAGCCAGTACACGGCAAGATCCAGCAGACGACTATGAGATAGCTAACTATATGAGTAGTTGGTAAAGAGATAAGTATTGGGCAGCACGGTGGCCTAGTGGTTAGCACAACCGCCTCACGGCGCTGAGGTCCCAGGTTCGATCCCGGCTCTGGGTCACTGTCCGTGTGGAGTTTGCACGTTCTCCCCGTGTCTGCGTGGGTTTCGCCCCCACAACCCAAAAATGTGCAGAGTAGGTGGATTGGCCACGCTAAATTGCCCCTTAATTGGAAAAAATAATTGGCTAATCTAAATAAAAAAAAAGAGATAAGTATTTTCCTGGACACTGGATGTATTTAGCTCTTTTTCCAATGAGTGCCAACTCATCTCTTTCACCCAGCTGATAGAGCAGACAGGGCCTTTGTTTCAGGTCTATCCAAAAGGGGACACTTCTGATATGCAGCACTCCATCAGTATTGCATCGGAAAGATGACAGGCTTTTATCTCAAGTCCCTGGTGTGGGATTTGAACTCACAACCCTCTGGCTCAGAGAGGAGAGTGCAAGTTAAGGCTCGCAGCTGATTCTAATGACAGACATCTTTCGAACTGGCTTGGGTCAAAGAGGCATTGGGTCAAACTTGGGCAAGGAAACGTTCTGCTGATTACTTCCTGCCACCCTCAATGATCCTCCATTAGTTGTGAGGGTACAGAATGTACTCTGTGTGGGGGCCTTCAGTGTCCAGCACCAAGAGTGGCTTGGCAGCACTGCGACTGAGCAGCCAGGATGTGTCATGAAGGGCAAATTTGCTTGTGGTGAGAAAACCAAGAAAGAAACGCTGCTTGGCCTGATTGTCACCAAACTACCAGTCATAAATGTCCATAGCCGTATTGGTAGGAGTGACAGAAAATCAATGCTGTTTGACACAGATTCTCCACATCAACTGGGAGTACAGGCGTACTAACATCAGTGTCCTTGAAGGAGCCATAGGCACCTGCATTGAGGCTGTGACCATCTGAAACTAACTCCGCTGGACCGGCCATGTGCTCAGGATGTCAGAGTCCCGGCTGCCAAAGCAAATCTTCTTCGCCCAGCTTAAGGAAGGCTCCCGAACAAAAGGAGGACAAAGGAAGTGCTTCAAAGACATGCTGAAGGCCTACCTTAGGAAATGCAATATAGATGTCAATGCCTGGGCGACCCCTTGCTCAGAAGAGAGCTATTTGGAGGATTCTCCTGATTGAAGGGAAACAATTCTTCAAAGACACCCAATGGCAAGAGAAGACCCGGTAAAGAAGCCTGAGAAAGAAATACCAGTAATCTCAAGTCCAAGGACTGATTCCACCTCCCAGAAGCACCTGGCAAGGCTGCAGACCAAGATGCAGCTCTAGGATTGGGCTCGTCATCCATGGAAGCACCCATAACCAGGAACACAGTTTCTTAGATGGACAATCATACTCGTTAGCCCCCATCCAAATAATGAAAGCATGTACAAATGAGAAAGGAAGACTTTAAGAGAAGGATGCATCACTTGTGGCAAACTAAGGATCTTAAAGATAGTTTCCAACTGAAAGAAAAAGTGTATAATTCTGTCAAGATGAAAGCAGGTCTGAAGATTGGACAGAATATAAAACCAGCAAAGAATGACACCGAAAGAGTAATAAGGAGGGAGAAATTTGGGTGAAGGAAAGCGAGCTAGAAATATAGAGACAGATACCAAGAGGTTTGACAGATATTTAAAAAGAGTAACTGAAGTGAGTGGTGGTCCTCCAGACAACAAGTCTGGGGAATTAATGACCGATTAATCAAACGGATATTTTTGTGTCTGTCTTCATTGCAGAAGACACAAATATTCAGGAAATATGGTCAAATCAAGAGGTGAAAGGAAGGGAGAAATGGAGAACAATGCAATCACCAGGGAAATGATACTGAGAACGTGATCAGAAGTAAAGGCTGACAAGTCCCCAGGTCCCGATGGACTTCACCTGAGGGTCTTAAAGGAAGTGACTGCTGAAATATTAAATGCAGAATATCCTCGGTTTTGGAAAGGTCCCATCAGATTGGAAAATTGTGAATGTAACTCCTCTGTTCAGGAGAGAAGGGTGACAGAAGGCGGGAACCTGCCTAACACTTGCCATGTGGAAAATGCTGGATCTGTTATTAAAGAGATGAAAGTGGTGCTCTTAGAAAATGTTCTCATCTCCTGAATGAGCAAAGAAGAGAGAACAGCAAGAGCACTCAGCAGGATGCACAGAGAAGATTCATGTTTTGGGTGTGGATCCTTCATCAAACCTGGAAGATGTAACAGATTAGCAGATCAAAGGAAACGGTGGGGCTGGGAGCAACAAACAGCACAGGATTACCTATAAATAGCTGAAGTAGAGAACGGCAAGTGATATTAACATGACACAATAGGAGGAAGTCAAAGACACCAAGATAATGGTGAACAGCCAAAAAGGCAGCAGGCAGGTAAGGACAATAGCTGAAACAGAGAAGGTAGCATTGTCCTAGGAGACAAGCCAAGAGTTGTGACCACCTCGCCAGAATGGTGTTCTGAGGCTGTGTGGGAGGTCAGGGGATGTGCTTCCGACTGTCTCCAGTTCACACCATTACCACATTCCAGAAATGTCACAACATGCATCCCACAATTCACACACACCGGGCAGGATTCACCGTCCGTTCATGTCAGTGGGGTTCTCCGGTCCTGAGCAGCATCCTTGTTAGCAGCGGGGTGGAGCACGAGGTGAGGCTTGGCAACGTTAGTAACAAAGACAAGAGGAGTAATGTGGAAGGAGGGCTGGGTAAGGAGTGGAGGTGGGGAGGGTGAATGCTCGCGCTAGCAGGCAGAGGTATGAGGAGCTGGATGAACACGCTAAACAGTGGACAGAGGGAATACCAAGGGGAGGGGAGGTGGACCCGACAAGCCTGCATGAAAGGCCTACGAGCAAGGGGGTCTAAGGGGTTTACTGCAAGGGAAAGTACAAAGACACGAGATAGGTGGTGGTCCATGTGGGGCATGGGTGCTTCACAGGTGGTGGGTTCCGGGGGGGGAGGGTTGTTGAGATTGCTAACGTTTTTCCTCTGGGTTGCTGACATCCTGCATGGCCTGGCAAAGACAGATGGGCTGGGCAGAGTGATACAAGTGTGCTGGACTGGTATTTAAATATGGCGTTAGGACTTTCTAACCCGTCAGCTGACGGCCCGCCGGGTGACACTGAGGGGAACGCGCAGTTTTTATTTCAGATTTCCAGCACCTGCAGCATTTTGTTTTTGTGATAGGTCCAAATTGGGTGTGGGGCTTGGAATAAAAGAAGCAAACAAAAAGTCAACCTTTAAGGAGGTACTTTGCCAAATAGTCACTTAATCCTGATCATTATGAGTGGTGAATATGGCGTACCAGATTGAACGATGGATGGACAGGGAACTTGCTGTTGTACTCAGGTGTTTGGGGCTACAGACAGTGGTGAAGAAAGAGGTTAATGGACAGAGGCTACACCTCCAGCAAGGTACCAGGTAAAGGTGAGAAGAGTGAATCAGTGTGTGGCCAAGTGATTGATCCCTTTGCAAATCTGACAGGTGAGAGTTAGGAGGTGAGGGATGATGGCAGTGGGATTTGGGCAGAGGGGTCACATTGAAGGTGACGGTAAAAATGGCAAAGGACAATCCATCACATGGAGAGGCTGATAGGATGGAACCTGAGGATGAAGGACCAGACCCACATTCGGGCGAAGGCTTCATTAAACTTGAAAAAATATTTTTAGCAGAATGATCAGTGTGTGTTCAATTTGACCTCTTATAGAACATAGAACAGTACAGCACAGAACAGGCCCTTCGGCCCTCGATGTTGTGCCGAGCAATGATCACCCCACTTAAACCCACATACCCGTAACCCAACAATCCCCCCATTAACCTTACACTATGGGCAATTTAGCATGGCCAATCCACCTAACCCGCACATCTTTGGACTGTGGGAGGAAACCGGAGCACCCGGAGGAAACCCACGCACACACGGGGAGGACGTGCAGACTCCACACAGACAGTGACCCAGCCGGGAATCGAACCTGGGACCCTGGAGCTGTGAAGCATTGATGCTAACCACCATGCTACCGTGAGGCCCCAAATGTAGGCCTCTTATGTAGCTTGAAATCCATGAGACTGAGCTAACACCGAAATATCCACAGCAAATTACAACTCTGTGCCACGTTTTTTTTTAATAAACAATTTTATTGAGGTATTTTTTAGCATTGTAAACAGTTACAGTATACAGTAATGTGCAAATATCAACCCAAACCAGAAATGTAGTGCAAAAGACCAATCCTTTCTCAGAAACAGTACCCGCCTATTTATCCCTCCTATTCTACTCTAATCTACCCCCCACCCCCTGCTGATGTTTAATTCCCCGCGATGAAGTCGATGAATGGTTGCCACCTTCGGGCGAACCCTAGTACAGATCCTCTCATGGCAAACTTAATTTTTTTCAGCCCTAAAAAGCTTGACGTGTCTGAGAGCCATGCTTCGGTCTTCGGGGGCTTTGAGTCCCTCCATGCCAGCAGTATTCGTCGCCGGGCTACCAGGGAAGCAAAGGCCTCAAGACGTCGGCCTCCCTCTCCTCCTGGATCCCTGGATCTTCCGAGACCCCAAAAATTGCCACCACTGGACTTATCACCACCCTAGTTTTCAGTACCTGGGACATGACGTTCGCAAATCCTTCCCAGTATCTCCTAAGTTTTGGGCATGCCCAGAACATGTGGACATGATTTGCTGGCCCTCCCACACACCTAGCGGACATGTCCTCCACCCCAAAAAATGTACTCATCCGGGCCACCGTCATGTGGGCCCGGTGGACAACCTTGAACTGAATCAGGCTGTGCCCAGCACATGTTGCAGTTGAATTTACCCTACTCAGGGCTTCCGCCCACACCCCTCCTCCATCTCCTCGCCGAGGTCCTCCTCCCACGAACTTCAGTTCCTCTGCCTGGGACTCCTCCCCTTTCATAAGTTCTCGGTAAATATCCGAGACTTTCCCCTCTCCTACCTCTCCCCTAGAGACTACTATGTCCTGGATCCCATTTGGTGGGAGGCGTGGGAAGGATGGGACCTGTCTACGTATGAAGTCACGCACTTGCAAGTACTGAAAGTCATTCCCTCTACCTAGTCCGAATTTCTCCTTGAGAAGCTCTCCCCCAGAACATATCGCCCATCCTTCCCACCCCCACCCGCCGCCACTCTCGGAATCCACCGTTCATACTCCCAGGGGCAATAGGTGGTTGTCGCATATTGGGGACCAGACCGATGCTCCCACCTCCCCTACATGCCTCCTCCACTGGCCCCAGATCGGCAGGGCTGCCACCACTACCGGGCTGGTGGAGTACCTGGCCGGCGGGAGCGGTAGGGGGGCCGTGACCAGGGCTGCCAAACTGGTGCCCCTGCACAAAGCCACCTCCACCCGCCCCCAAATAGACCCCGTACTCACCATCCAACTCCTTACCATGGCTATGTTGGCCGCCCAGTAGTAGTTACTGAGGTTCAGCAGTGCCAGTCCCCCCTCACTACGGTTCCTCTCAAGCATCGCTTTCTTCACCCGCGGGGACTTCCCCGCCCAGACAAAGCCCATAATAATCTTGTTGACACTTTTGAAGAAGGACCGCGGGATGAAAATCAGGAGGCACTGAAAAGTAAACAGAAATCTTGGGAGGATTGTCATCTTTACCGTCTGCACTCTCCCCGCAAGTGATAGCGGGAGTGCATCCCATCTCCTAAACTCACTCTTCATTTGCTTTACCACTCTAGTCAAATTTAGCTTATGCAGCTTGCCCCAGTCACATGCCACCTGTATCCCTAAGTATCGGAAATTTTCTCTGCCCATCCTAAATGGCGGCCCCTTCAACCTGTTATCCTGGCCCCTCACCTGCACTACAAACATCTCACTCTTAGTCATGTTCAGTTTGTACCCTGAAAACCTGCCAAATTCTCTCAATATTCCTGGTATACTGTCCATCACAGCCAGTGGGTCCGATACATACAGGAGCAGGTCGTCCGCGTACAGCGATACCCTGTGCTCCACCCCTCCCCTGATCATTCCCTTCCACTCCTCGCAGCTCTCAGGGCAATCACAATAGCAACAGGGAGAGTGGACATCCCTGTCTGGTCGCCCGGTGTAGTCTAAAGTACTCTGATGATGTCCTATTCATCCTCACACTAGGTTTTGGGGCCTGGTACAAAAGTCTAACCCAGTCAACAAAGCCCTCCCCGAACCCAAACCTTCCGAGTATCTCCCACAAATAGTCCCACTACACCCGGTCAAAGGCCTTCTCGGCATCTATTGCCACCACTGCCTCGACCTTTCTACCCTCCGGAGGCATCACGATCACATTGAGTAGTCTTCTCAAGTTGGCTACCAGCTGTCTGCCTTTAAAAAACCCTGTTTGGTCTTCCCCGATCACCTCCGGGACACAGTCCTCAATTCTAAGCACCAAGACCTTAGCCAGGAGCTTGGCGTCGACGTTGATCAGGGAGATTGGTCTGTATGACCCACACGTTTCCGGGTCTTTATCCCGTTTTAATATCAGCGAAATGGGGGGGGCAGCACGGTGGCACAGTGGTTAGCATTGCTGCCTCACGGCGCCGAGGTCCCAGGTTCGATCCCGGCTCCGTGTGGAGTTTGCACATTCTCCCCGTGTTTGCGTAGGTCTCACCCGCACAACACAAAGATGTGAAGAGTAGGTGGATTGGCCGCGCTAAATTGCCCCTTAATTGGAAAAAATGATTTGGGTACTCTAAATTTTAAAAAAACATATAAGCGAAATGGTAGCCTGTGACATCATCGGGGAGAGTCCCTCTGTCCCACGCCACGTTAAATACAGTCAGCACCGGCCCCACTATCTCTGAGAACGTTTCATAGAACTCCACTGGGTATTCATCCGGCCCCAGGGATTTACCCGCTGCATGGCCTTCAAGCCCCCCAGTAATTCCTCAGCTCTGATCGGGGCCCCCAGTCCGTCTACCAGCCCCCTACCCACTTTTGAGAAGGTCAGTCCATCTAAGAAACGCTTCATCTCCTCCAGCTTCCGAGGGGGTTCCGAGAGCTTGCTGTAAAACTCCCGAAACACCTTGTTCAGTCCTGACGGGTCATCCACTTTGTTCCCCATACCATCCACTACCCTGCTAATTTCTCTGGCTGCCTCCTTCCTCCTGCTGCGCAAGCATTCTGCTAGCTTTTTCCCCCATGCTCATAGACCACACCCTTTTCCTCCCTGAGTTGTTCCACTGCTTTGCTCATGGACAACACTCCCAGCTCGGCCTGCAGTCTCCATCAACTCTAAGTAGGTCCTCTCTCGGGGCCTCTGCGTATTCCCTATCTGTCCGGTGGATCTCCTTGACCAGTCTGTCCATTTCCGCTCTGTCCGTTCTATCTCTGTGGGTCCGAATTGAAATCAGCTCCTCCCGTACCACCGCCTTCAGCGCCTCCCACAGGGTCGCTGCTGAGGCTTCCTCTGTGTCATTAACCTGCAGGTAGTCCTGCATGCACTTCCGCAGTCTCTCGCACACCCCCTCCTCCGCTAGCAATCCTACGTCCAACCTCCATTGCGGGCGCTGGTAGCTCCCTTTGCAGACCTGCAGGTCAACCCGGTGTGGGGCATGATCCGAGAAGGTGATCGCCGAGTACTCCGTGTTTTTTACTCCGCCTAAAGAGTCCCTGCTCATGCTGAAAAAATCGATTCTCGAGTATACTTTATGAATATGGGAGTAGAACGAATATTCCCTTCCCGACGGCCGTCTGGCTCTCCATGGGCCTACACCCCCCATCTGCTCCATGAACCCCCTGAGTTCCCTTGCCATTGCTGGGAGCCTACCCGTTCTGGAGCATGACCTGTCTAGTCCGGGGTCGAGGACAGTGTTGAAATCCTCCCCCCCCCCCCCCCCCCCCCCCCCCCCCCCCCCCCCCCCAATGATCAGCTTGCGTGAATCTGAGTCTGGGATTTTCCCCAGCACTCTTTTAATGAAGTCAGCGTCATCCCAATTTGGAGCATATACATTCACCAGGGCTACCCTCACCCCCTCAAGCGTACCACGGACCATAAGAAATTGACCCTCTGTGTCTGCAATTGTGCCCTCTGCCTCAAATTGAACCCGTTTATTAATGATGATTGCTACCCCGCTGGACTTAGAATCCAAGCCCGAGTGGAAGACCTGGCTGATCCAGCCCTTCCTTAGTCTGGTCTGGTCAGTCACTTTCAAATGTGTCCCCTGCAGCATGATTACGTCCACCTTTAGAACCCGCAAACGCGCGAACACACTGGCCCGTTTAGTCCCCTGACATTCCAGGTAATCAGCCTGGTTGGAGGGCACCTGCCCCCCCCCCCCCCCCCCCCTTTACCGATCAACCATCCCCCTTCTTGGGTCCGCCCCTAGCTCATGTGCCGCGCCCCTCCCAGTTCGCCTCCTGGTAGTTCCCACCCCCCACCTGATGGCTGCATGCATCCCCCCCCCCCCCACCTGACTCCCTTGACTAGCTTCCCGCTAGCCCGGTGACTCATCCCTCCGACGCCCACTTGTCTCCCTCCCATTGTTCCCCCGAGCTCATCCCCCCCCCCCCCCCCCTGCCCCATCCACACCCATTCCCCTGATGTGTCCAGCTCGAGCAGTCTCTCTCTCTGCAGTGCAGGAGATCAAACAACAAACCAGGGCAATCAAACCGCTCCAGCTGTAATGCTGTTCCATTTGTGTAAACAGATGAGTGATACCGATCACCCCTTTCTGCTCATTAGTAATAAAAACACACAGCAACGCAGTATGCGCGTCCCCCCCCCCCCCCCCCCCCCCCCCCATTCCTTTCACCCCCATTGCTTCCCGGCCAAATTTCTGTCCCATCCGAAGCTCCAAAAAGAAAAAAACACAAAGCGAGAGCAAAAAGAAAACCCAAAAGGGAGAGGGGCACCCCCCCCCCCCACCCCACCCCCCCCCCCCCCCCCCCACCCCACCACCCCTCGTCTATTGTACACATAGGCAGCCAAAACGGAAAACAGAAACTACAAAGTACCTGTGAAGCAGCAAAAAATAGAAAGTCAGTGCAAGAAAACTAGAAGTCCCATAAACAATAATACTCAGGCCCTGACTTTGGTCCGTGGGCCCTCGGTGCGGCACCAGTCCCTGATTCTTTGCCTCATCGGGGTCCATAAAGTAGTAATACTGGCTCTGGAGCGTGACCCACAGCTGCGCCGGGAAAAGCAGACCAAACTTCACGTGGTTTTTTAACAAAATCTCTTTAATGCTTTTAAAGGCTGCTCGCCGCCTGGCCACCTCCTGACTCAGGTCTTGATAGATGCGTGGCACATTGTTGTTCCATATACAGCTCTTTGTACTCTTTGCCTACTGAAGGACCCGCTCCTTGTCTGAGAACCTGTGGAACCTGACCACCACTGGTCGGGGGGGGGGGGGGGGGGGGGGGGGGGGGGGTCGCGGCTGCCTCACCTGCACTCTGTGTGCCCCATCCAGCTCCAATGGTCACGGAAAGGAGTTAGCCCCCACCAGCTGCTGCAACAGGTCTGCCACAAACGTCGTGGTGTCCGCACCTTCGGCCCCCTCTGGGAGACCAATAATTCTCAGATTTTGTCTGCGGGGTCTGTTTTCCAGGTCTTCAAGCCTGACAGGCAGCCTTCTCTGTCGATCCTTCAACCCATCTATCTCTATTGAAGCGATTGTTTATGCGTCCACCTGTTCCTCCACCGCTTGCTCCAGCTCCTTGGCCTTTTTGTCCTGGGCCACTAGCCTTTGGTTCACTTGCTCCACCGCTTTCTGAAGCAGTTCTAAGTTATCCCGCTTCATGTCTTCAAAACTTCTTTTTATGACCTGCAACATATTGTCCAGCGCTGCTTGGATCGTCTGGTCCGCGGTCCGTACGTCCGCGGGTCCCGGGTCAGCTCCCACCCCACTTTGTCTCTGCCCCTTCCTTTCCTGCTTTCGCTGCTCTTCTTTGTTTCCATACAGCTCCGCACGCTTCAGTCAGCAACTTTGTGACCGTCTTTTCTAGCGCTCAAAAGTTCAGAAAAGTCGGGAAACCAGGTCCCAAAAAGCCAGTGAGAGCCACCGAATGTGCGGCTCACTCCCTCATAGCCGCCACCGGAAGTTCCCTCTGTTCCACGTTTGACGTGGATATCGTTTCAATGGTCTGGCCACTGAGCCCAGTGGAGTAAATTCTTTAAGCTTGCCCATGGCATGTTCTCCCAGAATCGAAACTAACAAGCCCTGCTCTGAGAGTGGTAGAAAAAGGCGAGGGTGTGTTCTGTATTTGACCCAAATGGTTGTTGGAAGCGTGGCAAAATTGGAAGCAATTGTGACTTCTTAGTCTGTCCCGTGGGCACCCAAGCCATCAAGGGTCGGCAGGTTCTCGGTTCTGTCAGTGGTGAGTGGGCAGGGAGTTGGATCAGCCAAGGTGATCAATGAATGGGTGTTGGCTGAGGATTAAATGTGGCTGTGCCATTGTGCATCAACTTCATGTCACTCAAGTGTCCAAGGCTCGGGGCAGCACGGTGGCACAGTGGTTAGCATTGCTGCCTACGGCGCTGAGGACCCGGGTTCGAATCCCGGCCCTGGGTCACTGTCCGTGTGGAGTTTGCACGTTCTCCCCGTGTCTGCGTGGGTTTTGCCCCCACAACCCAAAGATGTGCAGGTTAGGTGAATTGGCCACGCTAAATTGCCCCTTAATTGGAAAAAATAATTGGGTACTCTAAATTTAAAAAAAAAAAAATAAAAAATAAAAAAAAAAAAAAAAAAGTGTCCAAGGCTCACAGATGAAGAACGGTCACTTGGCTGGGGGACCACTGGGGAAGCACTGACAGGGGGACCTGTACACCATTGAGAGTCAGGCTGCTCAGCAGGAGAGGAGACGTTGGAAACAGGATGATCCCTTGCCTTTATTCGGAGTGCTTCACATACACCAAATGGAATCATTGATCTAGACACTGACGCAAGCATCAACAAGGTCCATTGTCACTGTTAATTCAATGATCAGTCCGCTGAATATGATTGAATTACACCCAGTCAGATTCTGGATGTTTGATGTTTCTGAAGGTTATTCTGTTGTCGTTTCTCCTCACATGTTCCCACCCAGTAATGTGAGATTGGCCTTTGTTAAGTCCATTGGTGCAAATCAGCATCAAGCCCAAATTAATTATCAGCACTCCTAGTTGTAGAATCAAACCTGACTATAAAAAGGCTTTTCTTCCAGATATATGTAAGACCCTTAAGTGCAGAAGGTAATTGGATCTTCACTCTATCACATTCAGACTGGGTTACACATAATCAGATCAAGATCTTAAGATATCTCCGTGTTCAACAAAAAAAGTGCAATTAGTCCTCTTTGAAGTGTGTTCTTTGAAAGCTGTGATAACCTTTCAATGTAAGCTATCTAAAACAGAAGCACACCTGATGGTTTGGTGAGTTTGTTCCAGATTTGATCCTCAGTCTGTTTGGGCTGTCTGATCTCAACTCAGTTGGGAAAAGGGGCTTGCCGTTCAGCTCATCATTGCTGGGCCAGGGGAGCAGGGAAAATGAGCGGAGGATCATGCTCCTGATTCCCATCCTCTCAGCACACCCCCAACCCCTTCCCCCATCTGACCCGCTGGAAAGGGAGTGAGTTCATGCTGTACGATCACAGGACTTTACTACAATGTCTTCCCCATTTACAGAAACCCCCGTCCATACTCAAGAATCAGGGGCTGGTTTAGCTCACTGGGCTAAATCGCTGGCTTTTAAAGCAGACCAAGGCAGGCCAGCAGCACGGTTCGATTCCCGTAC
This sequence comes from Scyliorhinus canicula, assembly GCF_902713615.1. Lineage (NCBI taxonomy): Eukaryota > Metazoa > Chordata > Chondrichthyes > Carcharhiniformes > Scyliorhinidae > Scyliorhinus > Scyliorhinus canicula. The sequence goes on along the minus strand of NC_052171.1, from coordinate 16,848,622 downwards.
CAGCCTCCCCGAACAGGCACCGGAATGTGGCGACTAGGGGCTTTTCACAGTAACTTCATTGAAGCCTACTCGTGACAATAAGCGATTTTCATTTCATTTTCATTTCATTTCATAATGGCCATTGGAGTCACGGTGCGGAGGCCAACTCCAGCCCTGGGCCCAAGCAAAGATGGACATTATCATGGCCTGAAATTTTCATCCATCGGCCATGTGCACTTGGCGGGTGTGAAACACCCTTTTGGCTGCGGTTAGCCCCAGAATTAAATTGACGGATTTTGGTGGTGGAGAATATCGGAGGTTTGTGGTAGTCACCACTGTCACCACCCAGTAGGCGGAGTATAAATGTGTGGGCTCTCCGAGCTGCAGCCATTTCAGCAGTGGCTGCGGGAGGCTCCACATCTCTGCGTAATAAAGCCTCGATTACTCACTCCTCTCGTCTCGTCGTAATTGATAGTGCATCAATTTATTATGCAGCAATTTTAAAACGATGGATCTCCGCATCAAGCCTGATCGCCTGCAGCTCCACCCTCAAGCAGACAACGTCAAGTCGGCCTTCGCACATTGGCTAGTTTGCTTCGAGGCATACATGGGATCTGCGACTGAACCACCCTCAGAGGCACAGAAGCTCCAGATCCTCTACATGCGGCTGAGCATGTGTACACGCTGCCAGCGCACAAGTGGACTGACCCCGCACCCTGCACGACGATCTTTGTCACCCAGGGGTCACCCGCTTTTATCACTTCATAAAGGCCCGCAATCTGCGCTACTCCATCGAGGAAGTCAGGGCTATCACCAGAGATTGCCAGGTCTGCGCGGAGTGTAAAACGTACTTCTACAGGCCTTACCATGCACGCCTTGTGAAGGCCTCAGCGTGGACTTCAAAGGGCCGCTCCCCTCCACCGACCGCAACACGTACTTTCTCAATGTGGTCGACGAGTACTCGAGATTCCCCTTCGTCATTCCATGCCCCAACATGACATCTGCCACCGTCATCTAAGCCCTCAACACCATCTTCACTCTATTCGGTTTCCCCGCCTTCGTCCACAGCGACCGGGGATCCTCGAGCAGGACGACCAGCTACAACCCCCGGGGAAACGGGCAGGTGGAGCGGGAGAATGGGACGGTCTGGAAGGCTGTCCAGCTGGCCCTACAGTCCAGAAATCTCCTGGCCTCCCACTGGCAGGAGGTCCTCCCCGACGCCCTTCACTCCATTTGGTCGCTCCTTTGCACTGCGACTAACGAAACTGCCCATGAACGTCTCTTTGCCTTCCCTAGGAAGTCCACCTCCGGGGTTTCGCTCCCAACATGGCTGGCAGCTCCAGGACCCATTCTCCTCCGTAAGCATGTGCGGCTCCACAAGGCGCACCCTTTGGTTGAGAAGGTACAGCTACTCCACGCGAACCCGCATACGCCTACGTAGCGTACCCCGGCCGCCAAGACACAGTTTCCCTTCGGGACCTGGCACTCTCTGGGTCCCCACCCCCCCATCCCCCCTCTGCCCCGGCGCCACCCTCACTCCCCCGGCGCACCCCACCTCAGACCCCGCTCCAGGACGATCCATCCTCCACTTGGTCCCCCCGTGGATGACGATGAGGTTGACACGCTCCCGGAGTCCCCGACGAATGAACCGACACCTGAATCAACACCACAACTTTGTCGCTCGCAACGACGGATCAAGGCGGTGAACCATCTAAATTTGTAGACTCTTTCTTAATTTTTAAACAACCTGTAAATTTTTTAACAACCTGTATGTAAATAATTTCAACAACCCCTGCTGGACTTTTTTTTTAACAGGGGGTGAATGTGGTAGTCACCACTGTTGTATTGTGTATCCTGCATACGAGGGTATTACGGTAAGGCCCGTGTACTACAGGTACGGGGGTAGATCCCTGCCTGCTGGCTCCACCCAGTAGGCGGAGTATAATTGTGTGGGCTCTCCGAGCTGCAGCCATTTCAGCAGCAGCTGCGTGAGGCTCAGCATCCCTGCATAATAAAGCCTCGATTACTCTCTACTCTCGTCTCGTCGTAATTGATAGTGCATCAAGGTCACAGCGGTCTGAGTCGACGATTGAGTACATGAAAGTCACGAGGCGTTGAAAGATAGTGAGGTCAAAGGACTGGCTGAGAATGAAGGTCGACTATTTTGTCTGGAGCAGCAGGTTTCAAGAAGACAGAGGGAGGGAGGGAGATTGAAGTCACCGAGAATTAGGAGTCACCTCGTAAAAAGAATGGCCATGCAACCAAAGGAAGGAGGACAATTCCATTTTGGAGTAACTCGTCCACCTGCCCTGGTTCCATACCACTTCAGACCCTTTTGTCTGGGAGTTGTCTGAGGCTGGTTGAGCACAGTGGACTAAACAGCTGACTTGTAATGCAGAAGAAGGCCAGCAGCGCAGGTTCAATTCCTGTACCGGCCTCCCTGAACAGATGCCGGAATGTGGCGACTAAGGGCTTATAACAGTAACTTCATTGAAGCCTACTTGTGACAATAAGCGATTATTATTAGTAAAACCTGATATGAAATCTCAGATATGAAATGGTTCTACTGTTTGCAACCAGGACATTATATTTTAATCTGGAGATGTGCTTTTCACCTCGTATCTGATCCATCCCTGTTTCCTCTTCAGTGACATTGCCCGATTCTAATCCCCCGCAACTTGAGGTTACCCAAAGGTCTGCTGCCCGTGTCTTAACTTGCAGCAAGTCCTGTTTCTTATCACATTTATTGACTCTTGGTCAAGCAACACCTTGATTTTAATATCCTGGTCCTTGTTTTCCAATCCTGCCATCCCTCTGTAACATCCACCAGCCCCACAACCCTCAGATTTCTGCAATCGTCTTATTCTGGCCTCCAGTGCATCTCGATTTGAACTGCCATTGGTGCTCCTCCTAATGAAGAAACCTCTGGGATTCCCTCCCAACACCTCTCTTTCTCGCTTTTGCCCTTTAAGGCACTTCTTAAAACCTATCTTCTTGACCAAGCTTGTAGTCATCTGCCCAAATTCTCCTGATGTGGCTTGGTGTCTTACATCATTTCATAGGTCAGGTGAAATGAAATGAAATGAAAATCGCTTATTGTCACAAGTAGGCTTCAAATGAAGTTACAGTGAAAAGCCCCTAGTCACCACATTCCGGCGCCTGTTCGGCGAAGCCGGTACGGGAATTGAACCGTGCTGCTGGCCTGCCTTGGTCTCCTTTCAAAGCCAGCGATTTTGCCCTATGCTAAACTGCCCAGACTTGCTAAACAGTCCCAGACTAAAGTCACCAGATGACCACAGGCTACTTTCCCCTCTGAGGGGGAGAGCTGACTGGTGTTCGTTTAACCTGAGGATCAACACACCTAGGCAATGGGGCAAGATTGGGAAGACGAGGCCTTCATGTAAGCTTCCTGTGAAATTCCTGAGGATGGTATATTTTTTTAAATAAATTTAGAGTACCCAATTCATTTTTTCCAATTAAGGGGCAATTTAGCATGGCCAATCCACCTCACCAGCACATCTTTGGGTTGTGGGGGCGAAACCCACGCAAACACGGGGAGAATGTGCAAACTCCACACGGACAGTGACCCAGAGCCGAGATCGAACCTGGGACCTCGGCGCCGTGAGGCAGCAATGCTAACCACTGCGCCACCGTGCTGCCCCCTGAGGATGGTTTATGGCATTAAAGACGTTATGTTATTATAAGTCATTCCTGCTTTTCGTGGGAAAGTGTTCTGCACTTCTACCCCACTTTGAAGGAGTTTCAAACTTCTTTCTGGAATGGCATGTCTCTGATTTTAAGGCTGCATCCCCTTGTCCTGCAGCCCTCTTTCAGTGGAATAAATTTCTCTCTTGTCAATTCCTTTCAAGACAAAGAATGCAGTTTGAATGGGATCGTATTTAATCACAGGAAATTGTGGTTTCCCCAATGCAGGATATTCCATATTCACAATATAGCTGTTAGCACAAAGGAGGTGCGAATGGGTGTCTTAATCCAGTCAAAAAGAGAACTCAAAACCATGAACATTTCCCGGAGCCTGTTTCCTGGAACCTCAGCCAATAGAGCTGGCATTGTGATTTGGTGACAGAAAGCTGTGAATCATTGCAAAGACATTCACCTGGAACCTGCGGGTTGATGAAGTGAATCTGAATTGAATGAGTGAAGCTCAATGACTCTTTGATACCGGTGCCCCCACCCCCTAGCTACATGAGACATACACACAGACACAGAAGGCAACTAATCAGTGGGAGGAATAGGGTGAGGTAGTGCAAAAATAGAGGGACCTCAGGCTGCATATTCACTCATCCTTCAGGATAACAGGACGCGTTGATGAGGCACAACAGAAATCATTGCGTGAGACTCGGCTTCGTATGTAGGGTCAGTGACTACAAAACAAGGAAGTCGTGCTGAACTTTTGCAAATCACTGATTAGGCCTCAGCTGGAGTCCTGTGTACAATTATGGGCACCACACTCATGGAACAATGTCAGGGTAGCCCAGAGAGGAACTGAGGATATCCTTAGCCCCTTGAACCTGCTCAGCCATTCAGTGATATGTTGACCGATCATCAGCTTAACTCCGGGTGGAGGTTCCAGAGGAGGCGTACCACAATGATACCCGAGATGAGGGGGTTCAATTATGTGGAGAGATTGGAGCAGGTGGGATTGTTCTCCTTCGACCAGGGGACGTTAAAGGGGAGTCATCAGAGAGGTAGCCAAAATTCTGTGGGGTATGGGGAGAAGCCATTTACTCTGGCAATTGGGTTGGTGACCACAGTAATTGGCAGAGGAATGAGGGGGAAATTAGGAAAAATATCTTCACGTGGAGGGATGGTCAGAGCTGACATGAGTGGCTCGACAATCAGATCCACAGCAACGTACAAAGTGTCCTTCAAGAAGATGAATGTGTAGGATTATGGGAGGACATGCTGAGGTGTGAAATGAATGGGATAGTTCTTTCAAAGTGTTGGCACAGGCACTCAAGATTGAATGGCCTTTTTCTGTGCTCTCATATTCTGCAACCAAGAAAATTATCTTTTTTCAAGTTCTTCCTTGACAATGGCACCTATGAATCTGCGATGGTCAGGAGCCATCGGTACTGGTATGGTGTGCAATATAACAGGACCTGTGGTGAGAACTTTCATTTAAAGGTCCATGCCCGGTTGAAGCTTGAGGAAAATGGTTGCTGAGCTGCAGACGGAGGTTGAGAGGCGGCCAAAATGCTCAGTCAAAGGGTGGGGGCGGTTCAGGAGAATCAGGAGAATGGAAAACGCTTGGAACCCGTAAGTTGTTTGGACGGAATGGGCGACAAACTCAATGAAACACGTCTTTTTGTAAATATAGTTCTTGCTCTGATTGACATGAATATCGAAAGTCCAACAAAAGAAAAGCTCCATTTGTAAATTCACAATGGTACTGGGAAGATTTGAGTGTTTGTTTCGTATTGGTAGCAGAACAGTTTGCATTTAGAAAGCGCCAGAGGTGCGCTGCAATGAAATGGCACAGGTTCAATGACCCACATTGCTGGGTTTCCAAATGCAAGGAAACCTCAATCATAAGGCACTGGCTCACTCTGTGGCTTTTGCCATGTTGGCTCAGTTAGGTGGCAGGCTGCTTTGAGATGAGGAGCGAGGCCAGCAGCGTGGGTTCAATTCCCAGCTGAGGTTATTCACCAAGGTCCCGCCTTCATCAACCTCGCCCCCTCGCCTGAGGTGTGGTGACCCACAGGTTAGATCGCCACCTGCCAGCTCTCAAAGGAGAGAGCGGCCCACGGTCCTCAAGGACTGTGGCAACATTTACTTGGTTTATTTCAGGGTCTCAGTCATGGAATTTCCCTTTACTGGGCAAGTGTGGTAAAATCGGCAACCATGACTTCACAGCAACTAATCTGCACAGTGAAGAAATAAAATAAGATACTTGTGGAGCAAACTCCTGTCACAACTTTGATCATCCCAAAGCCAGTATTGGCAGTGTTATCACTGCAGTATTGTCATTTAGTAAATACAACAGCCAATTTATTCACAGTAATTCCCACAAACAGCAGCGTTGTCATGACCAGTTGATCTATTTTTAGTTGCGTTGGTTGAGGGATAACTTCCCTGCTCGTCACTGAAATAGTGCAGTGGGATATTCACTGTCCACCTTGGAGAGTAAGCCTTGGTTTAATGTCTTGTCAAAGCTACGGCAGCCCCCAGCAGAGCAGTAATCCCTCAGCACTGCACTGCAGTGTCTCTCTAGATTTTTGTGCCCCAGTCTCTGGGATCGAAACGGAGTTCACAACCTTCAGAGGCGAGAGTGCAACCAACCAAGCCACGGCTGAAAGTTCATGCATCATGGGGCAGCACCGTGGTTAGCACTGCTGCCTCACAGCGCCAGGGACCCGGGTTCAATTCCCGGCTTGGGTCACTGTTTGTGCGGAGTCTGCACGTTCTCTCCATGTCTGCGTGGGTTTCCTCCGGGCGCTCCGGTTTCCTCCCACAGTCTAAAGACGTGCAGGTTAGGCGGGGTTGGGGTATGACAGGGGATGCAGTGGGATAGTATGCTCTTTGAGTGGGTCGGTGTGGACTTGCTGATCCAAATGGCCTCCTGCACGGTAGGGGTTCTCTCATCACCAAGGACTGAGTGTCTCCCAATTCCACAGAATCTGACTTTGAGCGAGAAGCGGGAATTATTTGCTCTGTGTTACCACGACATGCGCTTTGCAACTGGCTGTGGGAGGCATTCTCTCAACAGATGTTTTAAAACCTTATCCAGCTGTGAGAAACGCAGGGATACACAGGCAGGAAGTGCTCAGCTACATCTGTTTGACGAACGTTTTTCTGGTGAATGCAGTTCCCCTTTAAGATGATGTACAGCGGCCTCTCTGATGGTGAGAGCGGACAGGGTAACATCTTTGAAGCATTAACAGCCGAGGTCTGTTTCATTTGTCAATGAATGGGTCTCTGTTACACAACATCTCAGATCATGGTCAAGGCAGTCCACAGTGTGCACTGTACAGGATGTTCTGCCCTATCATTAGGAATTATGACTGGGTTTACTGCAACTCCCCAGGGAGTTGCAGGGAGGGGGGGATGGGAGAAGATGCTGTTTGGAGCAGGGTTTTCTATGCACGATTATCAGCAGCACTCAATCTGCACATTAATTTCTAGTTTTCTTATAAAAGGAAAGAAAACTCTCCCCGTGTTCTGATGGTGTGTACCGAAGGTGCTGACTAACTCCTGTTGTATCCTGAGGCGCTTTAACAGACTTCTTGACCACAACCATGCCTGATGGGACCATCTGAGTGCTTGCAAGCAGGCACTCCAGGGAAAAATCTCTGAAGAACTCTCAGGGGGACTTGGTGCTCTCTGCAGTATCAGCTGTGGCTCAGGTGGTAGCTTGTGGGCCTCAAGCCAGAAGGTTGTGGGATCAACTCCAACTCCAGAGACTTGAGCACAGAAAATCTAGGTTGACATTCCAGTGCAGTACGGAGTGGGTGCTGAACTGTCAGAGATGCCTTTTGGATATAAGGTTAAACTGAGGCCCTGTCTGCCCTCTGCGGTGGGTGTGAAACTCCCCACAGCAGGATTTTGAAGAACAGGCAGGTTACCCGCAGTGTCCTGGTCAGGATTTACCAGTCAGGGACTCAGAGCCCCAGACGTCAGGATTGTGGGTCAGCAATATGCAGGGTTTCTCAGTCTGGAGAAAAGCTGGTCTGTGTAGACACCAGTACTGTGCTGCTGGATCTATGGACCCTCCTGTGTCAGTGAGTCAGATAGACAGCTAGAAGAGTCTAACTGGACAGGACTGTGCTATAGGACTCATGTAGCCACCGCAGCAAAAGTCTGAAATTTGACTGGGATTGTGAGGAGGGTGGCTTGGGGATGTAGTGGGGGCGGTGGCCTGTGAAAAACAAGGGGGGGGGGGGGCTCTGTGAAAGGAAGGCTATTTAAGGAGAGGGGTGGAAAGGCGAAGGCTCATGATGGGAGGCAGAGGGGCAAGGAGATGGATTAGAATGGTAGGCGGAGGAAAGACTGAGGGGAGGGAAGCTGGACCCCAACACGCTCACAAATTAGGGAGTCTGAGGATACTACATCGTTTACTGGAAGGGGAGACACAGAACCCCAGATGCGGTGGGTAGAGGTCCATGTGAGGCAAAGGCAGCTCACAGGTGATGGACTTGGGGAGGGTTGGTTGAATCAAGGAACAGACTTCTTCTTGAGGCTGCTAGCCTTTGCCCTCTGGGTTGCGGACATTCTGCACAGTCTGGTGAAGATGGGTGGGCTGGAGAAAGTAATAAGAGTGTACTGGACTGGTATTTAAATATGGCGTCAGGACCTTGGAACTTGTCAGCTGAGGGCGAGCAGGTGAATCAGCTGCCGGCCTGAATGGGAGTCAGTGAAGAACATAATTAATGTGGCTCCCAGCGCTGAATCTGACGTGGGAACCCCCCATTCTGGCTAACGGGATAGGTGCTGCCAGAGCCACACACCACCGCACTTAGTCTCAAAATGGGAGGACACCGTCCGATATTTCACGTCGCCAGCTCTCTGAGAAACTGCGGCTAATCGGAGCACTCATATCGTCACTGGATAAAAGCAAATTACAGCGGATGCTGGAATCTGAAACCAAAGAGAAAATGCTGGAAAATCTCAGCAGGTCTGGCAGCATCTGTAGGGGGAGAAAAGAGGTAATGTTTCGAGTCCCTTTGTCAAAGCTCAGATAGTCACCCCAGCTAAAATCGGAGAACTCAAGCCGGCGACGAGTTGGGCTGGCGATGAGTTGGGCTGGCGATGAGTTGGGCTGGCGATGAGTTGGGCTGGCGATGAGTTGGGCTGGCGATGAGTTGGGCTGGCGATGAGTTGGGCTGGCGATGAGTTGGGCTGGCGATGAGTCGGCGGCGATGAGTCGGCGGCGATGAGTTGTCCCATTTCCCGGGGTGGAGCCGGGAATTCTTGCTGAACAACATGGCTGGACATTTCACTGAGCAGGCAGAGGCTTTGTAGTTCTCCAGTTAATCAGCCCTTAGGTACTCACAGCCCATGTCTTGAAGTAGCATTCTTCCTGATTGTGGCTGGCAAGTTGGGAACGCTGCGAATCAAGGACGTGCCCAATTTTCTGAACAAGACTCTGCACAAGGAACAATAATGCAGAGCTCCTGACTCTGCACACAGCAGGCCTCCCAAATTATCTGCAGGAGACCAAAGTCTGACTCGCACATGCAAATATGGTCTTGCAAAAATTCGGCTTGACTGTAACATCTGCCTGAGGCTGCCCATTTCATTCTGATTTAAAACTAAAATAATACTAATTAGAATCCATTAAGTTCTCTTCAGCTCGCAATTATGGTGTAATGGAACTGTGAATCGAGTGTTTGGGGGAGGGGGGGGGGGGGGGGGGGAAGAAATCACAGGGCTCCGTTACACATCTGTGAGTCCAATAAAAGGACAGGCTGTTGATTTCCATCTGCAAATTGAAAGAGTGGGAAGTGGGGTTGAACTCTGACCTTGCACCTTTGCGGTCTGGATTCAAATCATTGCACAAGATGGATGTGCCCCTCCCGTACCTACTGCTGTTTTAAAGAAAGGAAGACTTGTACTTGGGTAGCACCTTCCGTCATATCCAGCCGTCTGCGACCCTTCAAGCACCGTTGAAGTGAACTGACTGTTGTACTGTCAGAAACATAGCAGCCAATCACGCACAGCAAGCTCCCACAAAGAGCCATTATCTATGACCAGACAATCTGTTTCAGTGATATTGGTTGAGGGGCTGGGGAACTCCCCCTAACAGTGATTATGGTGGCGCTCTGCCTCTCTGGAAAATGCCCATTGTGTTGGGTATATTCCCTCTAGACCATGGTGTAGTTGACATGGACAATGAGAAACATGGTGTCTCCATTTTTACTTGGACTGCAGGCTCGATCTGCAGATGAGTGTGAGAGCACCAATAAGGACCCTTTTTGGGTGTGCGCAGGTTTAATCCGTTTCTACTATCAGGCACTGCACAGCACAGGCCACAATCTAGAGCAGTGCCTCCCATGGCATTGAGTGGAGCTGCTCCAGGAGACCTTCTCATTTGAAGGATAAATCTGTGTCAGTGTGCCAGAGCGGTGAGGAACCTGATTTATTTTACAATCTTTTGGATAATATTGACTATAAAATGATTGTGTGTTTGTTCCAACATCGCAGCATCTCCTGCAGCGTCCCGTCCTTGTGTCTCAAATTGCAGGTGAAGGATTTAGTAGCCAGGACCTGGGCTAAGTGGCAGTTATTGTGAAACCGGAAGAGAGTCTGGAAGATAATTGCATTCAGCTGCCACTTTAGCCAGGCCTGTTAGCAGCTCATAATGAGGGAACAGTGATTGAGTCTGCCATCATTCTCCAGCCGAGCTCCACAACTAAACCAAGCTACAAAGAAAGAAGGGCAAATGTGGTTTTACACATTGGCGTCTCAATAGGAAAATGACCTTCACCACATTATTTTCTCAGGGATAAATATTCGCCCTTTCTATTATCCCAAACAGAAGGCTGTAAGAAACTGCTCAGTAAATAAATGTTTGGCTCACTGCTCTGCTGTCCAACCCATAACGAAAGTCAGGAGGGGCCAGTGGACAAGTGCCACAATCAGTCCTCATTGCTCCTGGGCATGTCAGTCTGCATTTCTTGATCGCTCTCCAGTGACTTCTGAGAGTGTTCCTGTTGGTTGGGAACAGAGTAAGCCTGTCCACGCTCACAGTTGAAGAATATGGGGCGGCACAGTAGCACAGTGGTTAGCAGTGTTGCTTCACAGATCCAGGGTCCTGGGTTCGGTTCCCGGCATGGGTCACTGTCTGTGCGGAGTCTGCACGTTCTCCCCGTGTCTGTGTGGGTTTTCTCTGGGTGCTCCGATTTCCTCCCACAAGTCCCGAAAGACGAGCTTGTTGGGTGAATTGGACATTCTGAATTCTTCCTCTGTGTACCCGAACAGGCGCCGGAGTGTGGCGACGAAGGGATTTTCACAGTATCATTGCAATGTTAACGTAAGCCTATTTGTGACAGTAATAAAGGTTATGATTATTAATATTAATAACTAGCTGGGATACATCAAGTCAGTCAGTGACAGGCTCAGCATCAGGAGAGGGGATGGAACAACAAACAGACGGCTAACAGGGCCGTCATCAAGGGTTTCAAGCTTGCGTGGCGATAAAGCCTATGATCAACACTGAGATACGGCAGCCTGCTGGTTACATTACTGGACGAGTAATCCAGAGGCTGAGACAGATGATCTGTAGCCACGACTTGAAATCCCATTATAACAGCTTGTTCAATTCAGCGAATGAAATAAAGCGAGAGTGAAAAGATAGTATCACTAATGGTGACCGTGAAATTACCAATTTGTTGTGAAAAGCCATCTGGTCAGTGTCCTTTTGGGGGAGAAAAATATCATCCGAGCCGGTCTGGCCTGCATGTAACTTCAGACCCACAGCAATCTGGTTGACTCCCAAGTGCCCTTCAAGATTCAAGACGGTGAATAACCACGACCTTCTCCAGGACACTTTGGGACTGGGAATTGATGTTGGCCTTGTCAATGATGCCCACACCCTGTGAATGAATTTTTGGAAACACCTGCTTTGGTGACATTGGTTTGGGGAACCGATTGATTTTTGTGAGCAAGTGTTACATTACTGAGTGATAATGGGCCGTTTACACCAATATACATTTTTTTTTTTAAATTTAGATTACCCAATTATTTTTTCCAATTAAGGGGCTTTTTAGCATGGCCAATCCACCTACTCTGCACATTTTTGGGTTGTGGGGGCGAAACACACGCAGACACGGGGAGAATGTGCAAACTCCACACAGACAGTGACCCAGAGCCGGGATCGAACCTGGGACCTCAGCGCCGTGAGGCGGTTGTGCTAACCACTAGGCCACCGTGCTGCCCTTTACACCAATATACATGAAGTAGAGACTGCCCAAAGACTTGATGAGGCCAAAGAGGAACTATCGCAGCCTTAATGAATCTGAACACATGAGATCTGCCAACTGCACGGCACGTTCTGTGCTTGCAAACAGATTCCTTATTTGAAACCATGAGTATTTAACATCCACAGTGCTCTCTCCAATTCCTCAACATACACATAAATCTTGGAAAAAAAAGTTTGTGATTCAAAAACATCATTTGCAGAAACTCATTTTGTCTGACTTTGTTCCTTTGGATTTTCAACGCTCAACCAAATCAAACATGGACACCAGAATTTATTTCGAGCTTATTTTCACTAAAAAAGGGAGCTGATTTGATACTTCATAGGGTCTCTGCATCATCTAACATTGTCTTGATGTACACTGACATCCTTGTGACCAAAACCAGCCGATCTCAGACTGAAGATGTCTGCTTTCCTTAACCCCAGTCTTTTAAAAAATACATTTACAGTACCCAATTGATCTTTTCCAATTGAGGGGCAATTTAGCGTGGCCAATTAACCTAGCCTGCACATTTTTGGGTTGTGGGGGCGAAATCCAAGCAAACACGGGAGAATGTGCAAACTCCCCACGGACAGTGATCCAGAGTCGGGATCGAACCTAGGACCTCAGCGCTGTGAGACAGCAGTGCTAACCCACTGCGCCACCGTGCTGCCCTTAACCTCAGTCTTAATGTGCAGGCTGTTTCAACCTGTAATGTCCCTTGGCTCTTGAGATTTATCCCAACAGCAGCTCAGCGTTATTCAACTGCAGGCTTTGGGCTGAATTTGATTGTTTCAGCCAATCTGGTACTGGGCTATTCCAAAGCTCTCCTGGCTTTTCTACCACCATCCATGAATCTGAGCTTGTCCAAGAATCTGCCGCCCTCACCTTTACTCACATCAAGACCCATTCAACCGGGGCAGCCGGTGGCCTAGTGGTTAGCACAGCTGCCTCACGGCACTGAAGTCTCAGGTTCGATCCTGGCTCTGGGTCACTGTCCGTGTGGAGTTTGCACATTCTCCCCATGTCTGCGTGGGTTTTGCTCCCACAACCCAAAAAAGTGCAGAGTAGGTGGATTGGCCACGCTAAATTGCCCCTTAATTGGAAAAAATAATTGGGTAATCTAAATTTTTTAAAAAGACCCATTCAACCATCACCCACGGACTCGTTGACCAACATTGGAACTTATTAGTCCAGCATTGCCTTGTCTTTAAAATTCCCATCCTCATTTTCAAATCTTTCCACATTCTTGTCCCTCTCTATCTCTGTCATCTCCACCAGCCCCATAACCCTCCCAAGATCTTTGTGCTTTTCCAACTGTTGCTTCTTGTACATCTCCAGTTTACATTGCAGCACCATTGAGTGCTCAACTTGCAGAGCCTGAAGCTTGACATTTCGTCTCTGCCAAACAATCCCTCTTTTTTTAAGATGCTCCTTAAAAGTTCCCTCTCTGGATGTGATACTTACCACTTGTCAGACCAAACCTGAATGTTGGTCAAATGTTGCTGCATATGGATACAGACTGCTTGTGTATCTGAGGAGTCGTGAATGGTGCTGAACGTTGTTCAATCATCAGTGAACATTGCCGCTTCTGACATTATGATTGGGGGAAGATCATTGATGAAGTAGCCCCCCCCCCCCCAATTCTAATTGATTCCTCTTTTTCTTGATGTCCTTGATGTCACACACGGTTAGATGCTTCCTTGATGTCAAGGGCAGTCACTCTCTCCATACCTCTTGAGTTCAGCTCTTTTGTCCATATTTGGACCAAGGTTGTAATGAGGTCAGGAGTTTAATGGCCATGGGGGAACCCAAACCAGCGAGGAAGTTATTGTTGAGTAAGTGCCACTTGACAGCACTGTCGATGACACTTTCCATCACTTTACTGATTTTTTAAATATAAAATTTAGAGTACCCAATTTTTTCCAATTAAGGGGCAATTTAACGTGGCCAATTCACCTACCCTGCACATCTTTTTGGGTTGGGGTGGGGGACACAGACACAAACCCCACACCAACAGCGACCATCACTCCACTGATGATCAAGAGGAGTCTGGCCCTGCAGTAATTGACCGGGTTGGATTTATCCATCTTATCCAGATGCATGTGGGCAATTTCCCACATTGCCGGGTAGATGCTAGTGTTGCAGCTGTACGGGAACAGCTTGGCTAGGGGTTGCAGCAGGTTCTGGAGCACAGGTCTTCAATACGGTTTGCTGGAATGTTGACAGGGCCCACAGCCTTTGCAGTATCCAGTGTCTTCAGCCATTTCTTGACATCACGTGCAGCAAATTGAATTGGCTGAAGACTGGTATCTGTAATGCTGAGATATCAGCAGGAGACCGACATGTGTCACTCACTCTGCGCTCTGCCTGAAGATAGTTGCAAATGCAAAAGGCGAAGGAAAATCAACCCTGATCCCAGCTCCTGAACACGATGCAGTGGTCTTTGGTGTGGCTATCAGTGGCAATGTTAATAGCCTGGCAATGCAGACTATCAAAGGTCATAAATAAATAGTTCAGGTGGCACGATGCTCCAGCGAGTGTCAACAGAAAGCCGACATGAAAATCAAGGTGGAAAAGAAACATTTGGAAAGAACTGAAGCGAGTCACTGAATTGTATCACACCTGCTCTGTGTGGGTGAAGAAGGTAGATCACCACCATCTTCTCAGGGTCACTCAGGATGGGAAATAAATGTCAGCCTTTTTCAGCGACTCTCACATCCCCAATAACTAAATAAAATCTTGCTCTTCAACCAGCAGTCAGCGATCTTGGGAACTTCTGTTGCTTTAATCCTGCCTGCTGTTTGCTTATTTTCCCCTTTTATAATGAGCAGTCCGTTAACGCCATGTGAAGCCTTTGTGATGCGAGTGGGGGGTTATAATCGGACATGAATGGAGCAGCCCACAGGACAAAAGTCAGTGGATCTCAGCAGGAGTGTACTGCAACTGAAAACAAAGGCCTTTACTGTTATCTGGACTTCAGGGTCACAGAGCTGAATGGGTGGCAGGCGAACAAGTTAAGTGTCTTTTTGCTTTGCTTTGAGGAAAAGCAGCCTCTGGAATGTCACTCAGCTCCATTGACGTTACTGTATGAACCAACCCCAGGGAGGAGACAAGTGGTGAATTTTTCAAGCCTCATCGTCCCCCACTGTCACTGAACCGAGATTAGACATGTCAGCACTGGTCTGCTCCTGTCCTCAACGTGCAGTCACATCGAGTGATATTTTTGTGAAGGCCATATGGCCCATTGAGACTCTTCTGGCTTTCCATCGAGGAATTCAGTGAGTTGTCCCCTAATGTTCTGGCCCCGTATCCCTCCAGGTTATTTCCCTCAGCTCACGTGCCCATCCGATTTCTGTTTGAAATAACTTGACTGTCTCCACTTCCACATCCTCATTGGCAGTGAGTTCCAGGTAGTTACCACGCGCTTGCATCCCCCTGACCTTTAAATCTGCTTTCCTGGGCAGCATGGTGGCGCAGTGGGTTAGCCCTGCAGCCTCATGGCGCCGAGGTCCCAGGTTCGATCCCGGAGTCCGTGTGGAGTTTGCACATTCTCCCCGTGTCTGCGTGGGTTTCACCCCCACAACGCTAAATTGCCCCTTAATTGGAAAAAATGAATTGTATACACTAAATTTCTAAATAAAAAAATTAATTTAAAAAAAAAAAATTTGCTTTCCCTAATGGGACCAGCTTTTCTTTGTTTCACCTAACCTGTCCACCTGTATCAAACTTCACCTCAATCTCCTTTGTTGCAAAGAGAAGCACTGAGCCTCATGGTTAAAAGTTCTTCAACCATTCTGGTAAATCTCCTGTGAATCTCACAAGGACCCCAATTCATTTTTTCCAATGAAGGGGCAATTTAGCGTGGCCAATACACCTACCCTGCACATCTTTGGGTTATGGGGGCGAGATTCATGCAGACACAGGGAGAACGCCACAGGAATAGTGATCCGGGGCCCCACACATCCTTCATGAAGACTCAAACTGAATGCAGTTTCAGCCCAAGTGCATTATTACAACAGGGCTGGCAGCGAAGTGAAAGTCTTTCCTTCTGGTTTGAAAATAAAACTGACCAGACCTGTTGACCTATTGAGTCAGGAGGCTCCCGTACGGGTTCGGTTAGTTGAAATGGTCGCTGGGGCAGCATCTCTGGAGTTGCGAGTCAGTCAGAACTCGCTGGCTTGAAGAAAACCAGGTCCGTCAGTAAACTAGCTGAATCATGATGGGCAAAAGCAAAATGCTGTGTCGTGCTAGAATGAAAAAAGAAAGTGCTGGAAAATCTCAGCATGCCTGCCAGCATCTGCAGAGAGAGAAGCAACATTTTGAGTCCAATAGGACTGTTCTCAGGAACAGAGCTTACTGCTCGTCAGCGCAATGTCCAGTTCTTGCTGCTGAGTTTGGAAAGTTCTGGAGCTCCCCCCCTCAACCTCTGAGCCTAGATCTCCACCCCCCCCCCCCCCCCCCCCCCCCCCCCCTCACGCCAACAGCCCTCTGCAAAACCCATTTATTTACCAAAGTTGTTGATTATACTTCCTAATATTTCTTTATGTAGCTCGGGGTTTGGTAACTTATGCTACTGGGAAGCATCTCAGGAAACTTGATGAAATGATGGATACAAGTTATTGTAGACATTCAAGCATTGAAGGCAGCGGAGGGCAGACCCGTGAGATTGGTCCAATGTGGAAGGGAATATGTATTGTGAGGAAAGACTGAGATACTTGAAATGTGCAGCTTGAAGAGAGGAAATCTGAGAGATGATCCCCAAGAGGGGAATGCAGAATATTACATCATGGTATACGGCAAGTGGACAATAGCTAAATAGGACTAATATCGAGAAATTAATCTTCACAGATTGAATAATGTCTGGAACAAAACTTCCACATCCAGTAGAGGCAAATATCTTGGTCTCTTTGTTGAAACAATTTGATGCTAAGAATAGGAGGACTTAATTGAGGATTAATTTGGATTTGCCTCCCTATTCCACAATTGTCTGCTGACAAACCCAACATTTCAAATGTACTTTCCCCCCACCCCCCTCTTTTGTTGGAGTTCTCCAGTTTAACGGAGGACCATTGCAAATCAGTACTTCACCCAAGGAACCATTGTTCGTCAGTTAGACAATCCAGATCTTCACCCATGGAAGAATCACAGTCTCCAGGCAGCAGCACAGTGAGGTTCCTTTCACATGTACCCAACATGAGGAACGTCACCCATTCTACCATCCCGGATGGAGTGACATCCCAGCTCAGCGTGGAGTCAGGATTGGCAATGGGAGGAGTAAGTGGAGGCCAGGTTGTCCTTTGCAAGGAGGGAACTACATGAGGCAACTCATAGAACTCACAGTGCAGAAGGAGGCCATTCAACCCATCGAGTCTGCACCAATCCTCTTTAGCCCTCACTTCCACCCTATCCCTGTAACCCAATAACCCCTCCGAACCTTTTTGGATACTAAGGGCAATTTAGCATGGCCAATCCACCTAACCTGCACGTGTTTGGACTGTGGGAGGAAACTGGACCCGGAAGAAACCCACGTAGACACGGGGAGAACGTGCAGACTCCGTACAGACAGTGACCCAGCGGGCAATTGAGTCTGGGACCCTGGCGCTGTGAAGCCACAGTGCTAGCCACTTGTGCTACCGTGCTGCCCGAAATGGACAATGCAACCCAAGGCAATGACTCTCATTTCAGTTCCACCAGTTAGTTGTGAAACAATATTTACCTGGCTGAATCTGCAGCCTCTGTCCTTGATAAAGGATGGTATAGAAAACAGCAGGCGTGTAATCAATCAGGACAATTTGTCAAACAATATTCAGCCCTGGTGGAAATAATACTCGGTACTGACGGATGTTGCGTAAAAAACGGATTGTCTGTCAGCCAAAGAGGATTTTTAATCTCTCGTCTTCTTCCGTCCTCGAATGAGGGCACTGACCTGTGCTGAGGCACAGTTTAACAGGCATTGCTGATTACCAGTACCTCCTCCAATTAGCTATTCTTCCTGTCCACGTTTGCACAGCGAATGTCAGAGGAAAGTCAGACTCGCTCCTTTCATAACCTTGGGACGTGGCAAGAGAGCTTTTAAACCAATGATGTACTTCTGGACTTTGGCCACTGCTGTGAAACAAACAACCAATTTGCAAACAGGAAGCTCTCACAATCTGAAAATGACCAATTAACCTGTTTCTCTGATGTTGGATGAGGGGAAAATATTGGTGAGGACATTGGGAAGAAATCCCATGTTGCATCTGCCCCTAGGAGTTTGCAAAAGGAGCTTTACCCTGTATTTCACCCACACTGCATCTCATTTAGGAGTGTTTGATGGGACAGAGTGGAGGAAACTTTACTCTGTATCACACTCATGCTCTACTGCTCGACCTACTCGGAGAGTGTTTGATGGGGCAGTGACAAGGATAATTTTCTCTGTATCTAAACTGAGATGCAGGCGACCTGGCAGTGCTTGACCCTGAGAATGAAACGTGTTTGATTCCCAGCATTAATAATCCTGATTGTGAGGAGCACAAAGGAACATCAAAAGTGAACACTGAAAGTAAGTAGAGCCAATGATTTTTGATGGACCGAACGAGTAGTTTCATGATGGCAACCTTTCACATGCAATGTCTCCTTCGAATCCAAACAAGCTGTCAGATATGTAAAAATGTAGTGTTGCCTTGGAGACTTCCTTCAAAGGGTGCCTGCACTCTGCTGCTGTTTCACTCAACTTTAATATATGCAACCATAATGGGAGAGAAACACATTTTTCAACAAACAGGCCTTTTATGATCAGAGAGACACTCGCCTTCCAAGACAGATGAGAAAGTGTCAGAAGCATGTCACCATTGGCAATACATTACTGTGACATTGCCTGGGTAACAGTCATGTGCCTCACACCAACAGTAAATCATTATCACTAAAACGCATGTCCTGGTCATTATCACATTGTTATTTGTGGGAGCTTGCTGTGCACACATTGTCTCTATTTTCTATATCGCAACAGTGACTGTGGTTGAGAAATTAATATCTTTTAGCGTTATGCAATTTGGCAATTGTAGGGGCTGGTTTAGCACAGGGCTAAATCACTGGCTTTCAAAGCAGACCAAGGCAGGCCAGCAGCACGGTTCAATTCCCGTACCAGCCTCCCCGAACAGGCGCCAGAATGTGGCGACTAGGGGCTTTTCACAGTCACTTCATTTGAAGCCTACTTGTGACAATAAGCGATTTTCATTTTCATTTCTGTATCTGTCTGTCGATCTTTGTTGCGCAGTTGCAACAGCTAATGATGCTCATCAATGGTGTTGCAAGATAGGAGGTGCGAGGGAAAGCAATAGGTAACCGGCAAACGTCCCCAGCGGCCAAGTGGTGAAATACTTATTCATTTTTTTAAAATTTAGAGTACCCGATTCTTTTTTTTTCCGAATTAAGGGGCAATTTAGAGTGGCCAATGCATCTGCCCTGCACATCTTTTTGGGTTGTGGGGCTGAGACTCACGCAGACACGGGGAGAATGTGCAAACTCCATATGAACAGTGACCCGGGCCTGGGATCGAAACCGGGTCCACGGCGCTGTGAGGCAGCAGCACTAGCCACTGTGCTGTTCCCTGCAGATGGTGAAATATACGACTTGCTGTTGTTGTGCTGAGCATGCAGACCAGGAAAGGTGCCAATCCGTTTCCACGTGTACTCTGCCCAGATACCCGTCTAAGCTTGAGGCTGTGATGAGGGTTGCTCCTGAGGTTTGGATAATTCACAGTGATCCCCCGATCCATTGATCCTTGCTGGAAACCTTCTGTGGACATTAGGATGGGAACTGGGCTGAGTTTGGCTGTCTTAATGTTCAGGTCAAGCAGAGCGCTGAAATGCAGAGTGTAGGCTCACCTGCAGGCTCGTCATTGGATACCAGAGGGAGCCTGATTCATAGATCATAGAATTTACAGTGCAGAAGGAGGCCATTCAGCCCATCGAGTCTGTACCGGCTCCTGGAAAAAGCACCCTACCCAAGGTTAACACCTCCACCCTATCCCCATAACCCAGTAACCCCACCCAACACTAAGGGCAATTTTGGACACTAAGGGCAATTTATCATGTCCAATACACCTAACTTGCACATCTTTGGACTGTGGGAGGAAACTGGAGCACCCGGAGGAAACCCACGCACACACGGGGAGGATGTGCAGACTCCGCACAGACAGTGACCCAAGCCGGAATCGAACCTGGGACCCTGGAGCTGTGAAGCGATTGTGCTATCCACAATGCTACCGTGCTGCCCTTGCTGTAGAGTAAGACATAACCTGGTGAAGACTGGAATGGGTATATCCAGACCATAGAACATTCAACATAGGGTTTGTTGCAGGTAATGTCTCTTCAGTGTCCTGGATATTCAATCCAAAATACATCCAATTTACAATGTGTTCTTTGAGAATAGAGTAATTTATGTAGATTAGAGGTTGGTTTAGCACAATGGGCTTGTAATGCAGAACCAGGCCAGCAGCGCGGGTTCAATCCCCGAACAGGCGCCGGAATGTAGCGACTAGGGGCTTTTCACAGTAACTTAATTGAAACCTACTTGTGACAATAAGCGATTATTATTATTATAGATGATTCAATCCTGAGAATATGAAATGAAAGTGAAATGAAAATCGCTTATTGTCACGAGTAGGCTTCAATGAAGTTACTGTGAATATGCGGTATAATGTACATCTGACACCTCCCATCGTCACCTCCCAACTCTGCTCACCTCTCCTAAAATTTCCTTTGCAAATCCCTTCACTATGGTTGCCATCCTACCCATTGAGATTATCCCAGTTTAGCTCACCAGTGGCCTTTTCGGCAACTGTGGTTTGTTCTTGACGCGAGGTTTTGCAAGATGGTTATGTTTTAAACTGCCTCCATTAATTCAAGAGAAAATGGAGAAGTGGAGATGGGCATGTGAGCTGCCTCTTGTTCTTCCTGTTGAGAAGCCCATGTGACCTGGTTGCCATGGCTGGGGTCAAGGCCTGTTGAAAGCAAAGTGCCAATTTTGGCCACATGGAGACAAAAGGGTCAGACTGGTGGACTTGCTGAGTGACCCTGTACAGAGAGGAAGACAGGAAAATAATGTGAGCCGTCAGCAGCAGAGGAAAAGACTGCTTTCTATTGGCTCCAGGCAGGATGCTGGTGGGAGAGACAGGATCTGTGGATATTTAAGTACATGGGCAGATTTGCCCTGGTGTGGGCAGGGGAAGGAATTGTTGTTGCTGGCAGTAAGTTGAAAAATGAATATGAAAATCGCTTATTGTCACAAGTAGGCTTCAAATGAAGTTACTGTGAAAAGCCCCTAGTCGCCACATTCCGGCGCCTGTTTGGGGAGGCAGCAATCGAACTGTGCTGCTGGCCTGCTTGGTCTGCTTTCAAAGCCAGCGATTTAGCTGTGTGCTAAACAGCCCCTGTTCACGGATTCTCCAAAGATTGAGGGGGAAAGATTTTAACTGGATGGACACTGGACTCCCTCCCTCCCTTCTCTGTGTTATTTCTCCATTTTCCTCCCAGAACTTCAATCAAACTAAAAATCAAATTGGGGCCGGCCAAGCTGAGGGGGTCTCAGGGGAATCAATCCTCTCCCGGATTATGGGCTGAGGGACACCGGAGGGGAGCGGTTTGGCATTGCAGTGATGCAGGAGGGATAGATGATTGAGAAGGGCTGAAGGGCCGCCCGCTGTGCAGATTGCTGAGTCTCTCTCTCTCTCTCTGGTGCACTGTCTCTTTAAATGGGCGCGGACGGCTGGGAGGTGGATCAGAGGCTGCGCGGGGGAAGGAGAACAAGTTGGCAAAGAGATTGGAGGAGGGAGTGAGAGAGGGACAAGGATTATCGTGTGTTTGCAGGGGAGAAGGATGTGTTGAGAGAGAGGGGGAAGAGACTGGGCTTTCTCAGGTTTGGGCGAGTGAACAATAGCGTTTGAAACATCTGCTCGGTTTGGAGGCTGCTGTCTGCTGGGGGGGAATCTCCATCCAGCTGCTCTCCCCTCCCCTCGCCGAACCTCTGCTGCCCCTCAGAGAGAGAGATTGGAGCCGGCAATTCGGGTAAGGAGCAACAATCCGCGCTTGTGTACCCACTGAGACACACACACACCCCGGGTTTCTTCATCAAAATACACTACAGCTGCTTTGGAAAAGAATGTGTGGCACAGCTTTGCATTTGGGACATATTGTGTTGAGTGGTGTTTTTGAGTATGTGGTTTGTGTGATTGGATTCAATGATTCCCCAATGTGGAGCCAATCTCTTTAATTGGATCAGGACAATGAAACAGTAAAAGCAATGGGCGAGAGAGAGGCGACCCACAAGACTGGAGCCCGTTTCTAAATTCTGTTTTCCCATCTCATCCCGCCCTATTGTTCTTTATCTTTCTCACCAGCAGCGTGTGTGTGAGTTTTTAAATGGGTGTTGGCTTGTTGGGGTGGGGGGGAGGAGAGTTGGTCCAGTTTCCTGGGGACCCCCAGCCTCTTTCCCTTTTTGGGGAAATAATTATTGCGCTGATCTCTCCAAACGCCGGGAGGGAGGGATTGGGAGGGGGTGGAATCCAGCAGATAAAATGGAGCCAGAGAGTGAGACACGAAATAAGATGTGTACAGATTGACCGGGAGCTTGGTCAAGAGGTTGTGGTGAAATAATTGTGTGTTTTGTTGCTGCTCAGAAGGATTAACAGAGAGCTGTGCCCTACCCCTCAATTCTCCGTGTGTGTGTGTGTAACACCTATTGTCTCATCTACATAATATTTGTGAATCTAGCAGTCACTCAGATACTACAACAAGGCGGTGTTTTCCTCCGTTTTCCTTGTCTACACACACATACACGCACAAAGGGCTTTTTACTGAAATGTGTAAAGAGCTTTGAAGGTTGTTATTAAAGGTTGTTTTGTGTGCGAGGAGGAGAGCTGGGGTGTGCTGCCTGGAGGAGGATCTTTGGTAACTTCAATCCGGCTGTTTTGTTTCAAAAGTGCGTGTGACGCAAATTCATTTTAAAGGGGTCGGTAGTGTGTGAACAATCTTGCCGAGTCCACACAATGCAGGGTTTGGGGTGTCGCCAGTCTGAAATGCTGTGGGTAGTGGGGCACTGTTCCCATTTTACGGCCGTGGGTTGGAAGCCGGGTAGAAATCTTTCAGTGTCAGACCCTCTCCAAGGAACTGGGAGATGGATTACTACTGGAAGCTGGATTTCCAAAGTAAAGCTCTCATCTTGAGGTTCCCAGGTCAGGGATGGCACACTAGATCTGACCTTGGGTGACCGTGTGGAGATGTTCTCCCCTTGTCTGCGTGGGTTTCATCTGGGTGCCACAGTTTGCTTACAGTCTTAAGGATGTGCAGATTAAATTGATTGGCTCTGCGAGATTGGCCCTTTGTGTCCAAAAGATGTGCAGGTTAGGTGGGGATTCGGGGCTATGGGGAGGGAGTGGGTCTAGAGAGGGTCTACAGGCCCAATTGGCCGACTCCTGCATTGTGAAGATGGTGAAATATGACTCCAGTATGACATTTCATCGGAACTCATGTGCTGTAAAGAAGAATCAGATTGGAGTTGGAACATGAACTGCACTTCTCGCTCCAGCACAGTTGTGATCTCCAGCACTTTCTCAAGCATCTGCAGTACTTTTTGCTTTTCCTTGTGTACCTGCCATCAAGGAATCTCATTTAAATATTGGAAAGACATTGTCTTCAGTCCCCAACACACACTCCTGTCTGTGCAACAACCCCATCCCCCTCTCCTGGTTCACCAAAGCTGCTTGTGATCTTGGTGTTCTAAAAGTGACCCCCAAGATCAGCCCCCTCCCTCATATCTTTTCACGTCTGTGCCATCGCCCGACTGCCCACCTCGGCTAATCCGCTGCTG
This sequence comes from Scyliorhinus canicula, assembly GCF_902713615.1. Classification (NCBI taxonomy): domain Eukaryota; kingdom Metazoa; phylum Chordata; class Chondrichthyes; order Carcharhiniformes; family Scyliorhinidae; genus Scyliorhinus; species Scyliorhinus canicula. The sequence goes on along the minus strand of NC_052171.1, from coordinate 16,824,875 downwards.
AAACCCTCACTCGTGTCTTTGTCACGTTCTAAACTTGACTATTCTAAAGTTTACTACCCTGGCCAATCTTCCATTTTCCGATTTCTAGTTTGGATTATCCAAACCTCTGCTGCAACATTTTCCCCCCGGAAGCAATCGAATTTCCCCCTCTCCGACTATCCCGATCAAACCCACCTCCACCCTCCCAGGAAGCCAGTAACTTTCTTTCCCACATTACTGTTGCTCAGTTTGCCAGTTATTCTCGACCTGTGCCCATCTGATCCTCCCAATGCTCTCTTGGCTGGGAGCAGTTTCTCATCACCCATCCTGTCCACACCTGTCTGAAGTTCTCCACCGCATCTCGTCTCAACCCTCCTCCCTCCAAGGAAAACAGTCTGAACCTCTCCTAATGTACCCGAGAGACAGCGCTGTGGGCAGACCTACACGGAGACTGCAGAGTATCAAGGAAGCAACTCGCCATCACTTTCTCGAGGGACAATTGGGGATGGACGATAAATGCTGGGTGAGCCAGCAAAACCAACATCTAGGAAATTGGAGATGGTCCCATTTAGCGATTAGAAGTACAAAACAGTATGGCTCATATCTGGAGCAAATTTCTCCCAGGGCAGGGACAGCATGGGGTTAGATGCAGAATCCCAACGGTGGGCAGGGGTTAGATGCAGAATCCCAACGGTGGGCAGGGGTTCGATGCAGAATCCCAACGGTGGGCAGGGGTTCGATGCAGAATCCCAACGGTGGGCAGGGGTTCGATGCAGAATCCCAACGGTGGGCAGGGGTTCGATGCAGAATCCCAACGGTGGGCAGGGGTTCGATGCAGAATCCCAACGGTGGGCAGGGGTTCGATGCAGAATCCCAACGGTGGGCAGGGGTTCGATGCAGAATCCCAACGGTGGGCAGGGGTTCGATGCAGAATCCCAACGGTGGGCAGGGGTTCGATGCAGAATCCCAACGGTGGGCAGGGGTTCGACGCAGAATCCCAACGGTGGGCAGGGGTTCGACGCAGAATCCCAACGGTGGGCAGGGGTTCGACGCAGAATCCCAACGGTGGGCAGGGGTTCGACGCAGAATCCCAACGGTGGGCAGGGGTTCGACGCAGAATCCCAACGGTGGGCAGGGGTTCGACGCAGAATCCCAACGGTGGGCAGGGGTTCGACGCAGAATCCCAACGGTGGGCAGGGGTCAGACGCAGAATGCCAACGGTGGGCAGGGGTCAGACGCATAATGCCAACGGTGTTATTGTGCTCCAATCTCAGAGACCCATTGCTCCCTGCACTTCAAACTCATCGGATCTTTGAGTGAGGTTACTGGATTGGGGCAGTTTTGTGATTTCAGGAGCTGTGTTGAGTTCCTCCCATGCCTGATTGGTAAAGCAGTGGACTTGTCTCCCAGCTCACCTGCGCTGATGTAAATCCTCTTCCAAACTGACCCCCGCCAACCAATCACCTTCTCAGTTGTTCATATTTTTGAAAAGAAGTGTTATGAAGATTTACTCTTGGCTCAGAAGGCTACTGAAAGTAATTTCTGATGCTACCACTCCCCGAGTGGTTGCTGTTTATTCAGTGCCAATCCACTGGCTGCCAGCGTTCTCCTCACCAATAGCACTTGCTTCTGACTTGACGGAACAGAGCATTAACGGACTAAAGCATCCACTGTTTGGAGTCCACGTTTCCATTGCCCTCGGCTGGGTGTCTATATCTCACTGTGTTAACCCACACTCTGCTGGATGCTGGCTTTCATGTACCAGTTTACAGGAAACCTTTCCCGCCTTTGATGCTGGCTCGTGGCCCTGGCTGGGTGACTGAATAAATGTCCTCATTCTGGTATTGAAAGGCCAAGGGTTTGCTTGATTGATTCAAGCATCACACCCAAGTGGAATTTGTAATCTGATGAAGAATGTTCCAAACTGATTTAAAAAAAAAAAAAAAAATTTAGAGCACCCAAATTTTTCCAATGAAGGGGCAATTTAGCGTGGCCAATCCACCTACCCTGCACAGGGGCAGCAGGGTAGCATAGTGGTTAGCATAAATGCTTCACAGCTCCAGGGTCCCAGGTTCGATTCCCGGCTGGGTCACTGTCTGTGTGGAGTCTGCACGTCCTCCCCCTGTGTGCGTGGGTTTCCTCCGGGTGCTCCGGTTTCCTCCCACAGTCCAAAGATGTGCGGGTTAGGTGGATTGGCCATGCTAAATTGCCCGTAGTGTCCTAATAAAAAAGTACGGTTAAGGGGTTACGGGTATAGGGTGGATACGTGGGTTTGAGTAGGGTGATCATGGCTCGGCACAACATTGAGGGCCGAAGGGCCTGTTCTGTGCTGTACTGTTCTAATTCTAATTCTAATCTTTGGGCTGTGGGGGTGACACCCACACAGATACGGGGCGAATGTGCAAACTCCACGGACGGTGATCCAGGACCAGGATCGAACCCGGGACCGTGGCGCCGTGAGGCAGCAGTGCTAACCGCTACGCCACCGTGCCGCCCTGTTCCAGACTGATGACTACAATGTGGATTTGACGACATGTACGTCGGGAAGATTTGGCAATTCATTGAGCTGAGGTTTGGTTTAGTGATGAGAGAAAGCCCGGCAGTCTTTCAGCTGAAGGGTTTCCACCTGTGCTGGCCACCCTGGAAGCATCAGCCTTCTTCCCCAGCATTAGGCAGAAGGCAATGACAGACACATCAATTCACAACTTGTGCCGCTCAGGAAGATCCCTGCGCAGAAACCCATTATTGGCCCAGCAGCTCCCTGCCCGCATTCACGCTCCACGTTGAACAAAGTCCTCACGTCAGCAGGCCTAACTATTCCTTTCGCCCTCCAGCACACGCTGTCAACTACTCCATGTGGAGGGCAGCAGGGTGGTGCAGTTGCTAGCACTGCTGCCTCACGGCACCGAGGTCCCAGGTTCGATCCTGGCTCACCCACACTGTCCGTGTGGAGTTTGCAAATTCTCCCCGTCTTTGCGTGGGTTTCGCCCCCGCAACCCAAAGATGTGCAGGGTAGGTGGATTGGCCATGCTAAATTACCCCTAAATTGGGAAAAAATGAATTGGGTACTCGAAATTTATATTTAAAAAAAATACTCCATGTGGCAGTGAGTTTGGTGCAGCTGAGTGAAGAAGTGGCTCCAGAATTCCCTACTGGATTAAATAATTGATAATGTGGCAATGCTGGCACATGGGGTTCTGAGCTAAGCCAGCAGCGATGGACATCACCTCCACCTGGGGCTTGGAAGTGGACTCTTCTTTCTTCTGCCTCCAGGAAGCACCTTCTTTTGTTTTTGGAATTTGTTTTGTTACTCTGAAAGTGCTTTAAATACCAGTTGTTCAAGGAGTTGCCTAACTGCAGGATATTATCTGTGTGGCCTTGTGGCTGGTGAATTCAGCCCTTGGCTAAGAGTTAATTGTCCATCGAGGGAGTGATGATACCACTCCAGATCAAACATGGGGCAACCCTGTGCGGACTACCATTGCAGGGAGAGGGATTGAACTCCTGCCATTGACCTGATTCTGCATGACTTGCTGACCAACCAAACAAACCTGCCCCCCTCTCTCTCCCTCTCCCTCTCTCTCTCTCTCTCTCTCTCACACACACACACACACAGCTCAGACCTCTGGAGGGCCCAACCTTTCTCGTTTCTGAAGTGTCTGATTGCCTGTAAAGTGATTTGGGATGTTCAAGGGTTGTAAAAGGTGCGCAAATCATCTTGTGTTTAAAAAAAAAAAATGCTTGCTTGTGGATCTCATGGATTGCGTGAGCATTCCAAAGGAGTTGGTTCTATTGTAAAAAGCCCCAGCTAATCCTGTTTCGTTTTACAGCACGTTTGTGCCATTGTTAGGCAGAGTTGCGAATGATTCACCAGGTTCTGTTGATTCAACTGTGAATGTGCCTTTTAATGTGTTTTTTAAGTTACTGAATCACCAGTTTATTTGCGCTTCCTAAATCCCTGTGCCCTCCAGTCTGAGGGGTGGGGAGGGAACTGGTATTTAAGAGCATGTTGGTTGGCATGGGGGGGGGGGGGGGTTGAAAGGGGCAATGGTGTCCGAGCAAGGGAAGGAGAGAAAATAATGTTTAATAGCTGTAGTGGGGGGACTGGAGAAGCTAGTGTGAGAGAGAGACTGGAATGCATGGTAGCTTTCTCGAGATTGTTCCTGGAAGTGTCCTGCTGATTTTCTAATTGCGCGGAAGAAAATTGTCTTCTTGAGTGCAGGCACACATCAGTTCCCGACTGGGGTAAGAGAAGCCTATCCAGAAACATCTCACAACCGCTGGGTTAATATCATCGGCGCAGCCTCGGCTACACGGGGTCTTCAGCAGGGAACATTTTTCTAAACACCACATCTCTGCATCTTTGCTTCAATCCGGTGATTGCTTCCTTGCACTGGAAATTGAGTCTCGTCAGTTAGACATTACCATCAGCACTGTTCTGGGACCACACCCATCTCCAGTCCTATTTTGGTCAATTGTTAGCTCACTTTTTGCTCTCTGTCACTGACCAGATGGACTGAATTGTCTCCTTCTGCGCTGTTAAAAGATTGAGAGTCACTGTATCACCATCAGTTTTTGCTGCTTTACTGTGTCCCAGCATCTTTACAGTGAAGCTCCTTATCCTTTGTTTTCACTTCCTGCTGCCTTTGTCACTAATTACTACTCTATTTACATGCTCATCTCTTGTGCTCAGGCTATTAATACCTCGTAAGTCCGAATAAATTACACTCCAGGCATATTTCACGCGAGCAACATTTGCGTCAGTGCAGTTTTCGTGCTCCTGCTGTACCTGCCCAATGTGAAAACATGAAGTTTGCAGGGAAATCTGATTTGGATTTCGTGCAGCACAGAGCGGTCTTTCTCCCTGTGATTGGAGGCTGGCCTTAAAGGAGACCATTCAAACCCTATCTGACCCACACCCCATCTCTGTCGGTGACTTCAGTCTTTCCCATTGCCTCCAGCCCTGCGAGTTTATTTCCCTCACGTTCCCATCTCATTTCCTTTTGAAATCCTGACCGGTTTGGGTCACAATCAATAGCTTTGTGAAAGGTCTTTCTCCCGCCTCCCTGCTTCCCATGCCTCAAAACTTGCATTTGTGTCTCCTCAACCTTGTACCACCAGCAAAATTTCCACTTTGTCTAAACATCTCAATTTTGTGTCTCACTCAACATATTTCTCTCTTTATTCCCCTTGACTCAACACAGAACAAGCTGAGTTTCCAAACCTTAACTCGCCCCAACAACCCGGCTCCAAGGTTCCTCCACAGTGGCACAAGTGGTTCGCACTGCTGCCGCTCAGCTCCAGGGACCCGGGTTCAATTCTGGCTTCGGGTCACTGTCTGTGTGGAGTCTGCACTTTCTCTTTGTGTCTGCGTGGGTTTCCTCCAGGTGCTCCGGTTTCCCCCTACAGTCCAAAGATGTGTGGGTTATGTGGATTGGCCATGCTAAATTGCCCCGCAGTGTCCAGAGGTTCGACGGGGATCGGGTGAAGGCATGAGCTTAAGTGGGGTGCTCTTTCCAAGGGCCTGTCAGACCTGATGGCCCAAATGGCCTCCTGCACCGTAAATTCTATGACCCTGGCATTCATCAAGTTTGCTGAGCGCAAGCGGACCAGGTTGTAGTTTTCAGGTGCCATTACTAAATCACTTCCTCTTGCTGCTGTTCTCCACTGCTGGGAGTTACAGACTGCTTGTAATAAGCAATGAAGTCCCTAGGACTGCTACATGCAAAAACAACAGCTAGCATCAGGGCAGGAGTAACTCTATCTGACATTAAGCCGTGTCTTTGGACATGTGTATTCTGCCGAATGAATCTGTGGAAGTTACTGTGATGCCTCACTTTGATATAGGTGCAGGCCTACTTGTGTTACTAAACACTCTGTGCCCCAAAAGCATTATTCATTGCCTTAACTCTTGTGAGCCATAACAAGTAGATTTAATTGTGAAAGCTAGTGTGTCTTGTCAGACAATTGCCGGGTTGTGGAGTGACTGGTTAAAGGGATCCTGCGTGACAGAGACACAAAGCCATCATGTTCAGCCCTGTGCTTATTTTCTCAAACTTGTTTTTGCATTCAATTCGCTGTGTTCCACTTGGATTTTTTCGTGCCCATGCATCGCTCTCCTCCTCCCTCACTCCTTCAGTGTTAAAGGCTGCCGTACGATTCCACATAGCTGTGTGCCCTGTTCAATATACAACTTGGAAAATGGTTAAGAGTGAAGCTATTTTCACCTTGGAAGGAATCCAGCTTGCATTGTACAACATGGGATTGAAAAGGTTAAGCTTTTATATAACAAGGTGCATAAACCTGATTTAATAGTCCCTTGAGCTTGGTAGGTTGAGGTATGATCTAATCATGTTTCAAGTGCTGAAGGGATTCAGTGGGCACCATCCATAGGAACTCTGGGTGAAGGGAATCTAAAACCAAGAGGCACAAACTTTAAATTGGAGTTGGGCCACTCGGGAATGAAATCAGGAAACCCTTTTGAGACAAAGGGTAGGCAAAATCTAGCACTGACTCCCCCACATATGCTGCGTGTCTGAGGTCAATTGAAGCCTTCAAGCCTAAGAAATAGATCCTCATTTGGGTCAGAATATCAAGTGATAGGGAGAAAAGAAGATCAATGGACTTCAAGTTGTGGATCACGCGATTTAATGAAAATCAGTTTTATCATATCCAGACCAAACTCCTCCAAGTCACTCACCATCCTGACTTGGAAATATATCACCATAACTACCCTCCCTGATAGCACTGTGGGTATACGTATACGACATGGCCCTGCAGCAGTTCAAGAAGATAGCTCACCAGCATATTCTCAAGGGGCAATTAAGGATGGGCAATAAATGTTGACCTAGCCAGCAAAGAATCTATTTTTAAAAAACAAACCCTTGGGCACATGTATTTACCAGCAGAGAGCACTGAATGATTATTACAAATGGATACTCTTGGGGTGGCGCAGTGGCTAGCACTGCTGCCTCACGGCGCCCAGGAACTCCGGTTCGATCCTGACTCTGGGTCACTGTCCGTGTGGAGTTTGCACATTCTCCCCATGTCTGCGTGGGTCTCGGGCCCGCAACCCAAAGATATGCAGGGTAGGTGGATTGGCCAGCAGGAGTCTGGGGTGAAAAGCAAATCTCTTTTTCCCCCCCCCCCCCCATCCTCCTCTACACTCAGATTCCTTGTGAAGATTGCTGATATGAAATCCCTCCTTCAATCTGTGACTTGCTTTATTCTTCAGTAATAGAACAGCCATTGCAGACTGTAATGTTTAACATGTGCAGAGGGATGTGAAACAAAAGCCACCTTGTTGGAGATGTCTGTAAGTAATCAGTCGCGAGTGGTTTGCTTTCACTGGGATTTATGCGCGGGCTCGTTTCAGACCCTTTCTCCTCTCCCAGTTTTTTTTTTACCCTTGAACCATTTTTTGATCAGGACATTGTGCGTTCATTTCTTGCCTCAAGTTCAGACAGATGTGCTCGGCAGCTGCATCAGCGCATGTTGAGTGGCCGAATGTCAAGTCCATTCCCCTCTTCCTGTGTTACTGATGCCGAGTCATGCCAGCTCAATGCCTGTTGTATGTCCATCCTGCTCTCTCAGCAGCTGGCTTGGGTTTCTGAGTGAGTGGGTTGAAGCGTATAATCGGACGTGCAAGAAATTCAATAAAATAAAATGCCAATGATTCCCTGCTGTAAATGTACCAGAGCATTTGTGAAACAGATCGCCCTGCCTCTGAAGAGGGAGAACGCATTTCCCCAAGTGATTATATCCAGCAGGTTCATAATTCAGTCAAAATGTATAATAAAGTAATTGTTAAAAGCAGGATCAAGTTACAGGCTTGGATGAAATCGAGGGGTAGGGGCAGTGCACGTGAGCAGTAATGGGAGTTACGGGCTGAGGTTCAGAGCTTTGTGAGCAGGATATTGAATTGAAACAGTCAGTAGAAGGCTGATATTTAATAAATGCATTTGGCTTGGTGTTGATAAGGATGGATAGCTTGTGCTTCGACACCTGAAAAACCAAAAGGTGAGCCATGTTGGCCAGAGGTGCTCTGTTTTTGTTTATAAATTTAGAGTACCCAATTCTTTTTTTTTTCCCCAATGAAGGGGCAAATTAGCGTGGCTAATTCCCCTATCCAGCGCCTCTTTGGGTTGTAGGGGTGTGACCTATGCAGACACGGGGAGAATATGCAAACCCCACAGTGACCCGGGGCCAGGATTGAAACAGGTCCGTGGTGCCGTGAGGCAGCAGTGCTAACCACCGTGGTTCCCTAAGACCTGCTGTTTGGGGGAAAGCTCTCACTCCTGGGGCACTGGAGAGAACGGTGAAGGAGTGCCAACACTCCCAGTTGTCACTCCTGTGACAGCGTACAATTTGAGTAGCATTTTCTATGAGAGCAAGTTAGAAGCTTGCACTGACAGTCTATTAAACAAAGCTGCCGCCTCCTGAAGCAAACTCCAGTCTGCTAGAAACTGTTGCAAGTGCTGAGCACGGCAGGCAGCATCTGTGCATAGAAACATTTCAAGTTAATGACCCTTCCTCTGAACAGGCAATGACACCTGAAACATTTTTCAACAAGAGCCATCATCCTGAAACATTAACTGTTTCTCTGCAACACCCCACAACCCTTCACTGTCAAATGTCCTGCAATCTTCGTGTAATCTGTGTTCAGTGCGACTGCCAGTCCTGTGGTTGCTACTATTTTGTGTATGGATTAGTCTCTCGTTCACTATCCAGGGTACAGTGCGTTGTGTTTACAGAGCGGTGCTTCCTGTAATACTAGAAATACAAGTTTGTCTGAAGCAACAGGTCTTGCAGGAGGCCAAGCTTTTTGTTGACAACACCTCCTGTCATTAGGTTTGTTGTAAACCACATTGAAGCTTGACACATGCTGGTGATGTTGCGGTAACTTGGTTTGAGTAATCTCCCAGAAGCTCTCCACCGATACCTCGTGGCTAGGCCAATGCGTTCACTGACACATTTGGAAAGCCAATGTAGACCTGTGTGGCTGCAGTACTATTCCTCACCTTCCCTGTTGTTTCCCAGATAGCACTTCCTCATATATGCAATGCCAGACAGTGGCAGCAAGTGTTGGCCGAGTATTCACCTTTTGAGGGCAGAGTAGTTGCTCCTCCCTAATGTCGACATGTTCCGTGTCAAGGTTGTGGAGTCCAGCATTGGGAACCTCGCCCTTCAGTTGGTCAAGGTGCAGCATCTCAGCCACTGTCCCACCTGGGTACAATGTAAAGATGGCAGCTGCAGCATTGTGATTGACTTGGCTTTGGCCTTGACCACCTTGTCCAAGTTGAGCCACTGCTGAATATTTACTGGTTTTAGGTTGGTGGATTTGGGGTGCTGAGGCAATATCGTACAGAGCTTTCAGCCTGTTTTGGGTTTGTGGTCTCTTTGTGTAGAGTGCATCTCTTCTCTTCATTTTCCCAATCAGATCAGCGAGCTTCATCTCCTTCTGGGCAGCAGGCCCAGTTCACTGACGAGTGTTCAGCCTGAACTGGGTATTGCCGACTTGGGTTGCTGAGCACTTGCTGCATGATGATGCCTGAAGCATAAACCAGGGACTTGTGATGATGTGTACATACCGCAGGTAGTTGTTGGGAGTCCTGTTTGTAACCAATTTGTACCAATGGAACATGCCTAGTTAATTAGTAATTTCTTATTAACACCTTTCAACTTAATCACGATTATGGTCGGGAATTGTACATTGAAAAGGTAATGCATGTGATCTGCCTCGGCCTACTACACTCCAGGTCAAATAGCGTAAAGCTCCCTCTGCTCTGTCCCTTGAAATACTCCCAGGACAGCACGGGGTTAGATACAGAGTACAGCTCCCTGTAATATCGCCCCAAAAGCATACCTTTGTTCGAACCTTTCGTCCCTTGACCCCACACTTCCTACACCAGTCATACAATGTGCTCCGAGTCTTGATGCTACATTTAGGATAATTTGGTGCTGTCCCTGTGAAGAGTATGGTTGATTTTGAACTGTGTTTTTATTGTATTATGGGCCAGGGTTTAGAGAACCCCAAAGTGTATCATGGCGTTCACCTGACCCAAACCTTTTAATAGATTGTGGTATGGGGAGCACATGGCCCACTCTACAGGTGTGGTACAGCAGAAATGGACAAGTTTTAAAAAATTTAGATAACCCAGTATTTTTTTCCAATTAAGGGGCAATTTTAGTGTGGCCAATCCACCTACAATGTACATTTTTGGGTTGTGGGGGCGAAACCCACGCAGACATGGAGAATGTGCAAACTCCACACGGACAGTGACCCAGAGCCGGGATCGAACCTGGGACCTCAGCGCCGTGGGGCAGTTGTGTTAACCACTAGGAGACCGTGCTGCCTGACAAGTATTTTTTTAAAGCAAAACAATGGTTATTCTATGAACTCAAGTTAACCTTTTTAAAACATAGTGAAAATTTTAGCAACCATCAATTCAAATACAACCCCCAAAGACTACAACACTAAGTAATCCTTTTAAGTTTTCCTTTTAACATCCATACGACTTAAAAACAAAACCTTTAACAGAAGCACATCAGGTTAAAGTCACTACTGAAAACATTTATAATTCTGATTTCACCAAATGATCAAGACATAGTCTTTTGATGGCAGAGAGAACAGCAGTATACCTGCTTGGTCTGGCTTCAGCTCCAACACTGAAAACGAAACTCAAATACACCCTGCAGAAAACAGCCTAAAACGAAAGTAAGAAGCTGACAGACAGCCCAGCTCCACCCACACTCTGACATCACTGATAAACACTCATTTCTTAAAGGTACTCTCACATGACAATTGATCGTTTTGATCAATTTTGTTTATGGCAGACACAGAAGTCCAGTCAGGTGTAAGTGAGGACATGAAGCATGATTTAAAAGGGTTGGACAGCAGACTGAATGGAGCCCTCCTTAATTACAACTGACAGGATTCATGATTGCTGAAAGCTGCAATTTACTTTTATATTCTTCCGCTTTCCTTCCCTCCCCTTGTTGTTTGCTGCTGGATTTGGATTCTAGGGGGCTGGCAATCATCTGGTAACCTCGCACAAGGTGGCCATTCATGAGGCACGAACCTCGGGGCTAAGTGGTGACTGGCTATGCCACTAAAGTCGTGTCTTAGTAAAAAAGGAACAGAGCAAGTGGAGGAGAGGAAATTGGAAACTGGGAGAGGGGGCTGAGAAATTGGGCTCTAATTCTAAATTGAGGATGTGTGCGTGGCCAGTGCTACAATTACCAATTGTAAGGGTGGGTACCATTGATAACTACTCTATCCGACTTGAGGCATTATCAGCTTACCTGAGGAGTGGTTGAAAGTAGGTTAATCTCCAGCAAGAGCCTACATTTGTATATCACCTTTAACACAGGACAACTTCCCAAGATGTGTCACAGGAATATTGCCAAACAAAACTTGTCACTGACTGAGATAGATCAGAGGACCAAAAACCTGATGAATGACACGATGGGAAGTGACGGAAAGAGAGAGAGAGAGAGGATGACAGCAGTGCAGGACAAGTGGGGATAAACAAGAGGCTAGAGTTTGAGTCCAAAAACCTGCATGAAGTGGGGAGGACTAGTCGGTCGCCATTGTGGGTTCTGTCCATTTCCATTAACCCCTGCTAAAAGTGTATGTACATCTGGACATTATTCTGAGAGTCTGGGTCTCAATGCCATGCTGCCATTCTTTCTCTCAGCTCACAGAAAAGTCGTTCGGAGGCTGTGCGGTTCCTGGAACAGTGCAACAGGATGACTCGGTTGCTTGAGGGGCTGATGAGGCCAGCAAATAATTGGCCAGGAAACATTTTTAAACCAGTAGTGATGCTAGGTTGTGCTTTTATTTTTTCAAGCTTGAATGATTGCACTCATAAAATGAAAAAACAAAGCAGGCACATCCTGTGGGAAAGCTGAAATGAGATTTTCTGAAGTCATCCAACACCGGTCTCTTGTTTGTTCCCATTGATTAAATCTGGGATTGTCATGATTTAGATAAAGGCCCCCTCACGAACCTTGATGCAGTTCCCGCAGTCCTGGATGTGGCTGTGACGCGAGTCCGGTCTCCCGGGACATCTGGCCATCAGCAGGGATAGCTGCAGCCAGCTGTTTGTGGCACTTGGATGGGTTGAATGCTGGTTACAGCAGTCATGCAGCATAGAACATAGAACAGTACAGCACAGAACAGGCCCTTCGGCCCTCGATGTTGTGCCGAGCCATGATCACCCTACTCAAACCTATACCCGTAACCCAATAACCCCCCCCCCCCCCCCCCAACCCAATAACCCCCCCCCCCCCCTAACCTTACTTTTTAGGACACTACGGGCAATTTAGCATGGCCAATCCACCTAACCCGCACATCTTTGGACTGTGGGAGGAAACCGGAGCACCCGGAGGAAACCCACGCGCACACGGGGAGGGCGTGCAGACTCCGCACAGACAGTGACCCAGCCGGGAATCGAACCTGGGACCCTGGAGCTGTGAAGCATTTATGCTAACCACCATGCTACCGTGCCGCACAGAGAAGTAGGCCATTCAGCCCGAACAGCCCATGCCAGCACGCACGTTACACTCCAGCTCCAACAGCACTGTATATGCTCGACACCCACTAGGATAAAGCAGCCCACTGGATTGGCACCCCTTCCACACACATTTACTCCCTCTACCGCAAACAAACATTGGCAGCAGTGTGTACCATCTGCACAAAGTATTGCAGGCACTCCCTCTCTACCGTCTCGAAGGACAAGGACAGCACATGGGAACAGCGCCACCTGGATGTTCCCCTCCCAAGCGATCACCATCCTGACTTGGAAACAGGGGCAAAATCCTGGAACTCCCTCCCTAATAATACTGTGTGTACCTGCACGACATGGAAAGCAACGGTTCAAGAAGGCAGTTCACCACCACCTTCTCGAAGACAATTAGTGATTGGCAGCAAATGCTGGGAAAGCCAGTGAAACCCAGATTCCACTACCCATCCTTTCTCATGGTAATTCAGGCAGCACCACACTCTCAACCCTGTTCTCTCCTTTCTGCCTAACCCTCACCAAATGCACTCCATTTCCCAGTGGTGAATCCCACAATATAGAGCTTTCTTGTGAATTGCCAATTTCATTCCTACTTTATACTGACAAGCCTCCAGGTTTGCTCTTCCACAAGTGGAAATGTTTGTCTACTTCATCAAACTCCCTTACCGAACTGATTTTGTTGCGAGGATTCCCCAATGGTGCCACCGGGTTCCATTTCCAAAAACACTTTCGAACGCTCTGTCGTCCCCCATCTCTGTCTTTTAGTTTTGAAAAACATTTTCTTTAAGGCATTTTCACATATGTACATAACAAAGAAGAAAAACACAACCAAGTCCGGCTATGTTGTTGAATACTATGCCTGGGTGGATGGTGGATTCCTAAATCCTTTTGTGATGTTTGAATTTCAAATGTTGAGGGTTGGTGGGAGAGAGGAATTGTTGGCCAGGGGATTGACTTTGTATTTATTACCATTGATTATGGGTGTACATTTGGATGAAAATGTGAAAAAGGAGAATAAAAATATTGCTAAAAAACATTCATTGGGGCAGCACGGTGGCCTAGTGGTTAGCACAACCGCCTCACGGCGCTGAGGTCCCAGGTTCGAATCCCGGCCCTGGGTCACTGTCTGTGTGGAGTTTGCACATTCTCCCCGTGTCTGCGTGGGTTTCGCCCCCACAACCCAAAAATGTGCAGAGTAGGTGGATTGGCCACACTAAATTGCCCCTTAATTGGAAAAAATAATTGGGTACTCTAAATTAAAAAAAAAAACATTCATTTTGGGCAAAGGCCATATCCTTCCAGAGAGAATCTGACCATCTTGCCATGACATTCGATGACATTACCATCGCTGAATCCCTTACTTTCTGTATCCTGGGGAGGGGGATTGACCAGAAAATGCTCTGGACAAACAATATTGATAATGTGCCTAGAATAGACTGGGAATCCCGTGGCATGTAACTCCACTCCTGGCTTGCCATAACCCATCGACAAGGCAAAAGTCAGGAGTGTGATGGAATACTCTCCACTTGCCTGGATGAATGCAGCTCCCAACACTCGCCGCTCAAAGCAGCTCCACTTGGTTGGCCCCCTATGGAAAAGCATTCACTCCCTGCTCTCCACTGACGCACAGTGGCAGCCTTGTGTGCCATCTACACAATGTGCTGCACCATCGAGGCTCCTGCAATAGCATCTTCCAAATGCACTATCAGCTTAGGACAAGGGCAGCAGACATGGGAATATCACCACCTGGAAGTTTCCCACCAAACCACACACCATCCTGATATGGATATATATCGGCCGTTCCTTCAACGTAGCTGGGTCAAAATCCTCCAACTCTTTCCCTTTTCCACCCCACCGCAAACAGCACTATGGGTGTACCTACAGCCCAGCGACTACAGCCAGTTCAAGAAGGCAGCTCACCACCTCCAGGACAGTAGCAAATGCTGGCCTAGCCTCTGATGCCCTCATCCCGTGAAACAATTTTTAAACAATTGAACCTTGTGGTTTTCCCTGGCACGTACCCTTAACTTGTGTAGAGGACCACCTTGCTCAATCTGGCTGAACGGACTCTTTGTTCTGTGGTTTAACAGAGTCATCTTGACTTGTCTTCAGGGGGAAAAAGCTGCTTCTGGTCTGTTCAGTAACAGTTGGGAAGAAAACAGTGAAGGAATCGGGTGAGCAATGGCAAGCGATACAAGAGACATGACCGGTGTTGCTTTTGGACAGATCCTCAACCCCTGCGTGCACTCCCAGTGTAAAGTGTGTACTAAGGTGCTCGGCAAGTTAAGCTGCAATGTAACCATGACCCGATTTGATAACCTGTTGTTGCAATGTTCCTAGTTTGATGACCACTGTTTTCATTCTCTTGTCGCAAAGCTATTGTACAAGAATAGAAGGCCCCTTTTTTTTGGACCCTCTGTGCCCCCTTACCTGCAGTGAGAACCCAAACCAGTCTGACAGTCACATGAGGACAGATTGACCATGATCGCTTCTCCTGGCATGGTCAGATATTCACAGGTCACATTCTCCCCGTGTCTGCGTGGGTTTCACCCCCACAACCCAAAGAGATGTGCAGGATAGGTGGATTGGCCATGTTAAATTGCCCCTTAATTGAAAAAAATAATTGGGTACTCTAGATTTATTAAAAAAAAGATATTCACAGGTGCTGCCTGTTTTACTCGTGGGTGAATGTTTGGTCACTGGGACAGCTTTGCAGCAAGAACTTGTCCATTTTGAATCGTGGACTACAGGTTGGCCATCACTCCTGTTAACAATGACCATACAAGGAAGTTTAAATGAGGGAGTTTGTGCTATATTTCCTGTTGTAGCAGATGGCTGGTTAGATGCCAGCTGAAGTATTGTGCTCACTTTTAAGAGCACTGCATTTCAGGAAGGGTGTTTGAGGCCATGGCAAGGGTACAGAAGAGATTTAAAGCAATGGTACTGGTCCTGAATGTGGAGCGATTGACGTAAACTGGGATTGTGTTCTCTCAACCGCTGTGTTGACGTTCAGAATTATGATATAGATTTTGATTGACTAAATGGGGAGAAATTTGCCATAAGGCGATCAGTGGATGCAGGGTTAAGATTAGTGGCAAAGACTTGTGGCAGTAATAAAGCAGAATGTACAACGCACTGCCTGAAAGGTGATAGAAGCACAGTGATAGTGACTGTTACAATGGCATAGGACTTTTCTTTGTAGGAGTATTTAGATCGGTCTTTGAAAGAGTCAGCACGATGGGCCAAATAGCCTTCTGTACTGTATAACCTGGATTTAGACTGGTCCATTTGACGAGAAGTTTTGAGCGACTGTTTTGATGTGGTGTTCTGCACTGCGCGAAGACCAGAAAAACTAGTAGGAAGAACAGGAGTGACCATCAATATCAGATAATGATTCCGAAATCCATCAGGGAACGCATGCGGGAGGAGTGTGTTGACCGAGAGAATGATGAGAATGTGGAACTTTGAAGGAATAAGTGTTGGAGGAGCTGGAGAAGACAACGTGAAAATTAAATTTGCCATTGTCACGAGTAGGCTTTATTGTCACTTATTGTCACGAGTAGGCTTCAATGAAGTTACTGTGAAAATCCCCTAGTCGCCGCATTCCGGCGCCTGTTCGGGGAGGCTGGTACGGGAGTGAGAAAGGAAGTGAAGGAAAAGTAGACCGTGTTAGATGAAGTTTGGTGGAAGGAGGCTTGCGTAGAGCATAAATATTGCCATTGACCAGTTGTGCTGAATGGCTTGTTTCTGTCCAAGGCATTTGACGTGGCAATTATCCAGTGAAATTTTATTTCACGGCAAGAGTTTCTAGGTAACCAAGTTTTTTTTTTTTCTGTTTTTAGATTACCCATTTTTTTTTCAATTAAGGGGCAATTTAACGTGGCCAATCCACCTAACCTGCACATCTTTTTGGTTGTGGAGGTGAATGTGCAAACTCCACACAAGAGTGACCCAGGGTTGGGAGTTGAACCCGGGTCCTCAGCGCCGCAGCCCCAGTGCTAACCAAAGCGGCATCATGCTGCCCTGTCAGATAACAAAGTTGCTGTGCTATAACGGGGAGCCTGCAATTTCTCCACAAGCCAGCCTGTCAGGGTGATGTAATTGTGTACAGGCCATGATCTAATTTACCTACGTTACGCCATGGCGACGAGGGAACATGCCATGATCTAATTTACCTGCATTACACCAGGGTGACGAATGTGGTGGTGAGACTACCCTGGGAGCTTCTGATGGGAATGTCAATGACGAGCAGTTTAATGGTGGCAATGATCTCACTGCTGAGCATTCACTCACTTGGGATTGGAGTGCACCGTTGGGATTTGTGAGAGCTGAACTTGCTATTGGATGTTAACCGTGACAGATCACTGTCGTATCCAGATTGCCTGTCTGTTAACTGTCTTGTCGAGATTGCACCACTGACTAATGTTGGGTTTTGTAACCAACGATATCACCTGGAGTGGTTCGGAGCATGTAATATCTGATCGGGTACGTTGTTTAATTGGTGACACCCGTTGAGCCCAGTGTAGGTTGGTAGAGGCACTCGTGGGTAGCAATCTACATGTCTGACTATGTTAGATGAGAGTTTTGACTTGTCAGGCGCGCTTGGGTTGAATTACTTGACAGTTTTCACAAGAAGTTTGGCCTTGTGGGTGGCTGCTGAGGTTCTTGGTAATTGTAAACGGCCAAGACTTGGGTTCTAAAAGAGTTTGTATTCGAATCTGAAGGTTAACTCATTTTTTTCTTTCCACAGATGCTGCCTGACCTGCTGAGTTTTTCACAATATTTTGGGGGCAGCGTAGAAGCAGATTGCAGGGAGAGATCTGTGTGAGTCCTTGTTTGTATGTTTTACACAACACACAGTGCAATCTTGTGTGTGTGTGTGTGTGTGCGCGTGTCTCTGTGTGTGTGCGCGCGTGTCTCACTGGAGCTTATTTACCTTCCCGGCTCTGTGCCCCTTCTAACATTCTGCACTTGCTCCAGTGCCTCTCCATCCTTTTTAATAATGGGGAGATCAGAATTGCCCTGTACCCCAGGTTAATGTGAGTTGGTCTGAGACTGAAGCTCACCCCATACTTGGTAAAATTGTTCTTGCAGCAGCAAGAGGGAGGGATACAATTACTAGAATGGGACCAGGGGCTTATAACTGAGTCAAACGGAGAGAACAGCAATGACTGGGAGTGAGATTTCATCAAGATGGTTAATGTAATTGAGGGTTTTGACGAGTGGTTTAGGGGGGTGGGGGCGAAGAAACATTCATGCTGATAGGCGGTTAGTAACCAAAGAACATAGATTTAAGATAATTGGCTAAAGAAATCTGGAGGGTGTGTGAGAATTTTAATTACTATCCAGACTACGTTGTTGAAAGAGTGATGGAAACAGGATCAACAGTAATTTTCAAAAGGCAATTGGATATACTAAACGAAGTCTGCGGCTTGCACAGAGCTTTTCAATGAATCCCACTCCCAGATCTTGCATTTCCTTGCCAACAAAGACAATGGGCCAAATGGTAAATGTTGTATACAATTCTTGTCATGCTATTTCCTCTTGGCATCTCAGAAGGTATTGTATGTTGGCGTGATGTGGGAAAGAAGCTCTTGGTTAATTGTGTACAAGGCCACATTGCATCTAACTGTAATGTGGTTGATTGACCAGTTGGTCCTTCCCCTTGTGCCGGCATTGTGCTATTTTCAACTGAGCATGATCTCTGCTCGTCACCCGCAACTCACTTTCATTGTTCAATAACCATTGCAGTGCTGACCAGAAGGTTGAAGATTGAGGTGGTCGGAAGCCGCAAAGTAAGACGAAGACGTGACTTTTGTTCTGCGAAGGGACAGAAGAGATGGCCAGCGGTGGCTCTTGCCTCCGGGTCTTCAACGTTGTGATGGTGGCATTACTTCAGCTGGCACAAGCCAGTGACTGGAATACAGTGCCACGCAAGACAGTGAGCCACAGTGGTAAGTAGTCCATTTCCTTCTGCATCAGTCTTTTTGTAAACCCTAGGAGGTGAGCCCACCCTGTCGATAGGTGAACAAACCGCTGTTTGGGAATGGTGGGATGGAAACCAAGAAACATAGGCACTGAGAATGCAATAAAGGCTAGAGTGAAGGTGACCTAAATAATTTGTACTGGTGAGGTTGTATCCAAACCTGGATATTTCAACAACCTGTAAGATGCCTGTAACAGTGAGTGAGGTGAGAAATTGCAGCCGAGTGACATTCTGGGATCCCCGCGACTTGGACAAGAAAAGAACTTGCTTCGGTTACAGAGTGGAGTAAGTTCTGGCTCCTGTGTGGAAATGAGGGACATAGGAGTGGCTCCTGCTAATATATGAAGGTGGCACCCTGCATGGGTGTCTACTGGGATGTAACAGAGATTTGTGTCTTACTAGGGCATTTTCCTGTGTTGTTGAGAAAGAGAAGACATTTGGTCTTGGGAACACAGGTCCAAATGGGAGCCCTTGAAAGCAGTTTGATTGGAGGGAGAAAGGAATAATGGTTGGTACCTACCATCTGAGGAGGATGTTGCGTATTGGGGGTGGGAAATGATGGGGAGGATTCGGAGGAAAATTAAAAGTGAAGAGTTTCAGGCATCAAACAGCTGCTGTGTTGATGAATTAACAGTCATTAAAGGCATTGTCGTCTCCTGTGGGACTTCAATCACTGATGCTATCCTTAGTCAGAGACCTGGCCAGGTTGTGGGGTATCATCGTGTCAGATAGAGTGCGAGAGAACTCGATTAGCACGCATAATTTGAATGCGATCACATACTGGGTAATGGGGTGCATCTGCGGGCAGGAATTCTGCTCCCTCCAACTGCTGTCTAACTCAGCAGTTGCACTCACTGCTTTTAAAGGATTTGAGTGGATTTTACCGAAAAATGCAGTAAATATTGTGGCACTGATGTCCAGTCTTCAAAAGATGCCTAGCTCAACAGCCTGTCTCTCCTTCCGAGCCAAATTCTTTTGCCTTGTGTTTGACTGCTGGGGAAGGCACGGTTCACAATTCCAGGGTCCCACGTTCAATTCCCAGCTTGGGTCACTCTCTGTGCGGAGCCTGCACGTTCTCCCCGTGTGTGCGTGGGTTTCCTCTGGGCGCTCCGGTTTCTTCCCACGGTCCAAAGATGTGCAGGTTAGGTGGATTGGCTATGATAAATTGCTCTTGGTGTCCAGAAAAGGTTAGGAGGGGTTACTGGGTTATGGGGATAGGGTGGAAGCTTGGGCTTAAGTGGGGTGCTCTTTCCAAGGGCCAGTGCGGACTGATGGCCTGAATGGCCTCCTTCTGCACTCTGAATTCTATGAAATCTATGCAACGTGGTCCTCTAGTCTTTTCACACTCAAATGTGCTGGTGAAATGTTTTGATTCTTGCTCTGAGTCCCCAAAAATAATGCAGTGGTGACTTGCCTTCAAATAGCTTGTTCCCTTAATCCTCGCTTTGAGCTCCCTGCCATGTGAAAATAAACCCTGCAGACCAGTAGCTGGTGTCTGCTGGGGTCTTCAGGCCCCTCTCTTTGAGAGGTTGGGGTGGCCCGGGCCACTTGCAGCTTCTGAGGCCCACAGCCATCATTTTAAAAAAAAAACAAAAAACAAAAATGAAGGTGCGTGAAAACAAAACGGGACACCAAAAGAAAGAGCCGCAGTTTGATTTTTTTTTTTATGACTTAAATGCTTTTCTAGCCTTTTTGTTAAGTTAAGCATGGTGAGACCATTTTAATCTCTCGTGGCAGGGCTGAACGGTGAGATCTCTTCACTGCTTCTGCATGTTGGAAGTGTGTTCACCTGGAGCCACTGATGCAGGCAATCTGACAGAAATCTGCAACGTAATTGTGATATTAGCAAACACCCCAGAGAGTCCCAGTTTGAGTATTTCTTAAAGCAATTTGTCTGGCTGGCAATCCAGAGAAGTGTTTCCATTCTTCGCACTTCGCAACAGGTAGTTTTTCAACATAGTTACTTTGAGCGAATCTTATGACAACTTCAACCCCGTGCGAGCTGTGCTGGCTGAACGTATTTCCATCCTGCCCCCTCCTTCATGCGGCAGAGGCTGAGCAGACTCTCGCTGCCTGAAGTGCAACATGGAACAGCAATTTTACTGACATTTCCGTATGCGCAGAAAAGCAAGTTACAAAACATTGGCAAGTGTCTGAATTTGAGATCCCCGTTTAGCTGAAGGCCCAATGACCCGATCTTGGCTTTCTCAACCAAGTGACCATGTTGACAGCTGATTGTTGGTCCGGTAGAGGGCATGGTGAAATTGTTGTTGCCATTGTCAGCTGTTATCTTTTTGCCATTTAAGATGGTAAACATTTTTTATTTTTATTTTATAGATTTAGACAACCCAGTTATTTTTTTTTCCAGTTCGGGGGCAGTTTCGTGTGGCCAATCCACCTACCCTGAACATCATTTGGGTTGTGGGGGCGAAACCCACACAAACAGGGAGAATGTGCAAACTCCACAGTGATCCAGAGCTGGGATCGAACCTGGGACCTCGGTGCCGAGAGGCAGCAGTGCTAACCACTGCGCCACCATACTGTCCAATAGTTTCATGGCCATCGTTACACTTTTAATTCCTGATTTTCATTGATGTGGCGGGATTTGAACCTGGGTCCCCAGAGCATTACTCTGGGTCTCTGGTTTATTGGTCCAGTGATAATACCACAACACCAACACCTGCCTGGCTTTAAGCTGGTTAGCATGCAACCATCTCACTACTACTGCCACGGAGCCCACGCTGGACATGGTTCATCATTCCACTGTTCTGGTTTTGAGGTTCCCCAGTTGCCCTCCGAGCAACCCAACTTTATATCCAATCTGTGCAAGATATTGTATGTTAGTTTGACTGATGCTGTTTTGTTTGTCACTCAGCCCACTAATTCTGAGGTGGCAGTCACTAGGCTGTGCTGACGCTACTAACTCCATCTCTTCTACCTTCTCCATGAGACTTGCCTGCAGGGCCTCTCGGGTGCCTGACCATTCTGATTTCCTGTCCAACCCCCACACCAGCTGAGATTGTAAACTGTCCCCTCTCCTCTGGTACTGCCCCTCCCCTCTTCAACTCTGCTATCATTTCCCCCAATGCACTTTTTTAAATATTAAAAGACACCCTTGCCGGCCACCCAGCACTCCTCAGAAACTGACACCCTACCTGCAACATCCCATTTGTCTGCAAGAAGTCATTGAACCTTCTCTCGACTACAAGCCTGCGCTGTTTTTGCAGTAACTTTCCCACAACTCCTCCTGTTTGCAGTTTGCCGCTGCCCCTCCAGTGCCACACCCTAGCAGCTGCACATGGGACATGAGCGAGGCTACGAAAATGCTGCAAAAGCTCAGCAGGTCTGGCAGCATCTGTGGAGAGAGAGAAAAACGGAGTTAATGTTTCGGCAATGACTCTTTGAATTCAACAGCAGAAGTTGGCACTTAACGGAGGTCGCAATTCAGTCTTGAAACACTGGACCCCTGTGCTGAGCAACCAGTTTCTGCTCTCGGCACACTTGCAGTTGAATACAGATCCTTTTTTTAATATATTGAAACCTTTGAGCTTTAACAAATTATAGAGCCTCTCTGTCAGAACTAGACTGCAGCTCTATAATTAGAGCAGTGAATATAATTTCCTGCAGACTGGAATGGTAACTGAACAAGAACATGGGTTACCCCGTGCTGATGAATTAGAGAGGAACAGGCTTTTTTTTCTGGCCTTGTGATTCAGTTTGTCCAGTCGCAGTTGTTTTGCTTTGGTGAGAGGCCTCCTGGATGAGATTCTGGGAGAAATACTTCACGTTCTCTCCCTCTCTCTTCCCACCCTCCCTTTGAACCTCTGTGTTCCAAAACCCCAATAACCTTTGGACAAAAACTTTGTCCCAACTTCTATTTTGCAACAACTTGTGTGTTCCATGTGCTGTTAATGAAAGGAACTCTTTCACATGGAGCGACAGTATTGTCAAAGGCACTGTCTGCCACAATGCTCATCATTGACACTTCAAGGAAGTGAGGAGCTGCCAATATGGATGGCAGAAGAGGGAATATATGAGGATTACATAGACTAGGCTTGATATCCTGGAATGTAGAAGGTTAATGAGTGATTTTGGTGAGCTTTTCACGGTATTCCATCGAGGGAGAGAATTTTTTTCCATTTGTGGCGCAGGTGATAATTAAAGGGTTAAACTCTACCGTCTGTGCGAGGCCATTCTAGACGGAGTTTAAGGAACGAGAGTGAGACGTGTGGAATTGTCTCCCTGTCTTCTAAATGTGAGATTGGGAGAGGCAGATAAACAGTACTGTGATACAAATCAGCCATGATCTCCGAATGGCAGAGTAACGACGCGAGGAGCTGAACAGCTTCTGCTTGTTCCCATGACTCTCTCTGAAAATGCATCCGGGGACAGGATTAGCCTCTGCTTTCACCATCCACACTCTAGTCTCAGGAAGTCACTGCTTGTGATCACAAATACATAATGGCTCTTGGATGGGGTGCTGGCAAGCTCTGGGACTCAGATGTTTACCTGAGTGAGAGTATATAAACAGGAGAGTCGGGGAGGGTGGGGGGGGGGGGGGGGGGGGCATTGCAACTAGAAGGAAAAGGAACTGGTTTGTTGTTCAGTGATTGAACAGCTCTGAAACCAGGTTACAGGTCTGTTTCGCTCTGAATATGTTGGTCAGTATTTTCACTGGATTTCCTGATCATCAGAAGTGTCTTTTCCTGTGATCCACAGGGAATTGACTGGAGCTGGGATCGGCCTTGATTGAGGGGTCTCTAAGGGAGAGCCTCTGCTCACTCACTGCACCCTCTGCACTCTTGTAGGTCCTGAACTCTACCGCCCACTGGGTGCAGTGATGTTGACTCCTTTTAACTTTAAGCAGGAGCCAGGACTGGTGTTGATTTCCTGTCATTTGAGTATAAGCTCAAAACTCAGCACTCTCATCGAATGCAGGTGGTTGGCCAGAGAAACCACGTCCTTCCTTTAACATGACCACACATTGGCCCAGGGTCGTACCTTCCCCTGAGTTAGCTAACATCTGCTTCCTGTCAAAGCACGATCAGCCATATCACAAGTTAACTATTGTGATTTAAAAAAAAAACTCTTTTGTGGCCCCGACAGTGGTCGAGGGAGATTTACGTGTTGACTAAAAATCTGAGAAGGGTGGCATTTGCCCACAAATTGCTGTTTGCCCACAGGTCACTGTTTGTCCGCAGGTCGCTGTTCTTTCCCTTCCTGTGCTACCCCAGGGATGTGGTTCCACTGGTACAAAAGCCCAGTGAGTGACAAGGTGAGCAAATTATCCGATGATGCAATGAGAACGGCTACTATTCAGTCCGAACCAATTGATCCCACTTTTCCCATCCCCATGGCAATGCTTCTTTTTGAAGTATTTGTCCAATTCCTTTTTGACAGGAAATAATGAATTTGCTTCCATCATCCCTTTCCATGTTGTTTTTCAGCTCATAACCACTCGATGTGTCAGAATGTAAATGTTTCATCGTGTGGCCTTGGGTTCTTTAACCAGCGAGCCAGGAGTTGGCTGTTCCGACTCTTGAGCATATCTTTGCTGTTGTTCAGGGTGGTGAATGGGAGGGAATCCCCCCCTCTCTCTGTGCCGGTTTTGTGGCAGAACTCTTGGTGGTACTTTGATTGGTCCTTGTAATTTAGATTCTGGTACGTTTTGTTTTCACACAATTTTTATAACATCGTATTATTCAAGTGCTTGTTTATAAATTGGGAAGCGCAGTTTGGCATGCAAGCTTCTTGAAACTGGTTGAGCAGTGAAGGGGATTGGGATGGAGGAGAAGCCATGGCAGAGACTTTCAAGGCAAGAAGGAGCATTATTTATTTATTCAAGGCAAGAAGGAGCATTATTTATTCCATATGCCAAGGGAGAGACCGAAGACTGGCTGCATTTTCCATTGGATGAGACCCTATTTGGATTTGTGGTGGTGACTATCTTTGAAAAAGGGAAGGCGGAGTCTCTTGACTCTGAAGTGAGGGATGTTTGGGAAATGGTGGTTTTTGTGATTTCAGCCACGGCAGGGTGAGGGCTTGCTGTGCGCAGTCTGAAGCCAGCCGATGAAATGACAGATTGAAATCATCAACAAAAGAATGAATGGCTTTAGATGGTGTGTAGGAGGAGGTTATTGATATGAGGAAGGAACAGTGTGGGAGAGAGCCTTGGGAATGGAAACATCAGATCTACGATCAACGACAGCACAGATGAAGCAATTGGAGGGGAAAGATGATGAAGGCAATATGCTGGTGGTGTTTACAAATGACTGAAGGCAGATGAAAGGTTCAAGAACTTTCCAAAACAATGGGAGTTGACTCATAACAGTTCAAGAGGCATGTTGCAACGAAGCAGGATGATCAGAAAGATCATGTCCAGATACCCCTCCTCCTTCAAAACTCTCCTCACAAACCGACTTCTCTAACCTTCCCAATGTCTCTGACTGGAGCTCGAATGTTACCTTGGCATTGGATAAGAGTCACAGCAGTAAGGGTGGAAAATCTTTCTGTGACACCAATCCTGCATGTTTCGCACAGGTCGCTGTCCTTCAGGGTGAGCTCTCCTATTGAAAGAGGAGGTGAGCTGAGTGTCAAGAAAGCCACGTACGTAAGAGGATGACGAGAAAGATAGCAGAGGTTCTCATGGTGCCTTTTAGTTTGGAGAGTCTGAAAGGTCTGGGAGGTGGAAGGAAACATGCTGTTCATTGAGTTGGTGGGAGGTTTCCGACCAGGATGGTCCAGATGAGACCGAGCGGGAGATGTGACGTTAAAGGTCAGGTTTCCCCTCCGGAGATATGACAACTGTTGTCTGATCAGCAAGGAGCTCCTGGCGGGCCTGCCAGGTCTGTTTTGGCAAGGAGAGGGAGTAAAGGGAGAGGCAGGAAGATAGAGGCTGCACGTTTTAATTTGCCTGAAGGACGTGGCTTGACTGCTGTGTCTGTCTTGGCCAGCAGTGTGCCTTTGTGGCAGCGTTTTGAAGATGGTCCAGCCATTGCCAACGTGGACATTTTGGTTTGGACTCTTCCCTCTGTGTAAATGACGTTTGTAACATAACAGAGACTGCCAGTAAGTTTCTAAACCATAGTCAACATGCAGAGTTACTCGAGGGAAATAATGTTTCCTGTTTCCATTATGGGCGGGTGTAGTAATAGTGTGGAAGCCAAGGGTTTTGGAAGAAAAACATTTACATCCATTCAAAATGTATCTTTAATTTTGCTGTTTATGGATTTTGTACTTGCCAGTGTTAAATATTTTTGTTTTCTCCTGACCAGTTGGCCAGTTGCATCATGCAACTGGGCGGCATGCACAAGCTGGGCCAAAGGGCATGTTTCCATGACTGTGCAGTTGGATACAGAGTGAACTTCCTTCTACACTGGCCCCATCAAGCACTCCCCGAGGTGCACATAGACAGGTTAGGTATAGTGGAACTCCCAAGGAGGTTTCCCTACGAATTGGCGAGTTTCTGAGCACACTTTCTGGACAAAGAAGAGGAGTGACGAGATTTCTTTTCCTGTCCTTTTTTTTTTGACTGAAGCCATAAAAGGTTCCGACTTGAGTCCAGTTGGCTGCTGCTTTGTGAAAAGTGAATGGACCAGGCCCCAGGCTGATTACACAGAAGGTTTTAATTGACCACTCATTGGCCTGCAGTGAAGGAGCAAGGGGTCATCATTTAACACGCTGCGATGCCCAGCCCTCTGCTTCAACAAGTCAAATACCACCAGGCAGCCAATCTTCATTTTTTTCCACCAGGAGCTGGTGCTTTTTATTCCGAAGGCTATTCTCACCGCCATGCATGATGGAGTAACAGCTGTAGTCCATTACAATAAAATATGGTGCTGTTTCTTTATGCCAGTGACGAGACAAGGCAATGAAAGCCAGTGTGTGCTTCCAGCACTGGGTCACTGTGCTGCTGCTGTTGTTTTTTTTTGAGTCATTTGTGGGGTGGGAGGGAGGGTGGCACGGTGGCTGTGGTTAGCACTACTGCCACATGGCGACGGGAACCTGGGTTTGATCCTGGCCCAGGGTCACTGTCCATGTGGAGTTTGCACATTATCCCCGTTTTCATGTGGGTCTCACTCCCACAACCCAAAAGATGTGCAGGGTAGGTGGATTGTCCATACTAAATTGCCCCTTAATTGGAGAAAAAAACTGGGTAAATTTATTAAAATTTAAAATATTTTTGGGACATAGGGTGGCTGACTCGGCCAGCATTTATTGCCCATCTGGAATTACCCTTGACAAGGTGATGGTGGTGGGTTGAACAGGTGCAGCCCGGTTTGCACGGGGTGGAGTTGCCATGTGAAAATGGGACCAGAGTGTGACTGCAATGTTTAATCTCTAAACCTTTTCACTGAGAAGTGGGTGCAGCAGGGAAAGGGGGTGGGGCACTGCACAGGCCCTGGGTAAGGGAGAGGAGACAAATGAACCAGGAACCCGTGCTCCTGATTACTGTCCAATGCTTGGAATGAAGCAATGCCAAGTGGGTATTTGGTGAGGATGGGATTCAGTTCTGTTGTGATGCCCCTGGTGGGGGTTTGGCAGAATCTAGGGGAGGAATGGGGGACGTTTTGGTGTCCACTTTACCCTTGTTGCAAGACTGTTGTTGAAACACTGATTCCTTCTCTTGCACTGCAACAAGAGCAAAGCAGTTTTGAAACGGCCAATCCCCCCCCCAACCTCCCTG
Organism: Scyliorhinus canicula; assembly: GCF_902713615.1. NCBI lineage: Eukaryota > Metazoa > Chordata > Chondrichthyes > Carcharhiniformes > Scyliorhinidae > Scyliorhinus > Scyliorhinus canicula. The sequence continues at coordinate 16,797,700 of NC_052171.1, read as the reverse complement.
CTGAGATTTTGCCTTTCCACCTCCAGACTTTGTTCTTTTGCCAGTTCATTTGTGTTGCTTCATGCAGTTCCCAATCCCCTCCAACATCTTGCCCAAGGAGACTTTCTTCGCAACCAATGAGCGTTGGTCGTTTGGGATTCATGTGCGGCAGGCCTGACACTGGCCTTCCCTATCACCAGCTCTTTGCCACAATGTATTTCCATCACTGGGCGGAGATGGGAGCGGGTGGCATGGAGGTCACTTCTAATTCATGGGCCTGCCTGGCTGAACTGAGCGAATGTCGAGGTGAACAGATTCATGCGAGGCCTTCCTTGGAGTTGAATTGAGCACAGTCTGTATTTTCAAGGGAATGGAATCCTTCAATTAAAATAATGACACGATACATGCAGGACAATAATCAGGAGCGCAAGTTCCTGCTTCATCAGTCTCCTCTCCCTTACCCAGGGCCTGTATTTGAGAGAATTCCACATCAGTCAAGGAACTGCACAGCTTGGCGTTTTCCATGACCTGGTCACGTGGGCTGCTCTGGATTCCCAATGGTACTTTGGCCCGTGGCAAGGGTTGGAGCCAGTTAGTTTTCAGGGAGCATGCTTCCTATTTGGTTATTATTATTGGTGGAGAAGCCTTCACCATCAGTGAATAATCCACAAATCTTTTCAATGGAACCATCAACAAGTATGCCAGTTATCTGTGTCGCATTGTCAACATTGTGTGCCTTTGTTTCCAACTCAGGGATGCAAATGTGGATGAAGTTGGTTCTCGGTGCCTGTTTGCTGTCATCGTTTATATTGTATGGGATCAATGCCTATCAAATATGTAGATGGTTGGAAGAGTGCTAAGACACTAGGAAGGCACACTTTGAGATGACGGGGCTGTTGCACGATCTCTGGCAAGGCTATTGCTTGTTGCCCCTGAGTGGCTGAAGTGCATGTCCTCCAACAGTGGTGCGAATGAGTGCATTCCCATGAGCTGATCGTAGCCACCATGAAGGAATGGCCATGTCTGTCGATGTCAGATTGTTGGGGAAGTTGGGAAGTGATCTGGTGACGTTTTTTTTTAGAACAGTACAGCACAGAACAGGCCCTTCGGCCCTCGATGTTGTGCCGAGCAATGATCACCCTACTCAAGCCCACGTACACCTATACCAGTAACCCAACAACCCCCATTAACCTTATTATTTTTTAGGACACTAAGGGCAATTTAGCCTGGCCAATCCACCTAACCCACACATCTTTGGACTGTGGGAGGAAACCGGAGCACCCGGAGGAAACCCACGCACACACGGGGAGGATGTGCAGACTCCTCACAGACAGTGACCCAGCCGGGAATCGAACCTGGGACCCTGGAGCTGTGAAGCATTTATGCTAACCACCGTGCTGCCCAAACGTTGCTGCCTGTGCTCTGTGTTCGTCTCAGGAGAAAGAGAGAGAGAGGTGTTGCATTAGACCATAAGACATAGGAGCGGAATTAGGCCACTCGGCCCATCGAGTCTGCTCCGCCATTCAGTCATGGCTGATATTTTCTCATCCCCATTCTCCTGCTTTCTCCCCATAACCCCTGATCCCCTTGGCACCCTGTTAATTGCCAATCTGCGCCCTTGATGGCTGTGATGGGCTATGACCTCCATGGCAGAGGCACCAATCAATTGGAGCACGTCCGAGGCTGGACATTGTTCAGCTTGCTGAGTTTTACTGTAGCTTCAATCATGGGGATGAGCTCTGCCCTTTTCAGTCCAGGCAGGCGATGCGCTGGCACAAATCCATCTGCACCCATTTTCCACACCGAGCGGTAAGAACCCTGACAGCCATTCTCCAATTGTCGGCTCTTGAGTTTAAAAAAAAAAAAAAAAAAATTTAGAGTACCCAATTCATTTTTTCCAATTAAGGGGCAATTTAGCATGGCCAATCCACCTACCCTGCACATCTTTGGGTTGTGGGGGTGAAACCCACACAAACACGGGGAGAATGTGCAAACTCCTCACGGACAGTGACCCAGAGCCAGGATTTGAACCTGCTAACCACTGCGCCACCGTGCTGCCCGGCTCTCGCAGAGATGCGCGATAGGACATGAACTTGCTGAAAGAAATCACTTTTGCAGATCCCGCACCATTGTCAAGCAGACGTTGGAAGCTTTCTGACATCCTCAATCCACAAATACTTTGAGATCACCCATAAGGCTGCAAGATATTTGTGGGCCTCCCCCATTGTTAAACGGGCTCCTTGTTTGATTAGCCGTGCCAGCTCCTCGGCAGCACCCAGACATTAAAAAGCTGCGTGGCTGTGAGAGGGCAGCTGACTGATCATGGGCAGCTTGGCATCTTCTCTCTTTCCGTGTTGGCAGCACCATCCATCCCTGAGGAGGTAGCAATGTGCAAGAGAGTTGGCATTGAGCCCCCTCTGTCAAGCCAGCTGCACCACAGTCAGCAGACGTGTGAAGAAGCCACATAGCTGAGCGACCAAGGCTCCCTGATTTACTTTCCCATATACGTAATGCTCCGTGCGAAGGGCGATCCCATTTTTGCCCTCCCTCCCTCTCCATCCCCCAGTAGATACTGAGACCAGGCAGCAATGGCCCCATTGCAGGTCACAATCAATGTGAGCAGGGCTGGTAACTGCCCTTGGACACTAGGAGGGCATGTGGCTTGGTGGTGATGGCCTCTGTGATGGAATGGCCTACCAGCACTGATTGAAACATGAAGAATGGCATTTAACAATGGCTCCACTGTCTAACTAGGTGCCAGGATTGAGAGTGCTGGCTCGTGTCCGAGTGGTTAAATGCATAACCACTGGGGGCAGCATGGTGGTTAGCATCAATGCTTCACAGCTCCAGGGTCCCAGGTTTGATTCCCGGCTGGGTCACTGTCTGTGTGGAGTGTGCACGTCCTCTCCGTGTGTGCGTGGGTTTCCTCCGGGTGCTCCGGTTTCCTCCCACAGTCCAAAGATGTGCGGGTTAGGTGGATTGGCCATGCTAAATTGCCCGTAGTGTAAGGTTAAGGGGGGGGGGTTGTTGGGTTACGGGTATAGGGTGGATACGTGGGTTTGAGTAGGGTGATCATTGCTCGGCACAACATTGAGGGCCGAAGGGCCTGTTCTGTGCTGTACTGTTCTATGTCACTGGGAAGCTAGAGGGCCTACGTCTCTGAGAACATGTCTCGATCAAACCGGCTGCACCACGGTTTCCCTCCCACTACGCAGACACTCTAGGTTCATGTGGATGCAACCTGTGTGTTATGGTAACAACACACGTTCTTTCGTCTGAACGGCAAGATCTTGTTCGCTTGAGAATTCTGCAGCACTCCTGCAGTCTCGAGAGTCCAAATCCACAATGATGTCATTGATCTCTCAGCCAGTTTGGAGGCGGAGGTCCCCAGGTGCACAGTCTGTGTGTGGGACAAGACAATTGAGTGGAGTTTTTCCAGCTCCATATTTTCCTTGCTTGCCCTGAAGGTGATGCTGAATCTGTGTTGCGATTCCACACGAGGAAGCAATGGAATTGGAGGAAGCAGGCTGCAAGGAACATAAATACAGACTGATTGAGCCATTTGCTATCTTCCTGTGCAACGCATGGTGTGAGATCTTTTCAGCACACTGCATCCCCCATTGAATAGCCACTGTTCCACTCTGAGACCTGGCATTGAGGGCTAGCAGTCTGCTGAGTGGTGCAGCAAATCATGACACAACCTGTTTCGGGCCACTTCTGAATTCCACACGTTTACCCGTCCAGGACTAGGTGCTGAAGCCACTTTTTGTTCCCCAACCTGTTGGCCCTGTCGGGGTGATTTGAACCCAGCAGAGCTCAAACCCAGATGTTTAACCTTGCGTACTGTATGTGACCAATGACCTAAGCAATGAGTGGGTGGCTGGGAGAGTTATTACTGGATCTGCATCAACAGGAACCACTGGAGGGGGAGGAATGAGCTATTCCCCATATTGCCTGAAAGATTAAACACTGACTAGATTAACGAGACTTCAATTTGCATGGTGCTTTCACAGCCGTTCCGAAGCTCGTTTCAGCAAATGAAGGACTTTCCAAGTGTCAGAAATGTGGCAGCCAGTTCATCCGCAACACGTTTCAGCAAACAGCTGATTATCTGTTTTGAAGTCATTCTGATTTAATGTGAATAATCTCACAAGCATGGCTGCAGGGCCAAGTCCAGGGGTTGGGAATTATGCTGTGCATAACTCACTTCCTGACTTGCCAGCAAAGCCTGTTCACCATCTCCAAGGCGCGAGTGTGATGGAATGCGCTCCACTTGCCTGGATGGGTGCAGTTACAGAGCTCGACACCATCCAGGACCAAGCAGCCCACCTGATTGGCAACACATCCAACATCCCAAACATTGACTTCCTGTGCCACTGGCGGCAGCGTGCACCATCTATAAGATGCACTGCATTAGTTGACCAAGCCTCCTTTCCAAGCATCTTACAAACTCGGGAACTCTGCCACCAAGGAGAACAAGGGCATGGGAATGCGATCACCTGAACTTCCTCTCCCAAGTGACACACCATCCCCGACATGGAAATATCTGACCTTTTTGCTTCACTGTCGCTGCGTCAGAATCCTTGAATTCTGTCCAAACGTCACAACCAGATGGGACTCCCCACAGTCTGTTGGAGGGCAGGTTGGAACAGGCACAAAATGCTGGACTTGCCAACTCGTCCAAAGCATTAAAAAAAAACAAGGTTTGATGAAGTGAAAGAGCTATTGGCATAACCAAGATTGCTCGACTCCTTCCATACGAGAGCCCGTGCGTATTGTCGAAGGTTGAAGAGATGTCTCTTCGTCATTGCATTGGAAATATCAGATGACCAGTCATTGGTCTGGTTAATGAATCTTCCATCACAGAGGAGTTTCTGAGCTGGGTGACGAAGCGACTTTTCCCACATGTATAGACAGAGGGGCAGTAGTACATTCCACCTCGGCCGTGTTGCCAAACCCACGTTGTCGATGATCTCATTGTGCACTGTGTAAAATAAAACATTTACAAAATAAATGTGGTCAGGAATATTCCGTGTTGCTCCCTCGGGGACACATTTGGTGAAAGCATTGGCCTGTGGGTAACTGAATCATGCAGGCTAGGAGATCACCGGTTCCACCCTGTGCTGTGTGCAGCCAGTAAACCTCGAGCAGGGCAGCAAGCAGAAATTTGTGGGTCCTGTTTAGCAGCAGTATCTTTGGGATTGGGAAGGGAGAAAACAGCCAAGATTCCAGCTTCTGCTTATCCAGTTCCACCTGCTGGCAAGCGGTCCATCAGATCTCTCTGATTGATCTCTGGGTCCGAGGGATTGGAGGAATTTTCAAGACCAGTGCATCTTGAAAAGTATTAAATAATGATGGTCTGGTTGTCGTGTTTATGGGGCAGGATTTTGGTATGTTCTTGTGTGTTCCTGAAGTGCACGCATTCTGACGGTGCCTGATGTTTGCAGGCAGCGATCTATATTGACTTGTGGTTTTTGAGAGAGCTTGGAGCTGAAATAGATGCCTAGTCGCTTTCTCGGAATGGGTCAGTTAATTGCATTTTCTGGCTATCATTTCAGACTTCCCAAGAAACCGATGCTCGGGTAACCTGCTGGGGAAACGGAAGCTAATTGGGGGAGGGGAGGGGGGGGGGGATAAGGAAGGCTGAGAAATTGGATTTCAGTGGATGGTGACTGGGAAGTGGTTGAGGGGACTGAAACCTGCTGAGCTGTCTGAGCAGTCGAAACGTGCGGAGAAGCAGTGTGTTTTCCTTTGGGTAACCAGAGTCGAACGTACATGTCCTGATGTGTTTGAGTGATCAGATGCAGATAACTCCAGGAAAGCTACGCCATCAGGACTGTCATGAAGTGAGTGAAGGAGGTGCCATAGAAGTGCAATGATCCATCTGTAGCTCTTGGTTGATGCGTGACGAAGAGTGATTGAACTGCACAAGAGGACGGCGGAGTTGTGAAAGGCTCTGGGACGACACATGGCGCCACATATGTTGCACAATAAAAGAAATGGTTCAGTAGCATGAGCTATTTGTGTAATTTAAATGTAATTTTATTGAATATAACGCGCCTGTTAACTGATTAATTTATGTTGCTTTTGGTTTGATTGTTACAGTAAAAGTTTTAACAAGTGTAATCTTGTCATTGCTTTCTTTTGGGGTGAGTTGGGCTGGTTAGTTTCCCAGGTAAATATCAGATCAGGATAAGATGGGAAGCAGCTTTCGCAGACTCATTGGGAAACGACGTAGACCCACAATATTCCAGTTACCTGTGAATTAGCTGGAAGCAATGAGGACCCACATGGTTAAAGGGGGTCTGATCCTGGACAGTACCGTGCCCCCACACAGGAGTTGCCTTCAGGTACTCTGGTTTTATTATCACCTGTGTCACCTTTCCTGCTGACCAAATTGGGCTGGGTGGAAAATTTGAGAAAGATGATTATTGGATTTCTTCTGAGGCCAGCTCGCACATGACTTTGGTCTTGTTTTGGCAAGAGGTGGTTGGAGGAAAGATAAATCAGCTCTCAGTACCCTGTAACCTGGTATTTTCCCCATTATGTCGAAAGAGTGGTGTAATCTGGCACATTTGTTGCTGGCCTTGTGGAGCAAACCCGCACCAGTGTTTACATCTTGCTGCTGACAGGAATGGATTTGCAAAGACTTAATTAAGGACTAGAATCAGTAAGGGATTTTCAAGGTTTATGTGCAGCAGAGTGACGACAGTGAGTTCGAAACTGGGATCTAATTCTGATCAGGTGACTTCGTTTTAGAGTACCTGGGAATGAGTTGCAGGATGGTAGCACTGGCTTCACAGCGCCAGGGTCCCAGGTTCGATTCCCACTTGCATCACCGTCTGTGCGGAGTCTGCACGTTCTCTCCGTGTCTGCGTGGGTTTCCTCCGGGTGCTCACAATCCCGAAAGACGTGCTGTTAGGTGAATTGGACATTCTGAATTCTCCCTCTGTGTACCCGAACAGGTGCCGGAGTATGGCGACTAGGGGCTTTCCACAGTGACTTCATTGCAGTGCTAATGTAAGCCTACTTGTGACAATAATAATGATTATAATAAAGATGGTTTATAAACCGAATAATAGATTAGGTGGAGGGTGGTACTGTAGCAGGGTGATTAGCACTGTTGCCTCAGTGCCAAGGACCCAGGTCTGCATGGATTTCCTCCCACAGTCCAAAGCTGTGAAGGTTTGGTGGGGTTACAGGCAGAGGGGGTGGACCTAGGCAGGCTTCTCTTTCAGAGGGTCAGAGCAGACTGGATGGGCTGAATAGCCACCTTCTGCACTGTAGGGTTTCTGTGATTCTATGGAACGAGTTTCAGGCTGGGAGCTAATTTTGGAGTTTACTGGAGAGTGGTGTGGGCTGCGACCCAATGGAGAAAGAGCTGCCCAGTTGCACCCTCAGGATCAATATCACGTGAGTTGTCTCCAAGCATTAGCATGTTCAATGTTTTGGACTGGCAAGCAGATACTTTTGTTTTTGAGTAAACAGGTTTATCTGCATTCTTCCCTGGAGTCAGGAATTTTGGTGAGTGGGATGTTTTATCACATGGAAATACCCGAGCTGGAAAGTGTGTGCAGCCAAGGAGGAAGTGGTGGTGTATTAATCTTTTTAAAAGGATTACAATGCAATAGGGTTTGTAAGTATCATAGAATAGAAGCACACAGTCCCTCCTTGCCATTCGGCCCATCGAGTCTGCACCGACCCTCTAAAAGAGCACCCTACCCAAGAGCCACCCTTTCCCTATAAACCAACCGAAGCTGCACCTTTTTGGACTGTGGGAGGAAACTGGAGCACCCAAAGGAAACCCACGCAGGCAGGGGGAGAAAGTGCGAACCCACTCGCACAGTGACCCGAGGTCAGAATTGAACCAGTTTCCTGGTGCTGTGAGGCAGCGGTGCTAACCACGTGGCGCCCCAATAAAATAGCCAGCCGGGTCCTGGAATTGGGATGAAAAATCTGGAACATGTTGAAATCGAAATTGACGTAGTTCATGTGTAGGGCAGCAAGACTAAATTGCATTTAGCTTGTTCTTTCCGCAATGCCCCCACATTGAGCGAGTGTCTTTTCAAAGTACAGTCACTGTTAGAATGTAGAAAAGGGACCCCATTACTCAAAGACTGTCCTGCAGCACTTGGGGCTGTTGCTCAGTTTTGCTGGAGGCAGGATTTAACTGAGTATACTAGGACAACATTTGGCCCATCATGGCTGTGCTAGCTCTTTTAAGGAACCGTGCAATGAGCTCCACTTGCCCAATCTTTCCCCTTTAGCTTTCCAGATACTGTTCCCCTTTACTGTCATTATCCAATTCCCTTTGGCAAGTAGCTACTGATTGCTCCAACCATTCATTCAGGCAGTAAATTCCAGACCACAGCAACTGTGTTTTCCTCGCCAAGCCTCTGGTGCTTGTCGTTCTGTGGGGCTTGTCGTTCTCTGGTGACTGCTTCCAGTGGCACGCAAATCAATTTCTCCCTGTGTTTATGGGATCAAAAGAATTCCTATGGTCCTGGACTGCTGCAGTGAACCACCGGGATGGGTATCTGCTGTCGTGTTTCCTGCCGCCAATGTCTGGCCATGATTGGTCATCTCGCACAACCAATAACATCTCATTTGGGTGAAGTACATAGGGATGCCCTATGCCAGTGGTAGTTCCTGGCAGAAGTGGCCAGAGGAAATATAATCCCAAACTGAATTTGCAGAGTATAATTGCAGTGAATAGGAGAGGGTTGTGCAGATTACCTAACACTGCTGAGGGAGGGTCAAGAGTGGGCACTTCATCCAGAATCCTCGCACAATGAAGTTGCAGTTTTCACCTCTGCTGCTGCTGTGAAATTTACCTAATTTTCTTTATCTTCTGAAGCGAATGAACAATCACACCTAATACTTGACTGACGGAGGAAATATTCCCCCCCCCCCCCCCCCCCAAATAAAACGCTGGGAATATGCAGAACAATAAATACAAGGCAAGGACTGAGGATGCTGGGAATGTCAAATAAAAGCGGAAGATTCTGGCTAAACGCGGCAGGAGCGCCCGCATCTGTGCAGCAAGAGAAAGTGAGTTAACATTGTGAGTCCAGATGACCCGTCTCCAGGACAGTTCTCACAACATTAACTCTGTTTCTCTCTCTGCTCATGCTCCTATCCTGCTGAGGAAGTGCCCAGTGGGTCAGGCAGTGCCTCTGGTCAGAGAATTTCAGGTCCACAGACCACCCTCCCTGTTTGCAATAAAATATAAATTTCTGAAGAGTGCCACTGAACAGTTGATATTGGACATGATCCACCATAAGGATCACTTTCTTTTGATGCAAGTGCCTCACAAGTCTGAGGGGTTTGGCACGGTTTCCTGCCCAGAGGTGTACGAAAGGCCAACAAGCTTCCATCGTGTGTCTCCAAAATGGTCCTCATTCATGAAATATATGAAAGTGCATTCCGTGATTATCATTACATGAGGTGCTGTCCAACTCCAATGTGTGTTTTACTCACTACACTTGCAATTACAGTTAATATATACCATACTCATTACGAGGTGCATATGCAGCTTGAGCGATCTTTTTCCCTCTTTCCAGCCCCAAATGTAACCTGAAGGGCCTGTGGCCTGTCTCAGCCCTCCATTTTAACCTATCTCTCAGCGGCTTTGACTGGACGAGGACCACATTGGCTGACACAACCCCCGAGTGTGGGAGGAGGGGGGTTAAGAGCCGATAACTTCAGGCAGTGGGTGGGTTTGGCTCCGTGTCTTCAGTATTTGAATTCTTGTGCCAATTTTCAAATGGTGTCCGGGAGGGGAAACAGTTAAATAAGATGATGCCATGGGTAGGTGCACCAGCAGCGTATCTGTGTGCTTGTGTTTTTCATTTTAAAAAAAAAAATTCTAATTAAGGGGCAATTTAACGTGGTCCATCCACCCACCCTGCACATCTTTGGGTTGTGGGGGCGAAACCCACGCAGACACGGGGGGGAATGTGCAAACTGCACATGGACAGTGACCCAGAGCTGGGATCGAACCCGGGGACATCAGTAACCCGGTGATATGGATTGAGCAAGTCCTGTGTCGCCTGCCACAGTCGACAAATTCACCATTCTCCGCCTGGTCTGACCACGATTTGACTGACAAAAATGGGCACATATTCCTCAGCAGGTCATTTTCAGGCCTGAATGAAAAAGAAAGAGGACGCAAGAGCTTAAAGTGGGTGAAGGCGGAACAGATCAGTCAGCCCCAGTGGTGTGGGTTGACTGGTTTCAGCTGTCAATGCTTGTTGAGAATATTGGCAGGAATGCTGAGGAGCCCAGGATGAGTGGGGTGCGTTACAAGACCCACATAGCCATGGGTGAAGTATCTGCACCGTGTCGGAGTCCTTCAGACTGCATCTTGGGAACCAATGGTCTTTGTGTCTTTGCACTGTTTAGTGTAAGTGGATTAAGAGCAAGCACTTCTAAGATAGCTTCTTCAACACAGCAGGTTCAGTGCATGTCAGACAATTGAGTTGCCACAAAAGAACATCAGCTGAAAACTATCAGCCTCACACCCTCACGCGCTTACTTGGCACGTTAGTCTTCCAACCAGAAAAAATATGTTACAATTCTCTTCACTCAAACACTAAACTCCCCTGAAGTCTTCTCTGAGCAATGAGAATCTCTTTGAGATTTCTCTCAGTTCTTGTCCAGGGAGCTGTTCTGCGATTCCTCCGAGTGCTTGGATGGTTCATAGCGCAAGCAGGCAGAACATTTGACTGCCTGATTTTGTTGTCTTCAGTTGTAACATCCAAGACATGCAGCAGTTTCCCAAGTTCCTAAAAGCTGCGATATTCAAGGCAACAGAAACACTCGCTCAAATGTTGGGTGTGATGCCCCCCTCATCTTAATCTCAGCTGTGTACGATAGGTGAGTGATGGGAGATTGGAAAATCTGGATACCTCACTGTGCTCTGTTGAGGGGAATACCTGACTGCACTGCACACATGTTTCTCATTATCAGCGTAGTGTCGGCACCAAAGGCGGAGTCCAATGTGCAGTCTAAGCTGACGGAGCAGGACAAAAATGTCACTTCCACATTGGCTTGTACGTTGACACCGTATTGAGATGTTTAACATGCTGGTGGTTCCTGATCACTCGTTGGTTGTGAGAGCAAGCTTTGGCCAGGTGATCAAATGTCACACAGGAAAATGTAATGTTGCATTCCAGAGTGTTGAGTTGAAAAGAAAGAAATTCCCTTCTCTGACTCATTGTAGTACCAAAGTACAGTCATCTCACTGGGAGCAGAGAAATGAGTTGGAGTCACGGAAATGGTACAGGTTTCCTGGGTGGGTACTGAAGAAGAATGGAGAATAATTCAGCAGAGCGACAGCAGATGGCCCTCTCTGAAACTGGAACAATGTGCTCGTTGGAGAGTCATCAATCTCCGATAAATCTGATGGTGAAGAATGGCGGATGTGGTTTCCTGGTGTTGGAGTTACCTATTTGTAACTCCCAGTGTGTTGCGAGACCCCGGATGAGTTCTGGCTTGCTAGACTACCGGAGGAGCAGTGACAATGCTCCGAATGATCCCCCAGCAGTCACAGTTAATAAATATTCAGGGCGAAATAGAATCATAGAATTTACAGTGCAGAAGGAGGCCATTCAGCACATAGAGTCTGCACCGGCTCTTGGAAAGAGCACCCTACCCAAGGTCAACACCTCCACCCTATCCCCATAACCCAGCAACCCCACCTAACACTAAGGGCAATTTTGGACACTAAGGGCAATTTATCATGGCCAATCCACCTAACCTAGAACATAGAACAGTACAGCACAGAACAGGCCCTTCGGCCCTCAATCTTGTGCCGAGCCATGATCACCCTACTCAAACCCACGTATCCACCCTGTACCCGTAACCCAACAACCCCCCCCTTAACCTTACTTTTATTAGGACACTACGAGCAATTTAGCATGGCCAATCCACCTAACCCGCACATCTTTGGACTGTGGAAGGAAACCGGAGCACCCGGAGGAAACCCACGCACACAGGGGGAGGACGTGCAGACTCCACACAGAGACCCAAGCCGGAATCGAACCTGGGACCCTGGAGCTGTGAAGCATTTATGCTAACCACCATGCTACCCTGCTGCCTGCACATCTTTGGACTGTGGGAGGAAACCGGAGCACCCGGAGGAAACCCACGCACACACGGGGAGGATGTGCAGACTCCGCACAGACAGTGACCCAAGCCGGAATCGAACCTGGGACCCTGGAGCTGTGAAGCGATTGTGCTGTCCACAATGCTACCATGCTGCCTTGCTGCAAATGTGCTTGTGTGGGCATTGGCTGAGGATGCTTTTAGGGTCTGTTCTAGTTGGCTATTCATTTCACCATTTAACGGCCCAACACCTTTTGTGACAGCTTTGTTCAGGAAAGGAAGCACGCAGATGTGGTTCGGATTTCATTGAGGTGGTGTTTGAAATGCTTATCTAATGTCAGGTTGCATTTGGGTATAATTCTGCTCGTGTGCCATTCCAGATCCTTGAGGTGAGTAACACAGAGCTTCAGAACTATGATAAAAGAAACTTGTCACAAGTTCACCTGGACAAGAAAGGTGTTCAATGCAATTATGTTTGGCTGTGCAGCAGTTAAACAGGCCCTTCAGTCCATGCTGCCATTTTTGCTTGACTTCAACTTCCTCCTATTCTTTCTCATTTACCTCGATAAGACTAATCTTCCTCCTATTCTTCATTTACTTCGATAAGACTAATCTTCCTCCTATTCTTCATTTACTTCGATAAGACGAATCTTCCTCCCATTCTTCATTTACCTCGATAAGACTAATCTTCCTCCCAGTCTCCCTCATCTACTTCGATAAGACGAATCTTCCTCCCATTCTCCCTCATCTGCCTCGATAAGATGAATCTTCCTCACATTCTTCTTCATTTAGCATGATAATCCTCACCCTCTATTTAGTTTTGAGGGTTGGCCAGCAGCTGGTTTTTCTCTGCTGTTTGCTTCAACCGCTCCCTGTGCACAGAGGTTCCAGAGTCCTCCACTCTCGGTGTGACCAGGTTTCTCCAGAATTCCTGATGTGATTTCTTGGTGAAGATCTCCTGTTGATGTCCTCTTCCCCACAAGTGGAAACCGTTCATGACCTTTAAGACCCCAACGAGATCAGCCCTCGGCTGCTCCCTTTTCAACAGCAAAGAGACCCAGCCTGACTGTCCTTTCCTGCTTCTCACCCACACATTTCCTAAATCACCCGTATAATGTTCTCTGTTCCCTATCCAGTGCCTCTTTTATGATATGGGGACCAGGACAGTGTGCTGTGTGTGGTCAAATCAAGATTTGATACACTTCCCTAATTTTCAAATCCATGCCTCCAGAACTGTACAGAACTGAGTTCAGTTTGTCTTTGTTTTGACATTATTAAACTGCGTCATAAGTTTATGATTTGTGTATTTGTACTCTTAGATTCCTTTTCTCCACCACATTTAGAATCATTTAGGTATGTTACCTCCTTGACTTTATTGGAACCATGTGATGCCTCACATTTATTTATGTTGAAATTGATTTGGCAATTATATATCTCTCCTGCAAAGTTTTTTTTTCTTTTTTTTGAGAAAAATAATTTAGAGTACCCAATTCATTTTTTCCCTCCGATTTAAGGGGCAATTTAGCATGCCTAATCCATTTACCCTGCACATTTTTGGGCTGTGGGGGTGAGACCCACGCAGACACGTGGAGAATGTGCCAACTCCACACGGACAGTGACCCAGGACCGGGATCGAACCTGGGACCTCGGCGCCGTTAAAGTTTTTAAACCTTTTCCGACACCACTGTGCTTCAGTACAAGTGGGTCCCGACCTCCCATTGTTGGTACAGCAACAGATACAGTACAGCTAAAACAGAGTGTACACTGTTGGTTTTTGTTTGACAAATACCCCATGAATTTTGCTCAGCTGGTGGCACCTCACTCCCCCAGCAAGAATCTCTGCAGCTCCACTAAAAATGGAGCACATCATGTTTCTGCAGTCTTCTGTGTGGAGTTGTGTTACTGTGTTACCTGTGTGTTTGTACTATGCAGCATTGTTGTGCCCTGTGTATGTGCACCGTGTGCTTCTGTAATCTGTCAGTATATGAGCTTAGTGTGGTGGGGTGGGGGCATCAGCTGCTGACCAGGGGAATTGAGGGTGCTTATCATTGTGAAGTACCTGCCCAGGTCTTGTGGTTTGCTGACGTACCGGCTTGGGGTTTTCTCATGTTGGCAGCAACGCTTTGGTACTCCAGCCTCCTGATGTGACGGCTTCGGCTGCATGTTGACATGCCAGCTGACTGTAATCTCCCTCCTCTCTTGCAGCCCTAAAAGAGGTCAGACGCTTCTCGAAACCCAACGTCTCCAACTACACCACCCTGCAACTGGATGAAGAGGAGCAGGTTCTGTACGTCGGTGCTCGAGAGGCGATTTTTGCCCTTTTCATGCACGATGTTACAGAGGAGGTGAAAGAAGCGGTAAGGAACGTTTTATTCAACACACCGCGTGTCAGGTATGACAATCAGTTGGGGTAGTTAATAGCTCGCTCCTCACCCACATGACCAGTCTATGTGTATCAGCCTTGAAGGTGCTAGGAAACAATGATTCTCCACTTTAATGTTTCCGAGGCCTATTGTGGCACACCTGTAGTGTCCTCTTTCCACTGAGCTGGGGTCCTGGATGGGATTCGAGAGGGTTTGTCCATCAGCTTGAGAAGACTAGAAGCTGTTAGTCGTAAGAACCACTTGTACATATTTGCAGGTATATTTGTATAAACATGAGGTTGTACATGAGGTCTCAGTTGCATGTGATGTTACATCACCGTTACCTCAGTATCAGGTGCTCCTGATGTTAACCCTTCACTTTTCTTTCCTTACTTAACGGGGTGTTGACTTTTGCTGGCTTGGCCAGTATTTACTGCCCAACCCTAATTGCCCTTGAGAAGGTGGTGGTGTGGGCTCACCCACAAGGCTATTAGGGAGTGAGTTGCAGGATTTTGACCCAGCCACACTGATATATTTCCAAGTCAGGATGGTGAGTGAGGTGGAGGGGGAACTTGCCGATGGTGGTGTTCCCATACATCATCTGCCCTGGTCTTTCTAGGTGGCAGAGGTTGCAGCTTCGGAAGGTGTCGTTCTTGGTCAGTTGCTGCAATGCATTTTGCTGATGGATGCTATTATGCATCAGTGCTGGAGGGAGTGGATGTTGGGTGGGGTGCAAATCAAGCGGGCTGCGTTGTCCTGGATGGTATCAAGCTTTTGGAGCGTTGATGGGGCTGCACTCATCCAGGGAATGCTTGCATCAGCTTCTGTCACACAGACTTGGATATTAAACCTGGGATCTTCCAGGGAATGGTCTGGGAAGGTGCATTTGACATTTGAGTCTCAAAGAGCTCCAAAGCCTGGATTTTGTGTGCGAGTGTTTTGGACTCTAGCCCAAGTTTGCAAGTTGCTGCCTGGTTTCCATGTTTGGCTTGGTCAATATGCTTGTGCCTTCCAATGGCCGAGTGTTGCAGCAAGCATTCCTTTGAGCAAACGGACATGTGCGCCTTGTTGCAGCATTTACCCGGCCTTTGGAATGTGAGAATGGTTCTTTACACCCATCTACTACAGCTCTCTCATTGGTGTGCAGGAGAATATTGGCCATGCTGTAGTTGTCCCTTGTAATCCTCATGGAGTACAGAGCGGTTCCATACGCTAACCTCTTTGGCTGGCAGCCTCCGGCTGAGCAGCATGGCCTGAGAGAGGCTGCATGCTTCCCGCTGCTCTTCATTCTCATTGGGCGAAAGCCAACAAGGGTGCCATGAGTAATTTACAGCTGACATATTCAGCCAACATGATTGATACTCTGAAATGTTTCCCGTTCCGTCAACCCGTGCTTCCCAACCCGGTTGCTGAAGGGTCACCTTTTTAATAAGCAGCGGTTACAGCACCAATCGAGCCTCACAGAACAGACCATCCAATCACGTCCACAGACAGAAAGAAACCCAAACATTCCAAGGGCTCAAGCAGCACACGGCACTCGGTTTAAGCTGCACGGCTGCCATCGCTGTCAGCGGATGTGTCCCGAGCCAGAGCACCCAGGTTGAAGGTCCGGGAGTTGGAGGAGAAATGAGAATTTTTCCTGAATGCGAACAACTGTTCTGATTTACAATGTGATGAAAGAGCGGTGGGGGCAGACACGTTTTCAGAAGGGATGTGGGAATTTACACAAAAGAGATAAAAATCTGGGGCACTTGGTGGCATGAGATGACAGCTGCAATCAGTTGGATAGACCTCGCAAAGGGCTGGCATGAGTGCAGTGTGCTGAATGGACTTCTTCTGTGCAGTGAAGTGCCTGGTTTCCAATTGGCGTTATTACAGCACCGGGAGGGGGGGGGGGGGGGGGGGGGGGGGGAGAGGGGGGGGGGGGGGGGGGGGGGGGGGGGGGAGAGGAGGGGGGTCCTTGTCGGTTCAGCATTTTACACCAAGCTGTGTGGCAGCTTTCTCAAGAAGGCTCAGAGTGAGGCAATGGCTTTTAATGAGCGCCCGCACCTTCTCTCTCTCTCTTTCTCTCTCTCTCTCTCTCTCTCTCTCTCTCTCTCTCTCTCTCTCTCTCTCTCTCTCTCTCTCTCTCTCTCTCTTCTCTCCCCCCCCCCCTCCCCTGCATCGCCCCTCCCAGGACACGTACCAGGTCCCTGAGAGGTAACGAGAGTTTTTATTCCAGTAATCTCAGTGCAGCCTGCAGAATATAACAAGGTGATGTAACCTTGCATGTTTACCTGCCACAACAGAGAGACACAACATTGCTGTCAGGGGAAGAAAGGATAGTTAGTTTTAAATTACAGCTAAAGTCAGCTTCTCCATTCCCGCTGCTCGTTTGCTGTTTTATAAATATCTCCTTAATTACAATGTTTAATTTTAGTGACATTGGCTCGAATTCAAGGGCACCTTTTTGGATGAATGGTACTGCTCTGCTCGCTAACAAATGGAATTTGAGTTCTATTTGCCCGTCTATTCTGCCCCCTGAACCCTGAGTGTGAGCGTGCTGGGGTCTGAGCGCGCGCGGAGGTACGGGCATGCAGTGTATTCATTCCAGAATCTTTTGCTCTGGGATATGAATGTGTTTGTATAAACATATGAGTGCCTCAGTTAGCACGCTTCAGTCTCACAATTCAGTAAGCAGGATGAGGCCACCAGGTGAGAATGGTTCAGCCACTTTCTCTCACAATAGGTCAACAGCCCTCGTCTGATTCTGACAGCTCAAATAATTTTTGGAGAATCATGCAACATGTTACACAAGACACATCTCCCCGCATCGACATGACCAGGGTAAAATAATTCCGAGCTGAACTCCAGCTTGTTTACGCTGAAATGTCATTCCAGCGTGAAGTTATTTTAACATTTGCACCTTGTTTCAATCTTTGTGTGAGTGCACATTGCCGTAAAACATCCACGTTTGAATTCATTCATCTTCCCAAATGCTTCCTTTGAAAGGACAGAAAATAAAGGCGAATTGGATCAAGTCTGATCACAAACTGATTCTCCTCTGATTAGTTGGTTTGCTGTCCCTTATCATTCAAGCTGAAAGAAGACATTTGCTGTGCCTGCACTTTGTCTCGTGGTGAGGCCAGGAAGGCTTCCAGGTCACGTGAACAGGATGTGCTCTGTTATCCAAGACTGAGTTCCGTTTAATTCCCACCCATTTCGGATCCATTCTGGTCGAGTCCTAAACTGCTGCCGAGTATGTGAGATTGCATGGTCTCTGATCACTGATTTCGTTAACCGTGGATCACTTTGTGACTTCACAAAGCACAGTTTCCCTGTCCCCCGATGTTCCTATCAAAGAGCAAATGGCAGCTATAAATGATGGAGGGGGGGGGGGTTACGGTAACTGGAAATGGGAGGACGTTGCTGTCCTTTTCTTCCAACTCTTTGGCAACGCCCGAGCAGCGGTACAGAGAGCATGGGCACCTCGGCCAACAAGTCTGCGATTTGTCCACTGCCTTTGTTGAATTCCCACCCAAACCGTGTTGTTTCAAACTCTCTTTGGTTCCTCCCAAGGTTTTGTTTCTTCCTACCGCTGAACTATGGTTCACAATCCAGCCTTCATACTCAGGAGCACAATGTGACTCTATTTTCCTCTGTATCCCATTGTCAATAGCATCGCTGAACCGCAACCCAGAACTGGGCCTCCCATCCTCCTGCTCTCCTGTCCAAATGTCACCAACATTGGTGACACTTTCTGTGGCACCTCTACTTCCAGCAATTGAACGGGATGTTTTGCTACCATATGGATGCGACTGTAAATTGTTGCTGACAATGGGGGCAAGCAGTTTTCAGACTTTAACCATGTCCATTGATGGGAAAATGTCAGTGTGTGCTTGGCAGTGAGGGAGCTGGAAGGACAAGGGGGCAGGCCTCAGTTGGTACGTTTGTTTGCCCCGGCCCACGCACAACCTTAGCAATTCCATTCAAAAGCCAAAAACGCACCAGATCATCATCTGTTAACCGTACATCTGCCAGAGAATCCAAGCCTAATTTATGTGATCCCGCGCTTAATTCAACCCATGTGTGTGCCGTCAAGTGCTTAGTCTGGGGAGGCGCATGTATGAGGGGCGTGGCTGAGGATTGCCCATTGTCAATGAAACTGGACCCCAGATAGTCGCCGTGTTGGGCAGGAAAATGGTGGGTGTGGGACACTGACCGGGTTATTAATGAAACGGCCATTTGCGTGGCTCAGTCAGTTTGATTGTAATTGGTTCTTTTTTGTTTGTTTGTTGTTGAAACAGATTGTTTGGGATGCCCCTGTTGAGAAGAAGATGGAGTGTGTTCAGAAGGGGAAAAATAACCAGGTACATTGAAGCGCCAACTGCAAGATTTATGGAAAGACTGTTTGCTCCACAACAGCGTGCAGCAAACAGATGAGACCGAGGCATGCAAAACGGCAAGCTCTCCTCACCCTGCAGGCACGCAGCACCAGGAGCAGAACATTGCAGCCTGGAATAGTCGGGTTAAGGACACATGATTTTCCTTTGGCCTTCTCATTTGTGCTGGGCAGTTGGCATTCTAAGGGACACGACCCTCAATTTACATTAGAGACGACAGGGTTTACAGCCGACTGGTGCTATGCCTTTATAAACACAGTGCGCCTGAACACTGGCTGCAGACTTCTGCAGCCTGGGCAAAAGCCACAGCGCTGTACAGGACGGCATATTAAACATTGTTCTCTAATCCCCCTCTAAACTGAGGCCCATTGTTGTAGCACGAAACTGGGATTAGACCACTTGCGCTTGGCTGCTCTCCAACCTTAATCTCTTACTCTCTTACTGTCTTCCCCCTCACCCCTTGTCATGACACCCTGGGCTAGTGCGCAGTCAATTCCAGCCCCACTTGACCTGGAGTCATATCACAGGTGAACTTGGATGTTACTTAAAATGCCCGATGTCAGAGCGGTTTGCTGGTGCAGTGGTGAGCACTGCTGCCTCACGGCGCTGAGGATCCAGTTTTGATCCTGGCCTTGGGTCACTGCCCTTGTGGAGTTTTCACATTCTCCCCGTGTCTTTTGTTTTTTATAAATTCAGAGTATCCAATTCTTTTTTTGTCCAATTAAAGGGCAATTTAGCGTGGCCAATCCACCTATCCTGCACCTCTTTGGGTTGCGACGTACGCAGGCACGGGGAGAATGTGCAAACTCCTCACGGGCAGTGACCCGGGGCTGGGATTGAACCCGCCGGATCCTCAGTACCCTGAGGCAGCAGTGCTAACCATTGTGTCGCTGTGCCACCCCATTCTCTCCGTGTCTGCATGGGTCTCACCCCCATAACCCAAAGATGTGCAGGGTAGGTGGATTGGCCACACTAAACTGATCCTTAATTAATTGGAACTCCCAAATTCATTTTTAAAATACCTAAGGTCCTTGGCTGAGCTCAGTAAACTGCAGTCACCAGGTTTGTAACTAACACAAGTAACCTATTATTATGTACTGCATTATAATGAAACTGACAGAAAAATGTAAGTGACGATGTAATACCCCTTTCCCAACCCTCCACCCTTTCTACCTTCCCCACTCTGTATGATGACTGATGAATCAGGTTAATGCTGTATCTCTGTCTTGGCTGAGTACAGAGGGCAGTTCCTGCACTGAGCCAAGATCACTCAGCCTGAGCTCACCTCTGTACCCCACGCACACTGTGTGTAACGGGCAGTCAGCAAAATGGGTGGCACCGTACAGCTTTCAGCCAGTCCGTGCCTGAATCTTGGACTTAGCTTTGTGCAGGGCTGGGAAATAAGCTGTCTGTCTGCTCTCTCCTCACAGACTGACTGCTTCAATTACATTCGTTTCCTGCAGACCTTCAACAGCACTCATCTGTACATCTGCGGAACTTACGCCTTTCAGCCCAGGTGCACGTATATCGTAAGTACCCACGGCATGGTCAGGGTGCTGTCTGCCTTCCGTGCTGCTGTGGGAACCCTGCACTGCCTTTTGGATGACAGTGGCATTGTAAAACATCCTTCCTCCCAATTGGAAGAGAAACGGCATTGGCGTCCTGGCTGTTAATTATCCGCCAGACAAGACGGCTGAAACTGATTATCTGGTCATCATGATCACGTGGCTGTTGGGCAGAGAGCCTTTGGTTGCCTGGTATGGGGCATCATCACGTGGCTGTTGGGCAGAGAGCCTTTGGTTGCCTGGTATGGGGCATCATCACGTGGCTGTTGGGCAGAGAGCCTTTGATTGCCTGGTATGGGGCATCATCACGTGGCTGTTGGGCAGAGAGCCTTTGGTTGCCTGGTATGGGGCATCATCACGTGGCTGTTGGGCAGAGAGCCTTTGGTTGCCTGGTATGGGGCATCATCACGTGGCTGTTGGGCAGAGAGCCTTTGGTTGCCTGGTATGGGGCATCATCATGTGGCTGTTGGGCAGAGAGCCTTTGGTTGCCTGGTATGGGGCATCATTAGGTCACATAAGGGGCCATTGTGACTGAAAGGCGGCCCTTTCATTTTGAGTGGTAGGATCACTGTGGGTGAGGAGTGGGGCGGCAAAATCACACGACCCTACCTGGTAGTCTCAGAGATTGCACATTGTTGTGGAGGTTGTCTGGAGATTAGGCCTTCGCACCCGCCCTAATGTCTTTAACCTTTGATTAATGCCTGCTGTGGCTGGGCTTTGGAGATGTCTTCTGAACGGAGAGAGGCTGTCTGGGGGAGTTTATTACTCCATTCCACTTTTAGTTTGTGTGCCTGGGGGGTGGGGGGAGGAGAATGTGCGTCAGGCGGGGGGAGGTGGGGAGGGGGCGGAGGAATGTATGTCGGATGTGTGTGTGTGGAGAGGAGCGGTTTGTGCATGTATGGAGGATGTGTGTAGGTGGCAGGGAGGTGAAGTAGGTGGCAGGGAGGTGAAGCATGTGTGTTGTGGAGGGTGATTGGCGTTGGTGGATTCCATGTCTGAATGGGCAGTGACAGCTGTCAGATGATTCAAATGATGGAGGAGTTGACACAGTGGGATGGATTGCAATTGAACATGGGGGAGGGGAAGGGTGACACTAACCATTGTGTTCTGAAAATCACCTTTCCTCTGATCGAAAGCTTCACTGGGTGAGGTTTTCATGTCGGGTTTCGGGCCTGTTCGAACGAGCAGTGTTTCCCCCACATCGATGCTGTGTGTACTTTACCTGCACCACGCAATGGCTTCCATAGAGGGAAAGGGTTGAGGTATAATCGTTCCAATTGGGTAAAGAAAAGGCAGGTGAATAAAATTCTGGCATTCATGGCTAATGGAATAAGGTAGAAAAACAGGGAGTACTGTTGGAAGTGTACAGGGCATTTGTGAGACCACATCTGGAGTACAGCCACCATCATATTGAATGGCAGAGCAGGTTCGAGGGGCTGAATTACTGACTCCTGCTCCAATTCTGATAATGATTTTGTTCCTTGTATTGCAGGAGGTGCGTAATTTTACTTTGAACAAAGCGGCCATGGAAGACGGGAAGGGCAAGTGCCCCTATGACCCGGCTAAAAGTCATACCGGTCTGATTGTGGGTGAGTGCCTCGGGGGCCCTTGGTTGCAGAGTCCCTGCTTGTGTTTTCTCGAGTTGTCAAGCTGTGTGGCTCTGTCACTAGGTGTGTTGGAGGGAGGGTTCTAACTGTTGCTCCCTGGTTCGTGGTAGTTAAAAAGCAAAACATGAGGCAGCTGAAGGCAGCACATTGTGAGCCTGGGTGTGGTTCCACACTGCGGGGAGTGAGAGTGGAACATGCAGTGTGATTGTGCCGGGTACTGGGCCTCTTGGTAATGTCTGTGCTTCCAGCTCAACAATGCTGCTCAGTTACATTGAGTGAAACGTTCAGATACAAAAGAAAACATAGTGGGTGGGATTCTCAGCCCCTCCAGCCTGGTTTTCTGGCACAGAATGCCCCCATCGGCAGTGGGATCCTCCATTCCGGCAGCCGGCCAATGCTGTTTCCCATTGTGGCCACCCCTCACCGTCGTCGGGAATGCCGTGGGCAATGCCGAATGCATAGTGCCATTCGCGATGAAACTTGTCACCCAGGGAGTGCCAATGCCTTTAGCACTGGATACCAGATTTGAGGAAATGGTCGTGAAGTGGCCTGGTACCTGAGACAATGGCCTTGACCTGCTTTGCTGCGATGTTGCTTTGCCGAACGCGGGCCAGGAACCAGGGTTGGTGACGTTGAATGGAGAGAATAGTTTGTACGAGCTGGGCAGACATGTTTATGTACCAGTTATCCTGTCTGCCAGCTCCATTTCCACTTGATTACTAGAGTAAACTGATCTGTACAAACAGTGAGTGTGCTTTCCAAACATTGCACTGCCCCCCATCCCCTGACCTCTGACTCCCCATAAACCATCCAAACACACGCCGCTTGCCAACTCAAATACAACTGTCAGCACATCTCAGTCGAGTCCCCACGTGCCTTGGAATATTCATTTCACATAGAATTAGCCATTTCTCCTTCCAAATATCCTTATCCAACAAACTCCATCCCTATCAGGGAGTTGTGCGTGTCTCTGCATTTTCCATAATGCCCAACTCTAAAGGCTGGTTCACAAGCAGCCAGTGTTTCCCTCAGTAATATTTGGATGGGAAATACAGAACAGGAAGTGGGAATGTGAGATGATAATTGTAAATCGAGAGCGAGTGCTCAATTGCTCCATAAACTTCAAACGATTGACCTTGCTGTGACGTCAAAGTCTGCTATGTTTTGAAAGCTCCCAAACCCCCCTCCCCATCATTTCTCCTCCTGGGTCTGAGACTGCTGACTGCTCCAATTCTCCTTTTACTCCCCAGTACTGTCTCCCTTTAGCCCCTCGTCAGGAAGGCTCCAAGGGGACCGGAATCGGAGACGATGATTCTGGTCGAGAGCTGGCACCGGTCGCCTTGGGAGAGGGATCCTTCCCCCCCCGGTCCCAATCTTTCTATAATTCACTGTGCGCCGCCTGGATCAGAAATGTTGGCCGGCTGCCCGGCTGTGTATGGTGTACAGGCTTGATCCAATCCTGCCTTTACCCATTTGCTGTGTGTACACTCTGTCCGGTGGGAATCAGCTGACCCCACTTGGCCGTGGTTCCTCTGATCGGAAGATTGTGTGCGCGGGGGAGGGGGGGGGGCAGAAATCAGCCGGGATTCCCAGTTCTGACTGCTCAAAATTGGCTCTTGTATAAAAAATGCTTGCTGATGAAATGAGGCTTGTTAAAAAAGCTAATAAATCTGAACGTCATGGGAATATGGCACAGTGCATGATGTTTGTGAAGAATAGAAAATGGAGTTGTGTGTGTGTGAAACACAGAGAAAGCGAGTCAGACTGTGGAGGAGGCACACTGGGGCCAATACTTAATCATTTGTTCATCTCGATAAGTGATCGGCAATTCTGGAACCAGTTCTTCATGTGTTAAATTTCCAGCTGGTTCCGAAATGGGGAGGCAGCAGGAATATGAGGGTTGTTCTTCCAGGAGGTGGAAAATCAAATGGAGCGGCATCAAAACCTGACATGTTGGCTTGGAAAGTGACAACAGATGGGCAGTGAAGGGACTGGAGTTGGCAGGAAGAAGCTGTGGAAGGGATTGTTGGGGCAGGGTGTTGGGAAACGACAGCAGATGCACGCTGTACAAGCGACAGCGTGTTTGATACGGACAGAATGGCAAGTGATTGGAATATCGGGAAGGATGCAGCACAGGTTTTACAAGGGCTTCGCCGTGCATTTGGGAATTCTGTGCAGCCCAGAAAAATCCTGAAGGTTAACTGCTCGGAGGTGTTCCCTGCTGCAGGCTGACTCTGAAAAGGTTGGCAATGTGTGGCCACCTGGCAGGCGGGTTTTATTGGCCAGTGTCAGCAGAACCCGGGACGTTTATGCTCCTGCGCTTTGTCTTTTCAGATGGGGAATTATATTCTGCAACTCTGAACAACTTCCTTGGCACCGAGCCAGTTATCTTGCGGAATCTGGGACATCACTACTCGATGAAGACAGAATATCTTGCTTCCTGGCTCAATGGTGAGGTCTTTAATTGACTTGCATTCCTTGCATTATTAACTTGCTCATAATAATAATAATCTTTATTCGTGTCACAAATAGGCTTACATTAACACTGCAATGATGTTACCGTGAAAAGCCCCTAGTCGCCACACTCCAGCGTCTGTTCGGGTCGAATGAGGGAGAATTCAGAATGTCCAATTCACCTAACAGCTCGTCTTTTTGGGACTTGTGGGAGGAAACCGGAGCACCCGGAGGAAACCCACGCAGACACGGAGAGAATGTGCAGACCCCGCACAGACAGTGACCCAAGCGGCAATTGAACCTGGGAGCCTGGAGCTGTGAAGCCACAGTGCTACCGTGCCGCCCATATATGGACAGTGGGAATGCTGGGAAATAAAATACTGCAGGCACCCAATGTTCGCATCAGGCCAGGTGCAGCACAGATTAGATGTAGTGAAATTTTTTCGACACTGTCCCCACCAATACTCCCAGAACAGGTACAGCATAGGGTTAGATACAGAGTAAAATGCACTTTACACTGTCCCCATAAAACACTCGCAGGACTAGTACAGCAAGGGGTTAGACACGAGATTAAAAGTCCCTCGACACCAGTGGTTCCCCAATATTTCAGCTACTTCAATGGGATAAACAATTCCACAGCGCGAACACTTAGACTCTAGTGGAGTCTCTCCTCTAGTGCAGGACACTCTCCTCACGAAAATCCTGCTATTTGCAACTGGTTCTTCTTGCTAACGCCTCGTACTTACATCTCACGATCCTCCGAAATCTGCTCAAAGACCCTCTCCGAAATCTCCTCAAAGACCCTCTCCGAAATCTGCTCAAAGACCCTCTCCGAAATCTGCTCAAAGACCCTCTCCGAAATCTGCTCAAAGACCCTCTCCGAAATCTGCTCAAAGACCCTCTGCGAAATCTGCTCAAAGACCCTCTCTGAGATCTGCTCAAAGACCCTCTCTGAGATCTGCTCAAAGACCCTCTCTGAGATCTGCTCAAAGACCCTCTCTGAGATCTGCTCAAAGACCCTCTCTGAGATCTGCTCAAAGACCCTCTCTGAAATCTGCTCAAAGACCCTCTCTGAGATCTGCTCAAAGACCCTCTCTGAGATCTGCTCAAAGACCCTCTCTGAGATCTGCTCAAAGACCCTCTCTGAGATCTGCTCAAAGACCCTCTCTGAGATCTGCTCAAAGACCCTCTCTGAGATCTGCTCAAAGACCCTCTCTGAGATCTGCTCAAAGACCCTCTCTGAGATCTGCTCAAAGACCCTCTCTGAGATCTGCTCAAAGACCCTCTCTGAGATCTGCTCAAAGACCCTCTCTGAGATCTGCTCAAAGACCCTCTCTGAGATCTGCTCAAAGACCCTCTCTGAGATCTGCTCAAAGACCCTCTCTGAGATCTGCTCAAAGACCCTCTCTGAGATCTGCTCAAAGACCCTCTCTGAGATCTGCTCAAAGACCCTCTCTGAGATCTGCTCAAAGACCCTCTCTGAGATCTGCTCAAAGACCCTCTCTGAGATCTGCTCAAAGACCCTCTCTTGAGATCTGCTCAAAGACCCTCATGATAAATTGATAAATTGCCCTTCATGACCAAAAAGGGTAGGAGGGGTTATTGGGTTATGGGGATAGGGTGGGTGAGAGCTTAAAATAGGTTGGTGCAGACTCAATGGGCCGAATGGCCTCCTTCTTCACTGTATGTTCTGTGTTCTATGTACTGACCCACTCGCCTCTCTGGAGTCTGTAAACTCTTGCAGCAGTGTGTTTGGGTGAATCATTCGTGTTGGAATGAGTAATCAGCACAAGTAATAATAGGATTCCCAATGTTTTTTCAGGGTAGGGCACAGGGAAATGTTAATTATGTTCATCTAAACCTGGAACAAATGCAAGGAATGGTTTCAACCCTCATGGAGGGATTTGTGGGGATCCAGTATATTGCTAAAAGGAAAACCCGGAGTGAACCGGTTGCCAGCCCAGTTTCTGAGTGTATTGATTTAGTGCCCTTCCCAACCTGGAGTTCCTGCAGATTCTGTCCTGCTGCATTCAGTTGTCCAATAACATTGAAAAGGCCTGTCACCCCCAGGCCAGCAGTGAAACATTACTCCTCTCCATGGGGATGGGATAAATGGGAACTTTGTCACTTTGTATCTCTGCGGAGCCTGCATGTTCTCCCCGTGTCTGCGTGGGTTTCCTCCGGGTGCTCCGGTTTCCTGCCACAGTCTAAAGATGTGTAGGTTAGGTGGATTGGCCATGATAAATTACCCTTGGTGTCCAGAACGGTTGGGTGAGGTTGTGGGGATAGAGTGATGATGTGGGCTTGGATAGGATGCTCTTTCCAAGGGCTGGTGCAGACTCAATGGGCCGAATGGCCTCCTTCTGTACTGTAAATTCTAAGATTCTTGTGCAGCAACCATTCTACTCCACACACCTGACACATGACTGTCTTGTGAACAGAACCCATTTTGGCTGAAACTAAGATTTTGTTTGACTTTTTCATGACCTGGAGCACCTTTTGTTGATTTTGAAATTTGAAACTTGTCAATTGAGTGGAATTGGGGGAAGCACAGATGGGAAGGAAGGATTTGGTTGGGATTCTCCGTCTGTTTACGGTCTTCTCCGATTTCACTGTAGTGAATGCTCACTAGCAGCAGGAGCTGGGTAGACTCGCAACGGAGAATCCCTGTTAGGACATAATTGAGATAGACTTGAAACAGAAGATCATTGCCAGATTTTCTGTTGTTGAAATGCCCAACAGATTAATAATCATTTTTTGGGTTGACAGCCTTACCTTTATTTCAATGCTTCTGACTGTGGAAATATTTGGTCACCAAAGCAACAATGTGCTGATGTCAGTGGCTCGAATGAAACACAGGAAACCTCCTGGTGTTGGTGTTTACAGTCTGATCTCCTATGTGAAGTATATTTACCGTGTGTTACACACCACTCCTCGCAGAGGTCTCGCCCTTTGCAGCATGCCTCCCTCTCGGTGAAGTCACATTTTCTACATGGCCCATTCCCCTCGCTGAAGACATGGCTTGTAGACTGCACCTCTGACTCTCTGACATGTTGGAATGTCGAGTGTCTTATGCGTGGGAGGTGGGGGGGGGGGGGGTGGTTATGGGGGAAGGTGTGGTTTGTCGAGGAGGGTACGTGTGTGTGTGTGGGGGGGGGGTGAGTGTGTGTGTGTGTTCACGCGCACGTGCGTGTATGTGTGAGGGTGAGTGTCTGGGGGGATGAGAGTGTGGGGGAGTGTCGAGTGTGAGGGGGGTGTGGTTTGTCGAGGAGGGTACGTGTGTGTGTGTGGGGGGGGGTGTGAGTGTGTGTGTGTGTTCGCGCGCACGTGTGTGTGTTCGCGCGCACGTCTGTGTGTTCGCGCGCACGTGTGTGTGTGAGGGAGAGTGTGGGGGGGGTGTCGAGTGTGAGGGGGGCCGTGTGGGCTGTATGTGGGAGCAGGTGTGGGGGTATGTATGTGGGGGGTGGTGTTGGGGTGTGTGTGTGTGAGTTGGTGGGGGGGAGCTGTGGTGTATATAAATTTCCCTCCACACTGTCTCCATCAAGCATTCCCGGGGTAGGTACGTGGTCAGATACAAAGTAAAGCTCACTCTACACCGTCCCTCTGAAACACTCCTCTGATAGGTTCAGCACAGGGTTGGATAGAGTGTGACAGATGCTGATGAGAGCTGAATTCAGATTCCTCATTATGGCCACAGAATTGCCAGACCATAGATTACTGGAAAGTGTGCAATTTTCCTCCCTGCCTGATAACCTGAGACAGCTTTTCACCCCCTCTCCAATCACGTCTCCAGCATTGGTCCCATTATTTCCTGCTATCAGAGCACTTTATTGGAACTCATTCCTCTTCTGCTTCATTCTGTGCTGCAAGAGCCTTCACCTGTGTCCTGGATTGAAGCAGCAAATTCCCGTTAATATTGCAGCAGAACAAGATCTGCTGCTTCGAGCTGAAGCCCTTCCCTACTCTCATTTGATTTAAACCTCCTCCTCCTCGCAGCTCGCCTATCCCAGCAGAAATACAGGAACCAGGGAAAAGGCGGCAAAAAATAAAGTCGGACCCACGGACCCCTGTCCTGGCAGCATCCCATTCCCCGTCACAGTGCAGAAACACAAGAAAAGCTGCAATTGTCAAGGAACTTGAAATGGGGGGGGGCCAAATGCCTGGTGCTGGGATTCAGTCCTGTGTGGGAAGTGCGATTGATGTTAAGGGCCAGGAGCAGTGCTCTATTGCATTATGCTTGGCTTACACATGAAGCCTGATTATTTGGACATGACGGCAGTCTCGGTGGAAGCTAAACCCAGCAGCAGTTGGTGATTTGAGTCGGTACTGCAGATGCACCGACAACCATCAGGTCCCTCTACCGCATCCTAAAAGGCAATAAGCTTTTAAATGAGTGTGCCCTGATCATCTCAATCTGCCAGCTGGTGTGATCTCTCAAAAGCAGGCCACGTGCCAGCATTTGAAACAAGTGGGAGACTGTTTGCTCCGGGCGGCAGTAACACGAGCAGGGACTGGCAGGCAGCTTACTGTTCTTGGCCCTCCATTGTGACAAGTGAGGATTGTAAGTGACAGGCCGGGCTGCTTTCTGAAGAGGCAGCACACCATTGTGGGGCAGCTGGCTCAGCCTCTGGAGCAAGTAAACAGCCTGATGGGCCAAATGGATAAATCAGACAACTCCTTTTTAAGGAATTGGCTCTCCTTTCCCTACCTTTTCACACAACGACCGCACCCTGTCAATCATCTTCTTTCTCATCTGCTTCTGAAAGTGACACCACTTGGTGGCCATCAGCTTCAGCATCCCATTCGAAAAGTCACCCAGGGGGTTCGCATGCAGAAATCTTTGAACGTGGAAGGACAGGTTGACGTGGCTGTCTTATTTGTAAACAGAAGGCACTCGGGATCCTGGGCTTTCTGTCTAGAGGCCGAGTGCAAAAAGGCATGGAAATTATGCTGAGTGATTATAAATGGCTGGCTGGCCCCCAGCTGGAGAACTGTGTCCAATTCTGGGCACAGCACTTCAGAGAAGGATGTCAAGGCCTCAGACAAGGTGCAGAAGAGATTTACTCGAATAGTTCTCGGGATCATGTTACATGAAAAGGCTGGGGAGGCTGGGAGTGTTATCCTTCAAGCAGAGAAGGTTGTGAAACAATTTGTCAGAGGTGCTCGGAATTGTGAAGAGCTTTGATACGGGTATATGAGGTAAAAGAGTTTCACCGGTGTTACGGTGCCTACTTATCTTGCAACAGTGGCTAAGAGACTGGACCAGATGCCATAACCTTTTAAAAGTTTTAATGCGGTGTGGAAAGATCGATTTGTTCCAGGAGTGATGACATAAGATATAGAGAGCGTGGACAATGAAAGAAAAGAAAACCATATTTAAACTTTTACTTCAGCTCTAACAAGCAGATTGCATGCAGTTTCTTCACCTAACCACACTAGTTTCCATTAAACATCACTTCAAATAACCGTGCCGCTTAGAGATAGTAATAAGTCTTACAACACCAGGTTAAAGTCCAACAGGTTTGTTTCAAGCACGAGCTTTCGGAGAACTGCCCATTCCTCAGGTGAATGAGCAGTGCTCCGACTTTAACCTGGTTGGACTTTAACCTGGTGTTGTAAGACTTATTACTGTGCTCACCCCAGTCCAACGCCGGCATCTCCACATCATGGCTTAGAGATAGGCCATGGCAATACTTGATAAAAGCAAATTACTGCGGACGCTGGAATCTGAAACCAAAGAGAAAATGCTAGAAAATCTCAGCAGGTCTGGCAGCATCTGTAGGGAGAGAAAAGAGCTAATGTTTCGAGACCAATGACTCTTTATCAAAGCTTATATAATACTTGTATAATACTTGTATTTATGAAACACTTTTTGGTTTGTTCGGGACATTTATTTGTTCAGAATCTTTTTCCAAAGCCTGCCTCGGTGGCAAATGTCATGACATCTCTGTTCAATTTCCACAGCCTTCTACCTGTAACTGTTCAGAACAGCATAGTTTCTCCCTCTCCTCCTTTAAGCTGCGCTCACCCTCTCAAACAAAGGTTCTCCCCTGAGGTGGCCAGCCTTCGGTCCATTATCGTTACCCTGGCTGTCTGATTTCCCACTCCTGTTTCCACAAAAGAAGAGGTTTGCCATTCTTATTCAACTAACCTTCCATTGACAAACAACTCGGTCACCAGACTCTGTGATGGGCTAATGGCTGGTCAAACAAAGTGGGTGCACTGAGCAGGACAAGGAGACCTCTCTGCTTGTGATGCTGAAACTTCATGGGAATAGTCCCACTGCTGCCTGGCCTCAACCCGGACAAGGCAATTTCTCATATAGTCTGTTTTGCCACTTTGTTGCTCCTGTGAAACTTGGTGCTTCGATCAAACGTGTGTATTTTCTTGGGTAAAACCTGTTTGAGGGGATGCCGCTGATGATTATTGCCTCCCCAGACACTTGACCCCTGTCCATTCATTCCAGAACCAAACTTTGTCGGCTCTGCGTACATCCAAGAAAGTGCCAACAGCGAGATGGGGGACGATGATAAGATATACTTCTTCTTCAGCGAGAGAGCTGTAGAATACGACTGCTACAGAGAGCAGGTGGTGGCCAGGGTTGCTCGGGTGTGTAAGGTAAGATGAGCTTTGCCATCCGGCCAGTCCGTTCAGGGTGGACTCTGAATCAATGTACACACACACACACTCTCTGAGGGGTGGCTTTGTTGCGTGGAGTTAACTGTGCAGCATTAGGATAGAACAACTGGGGACTCAATCTGAGTTTGTGCTGTGCTTGTGCCTGAAGAGTGGGCACCCTGGCTGTGTTTTTTAAAAATCACCCTCCCTTGTTCTTCCCGCTTTGTTCCTCAATCTCCGAATGTGCAGAACACTGAGGGATGCTTTCTTCTACATGTGTTGCTGCTCTTTGTCTTGATTATAGTGAGGCTCTCCCCTTATATTCTGCCTCTTAGCTTCTCCTCTCCGTGCCTGTGTTGTAACTGTCATCTCCCATCCCCCTTCCTCTGCTCTGTCACATCTGGTCCCAGCTACAGCCTTCTGGATGCTGCTGCGTGCCCCCCCCCCCAAATCACTTCATTTCCTGGTCTAATCTTTCCCAATAAAATCTCGCCCCTCATGCAACGCGCACCCAAAGCCCACCATTAGCAGGAATTCTCTGCCTCTCTCTCGGAAGGGGACTGAGATGGAAGTTATTATGGTTTACAATACTGCCTTGTGACCCCAGAGTTCTCATTTCCAATTCAATTAGCATCACACAAAGGTCGCCGCACAGCTGCTGAGGGCACTGACTACAACATTTTTGGGCTGCCTCTATCCGATTCCCAGTTGACTTATTTTCCGCACTAATTGACAGCGAGATTGGGAGAGGTCACGGGTTTAAAATGAATGTGACACTCGGAGACCAGCTTTGTTCAGTCAGTAACATTCTCATTACTGGTTTGAGAAATTTGAATCCATAGCTAGGGCTAATCTAATTACCAGCAATCGATGCTGCCAATTCAGTGCAGCGCTGAGGGAGTGCCACATTGCTCAGAGTGCAGCCTTTTGCCCAAATGGTTCAAGTGAGACCATGTCTCTCCTCCTCCAATTCGCCTGTCTTCAGCTTTCGCTGACTGCAATCGCCGCTCTGTTCGTGGTTTCAACTGTTCCAACCTGAAGCTCTAAAATTCCCGCCCTCTATCTTCCTTTTTTGAGGTGATCCTTAAATCCCACCTCATCATTGAATGTTGTTTGATAATGTTCCCGTGCGGTGCTCCGTTTGAGGTGCCGTGCAAATGTTGTTGTTGCATGACGAAAGATGACTTGCTACTATGAACGGGACTGCCGCAGTGGAAATCTGTTGGTGATGAGGACAGCCACAAAAGTAGGTGGGAAGGCAAAGAGTCTGCAGAAGAATAGAGGCGGGTTAGGTGAGTGGGTAAAAAAAAAACTTGGAGATGGAATATAATGTAGGAATTTATCGAGTAGTGCACTTTGGTAGGAAGAATAAAGGAGCTGAATATTATTTAAATGGAGAGAGATGGCAGAAAACTGCAGCACAGAGGGATCTGGGTGTCCTCGGGCATAAATCATAATAAGCTGGCATACAACTTCAGTACGTAATTGGGAAGGCAAATTAAATGTTGGCCTTTATTTCAAAGGGAATGGAGCAAAAAAACAACTGAAGTCCTGCGAAAACTATACAAGGCCACACCTGGAACAGGGAACAGTTTAGGTCCCCTTATCCAAGAAAAGATACACTGGCATTGGAGGGAGTCCAGAGAAGGTTCATTAATTTGAGCCCAGGAATGGAGGGTTTGCTTATAAGGAGAGGTTGGGTAGATTGGGCCTGTACTCGGAGTTGACAGGAATGGGCGGAGACCTTGTTGAGACAGGTAGAATTCTTGGGGCTTGACAGGGTCGATAATGAGAGGCTGTTTAATTTAGTGGGAGAGTCTCACAGCAGAGGACAAGATCTCGGAATAAGTGGTCATCCATTTAAGACAGAGATGAGGAGGAATTTCTTCTCTCAGGGGGGTAGTTAATCTTTATAATAGAGAGCAGTGGAGGCTGGGTTGTGTAGTATGCTCAAAGCAGAGATAGATTTTGAGTCAGTAAGGTAATCAAGGGGTATGGGGATAAGGTGATAAAATGGGTTGAGGATTATCATATCATAGAATCATAGAATTAACAGTCCAGAAGGAGGCCATTTGGCCCATGGAGTCTGCACCAGCACTTGGAGAACCCCACCCTATCCCTGTAACCCAGTAACCCCAAAGTACATCCACCCTATCCCTGTAACCCAGTAACCCCACCAAACTTGTTAAGACACTTAATTTCACATCAGTCATGATCTCATTTAATGGTTAAACAGACTCAGTGGGCCGAATGGCCTACTTCTCCTTGGTGTTGTGGTCTAGCCTTCTTTCTCAGCCGCGACTTGGGCAACATGGCTACACAGTGGATAGCACTGTGGCCTCACAGCGCCAGGGTCCCAGGTTCGATTCCTGGCTGGGTCACTGTCTGTGCGGAGTCTGCACGCTCTCCCCGTGTCTGCGTGGGTTTCCTCCGGGTGCTCCGGTTTCCTCCCACAGTCCAAAGATGTGCAGGTTAGGTGGATTGGCCATGCTAAATTGCCCTTAGTGTCCAAAAAGGTTGGGTGGGGTTATTGGGTTACAGGGATAGGGTGGAAGTGAGGGCTTAAGTGGGTTGGTGCAGACTCAATGGGCCGAATGGCCTCGTTCTGCACTGTGTTCTATGTCTATGACTCGAAAGGAAATAGATCTGGTTGAGCAAGAAGCTCATTGGTTGTTTTTATGCTTGTTTGGGGAAGGGAGTGGACAGGGTGAGGCGAGGAAGGAGGTGATTGTGGGCTGCCATGTTTTGAAGATGTATCCATGGTAACTGCTGCGTTAAATGCTGGTTTGTTCTTTCCGATGGCAGGGTGACTTGGGGGGCGCTCGGACCCTTCAGAAAAAATGGACAACCTTCTTGAAGGCCCGCTTGTTGTGCTCGGTCCCTGAGCAACAGCTTCACTTCAACAAGATTCAGACCGTTTACACCCTGAACAACAGCGATTGGCAGAGCACCGTGTTCTTCGGTATCTTCCGGGCGCAGTGGTAAGTCGAGCGGTCTCTCCTCTCTCTCAACAGCCTCCTCGCTCCCACCCCCTGCCCACCCTGGCACCAGCCTGGTGCTGACCCTCAGCGCATTAACTCTGCTAAGTCTGTGGTCTGCATGCGTGAACCCTGACCCCCAAGTGGTGGAAGACTTTTCGATGACCGGACCATCGCTATTTAGCATGACTTCTCGTACTGCACCTTTCTGGATGAAGTGCGTCTGCACGGCCACCAGGTCCATGATCCCTAACTACCACCCATGCCACCCCACCCAGAGATGCAAGCTGCAGGGCGCAGCCTCTGCGGCTCCCCCACAAGGCAGTCAACAGATATCGGTGACCCCGGTTGCTCGTCGGTCTCCGCCACCAAGACCGATTCATCCCATTCAGCCAAACGTCTTGAAAGTTCATTTCTGGGCCTGCTTGCTTCACGCAGACAGACGGTCTTTCGAGGCAGCCGGGCTCACAGTGAAGGATGATAATGGGAGTGGGTATGAGAGGAAGGCAGCTTGCGGAGGAGCCTGACAATGATGATGGGGGCGGGGAGAAGTAAAGATTCCATTGATTCAATCCGTTGAGTGCACGGCTGAAGGTTTCCTGACCAGAATCTGATGCAGTTTCTCGGAATGCACTGCAGCCAGTCAGCAGTTTTAACTATCGACTTGCCACTTTAGACCGATCAAAATCCTTTCTCCTGACGGGAAAGCGAAACCTCCCTTTGAGGGAATGCAGGAGCAAGACTTTCAAACTAAGGAATACAAATGGCAGCAACCATCCCTGCAAGTCCAAATTCCAACCATGGCACTTTTAAAGATGAAGGTTTACCTGCCGTCAAAAGGGGTTCAGTATTCCTTGAAAGGCAGGTATTATCCACAGTGACATTGCTGCTAGTTCTCACCCTCTGCCTCTCCATATATGGGCGCTATCATTCATGTCTTGACCTCTTTCAATAGGTATGAACTGCAGGTGTCAGAGTCTGCTGATTGAGCAGGGAGCTCTGCTCTGCAGTGATTCCTCCTGTAGTCAGACAGCCTGCCAGCACTCGCTGCAGCCTGGCACAGCGAAGGAAGACTTGGAGATTTGCAAGAGAGACCTGCCGTTGCCTGCGGAAGCAAACCTCAGTGAAGCCATGGTTGGGGGGGGGGGGGTGTGTGCGATGCGATGAGAGTCACTGAGAGGGGGGAGAAAACCTTTCACCTCCTGCTTTACTGGCAAGGAAGCTGGTATAATCCAGGCAGGAGCTGTCTCTCGCTGCCATCGCAGCCGGTATGTGAAGGTACAAATGGTGGGCAAGATAATCTGTTGCAAACTGGGAGTCGTGCTGGAGCAGGCTGCATCAATGAGATTTTCTTTTTAATTGTCCCCTGGAGGATGAGACGTTGTTTCTTCCGTCGCGGAGAAGATGAGACGTTGGGAAATTTGAGATAGTGTCTGTGAGGGGGCTTGGAGGATGAGGGTGGGGGTAGTGAGTGATCAGACCATCTGGTGGGTGCAGGCCGTGTGTTTCTTGCTTATTGACACATGAGCTCAGCAGGCAGCAGTCCTTTTCCTGTCCTGCTGCCTTGTGTGTGTTTCATGCCCATTTTTAACCCAACAATACTGATTTTGAAAGACTCAGTCACTGACTTTCAAACTGCATTAGGGCAGGGGTGGGAAGTTCTTGTACATGTGGTAATGATGAACCCACGCTGGGCAGGGCAGAATTTCCTCTGTTATTTGGCTGCAGAATCTGTCCTTTCTTTTAATCCTCGTTCCAAATGTGAGAGCATTTGCATATGGATGAAAATGGGAGAAGTGGCAGAAGGTGAATCATAAAATTTTAAAAATGAGTCGCATCCACATGGCCCACAGCTCCGGGTATGTGTTAAACAGATTACAGTTGGAATACAGCAAAATTAATTCCAGACCAAAAATTGAGATTTGGAGAAGGAAAGATATCCGAGCAGTGGACAAGTGTGCTGATGAGTGTTGGAAAGTCTGGGCAGTGATTCACAGCAGCTGTCCCTCAGTCCAACCTGCTGTCAGCATTGTGCTGACACTTCTGCAAGTTTCCACAGCAGTTGTTTTCTCTTTCCTGGCGTTTTCTCTCAGCATTGCAGAGGTTTTTGTCTGTTCCAACTGGCTGAAGAATCCAGTATCCCACCTCAGTGGAGAGTTGCGGTACAGAGTGTCAGAATAGTTGGAGTTGGCTCGTGTCCCGAGGCAGGTGCTGCATGGGTTTGAGAGAGAGAGAGAGAGGAAAGCTCCCTCTACACTGGGACTTGAGGCGAGGAGCAGGAGGTTTCGGGGTGGTTTGAGGATAAACCTTTTTCACCCAGAGAGTGGTGGGAATCTGAAACTCGCTACCTGAAAGTGTGGCAAAGGCACTAACCCTCACGACATTTAGGAACCATTGAGATGAACACTTGAAACTCACAGCGTATAAGGCTGCCGACCAAGTACTAATGGATAGGTGCTTGATGGCTGGCACGGACCATGATGGGTCGAAGGGCCTCTTTCTGTGCTGTTAAAACTCTGTGACTCGGTGATTTGTACAGTAATTCAGTGTTGTATTTGGGTGCTCTGTGTGGGAGGGCAGGCTAAAACCTTTTTTTAAAATTTGGAGTCCCTAAATATTTTTTTCCAATTAAGGGGCAATTTAGCGTTGGCCAATCCACCCACCCGGCACATCTTTGGGTTGTGGGGGCGGCACCCACACAAACACGGGGAGAATGTGCAAACTCCACACGGACAGTGACCCAGAGCCAGGCTCGAACCTGGGTCCTTGGTGACGTGAGGCAGCAGTGCTAACCACTGTGCCACCGTGACACCCCGGGGCAGGTTAAAACTGAGTTTGTTAAATGAAGAACAGGTTTGTAACTGACCTCCGCAATTGGGAGCTGGGCTGTTGAAGGATGAGGCTTCAATGCTTCCTAGTCTGACTAACTGGAGTAAAATCCCACAAGACAGCACAGGGTTAGACATAGTTTAACAGATGGATATCTAGCTGGTATATGATTTTTTTTTCCCTATGCCTCTCTTTCCATGATGTCAGGAGGATGAGCTGAAACGTATCACTTCAAACTTTGGCAACGGAGCGATGAAACAGCTTGAAGCGTTTCTGATAAATGGAATAACCATCTGTAAGTGCCGGGTGCCAAGCACAGAGTGAGGAAGAGTGAAACCAGTTATGTGTATGTCAGTTTGCATGTGCTGTGATTGCCAGATTTGAGATGGGCCAGGTAATTGGGTGACCTGTCTAACCGGTGTCTCTGTCTGCTCACAGGGCTGATGTGGACGTGTCTGCCATCTGCCAGTACAGGATTGAAGACATCCAGCAGGCCTTCAATGGACCCTACAAGGAGTACCAGGAGCAGGCGCAGAAGTGGGGCCAGTATTCAGACAAAGTGCCAACTCCCAGGCCTGGAGCAGTAAGTCCTTCAGATAACAGACTTTTATTCTCTTCCTTCCTTCCAGTGCCAAGAAATACTCTCTCCGATATCTTCCAACTTGAGTGCTGGCAAGATATTGCAAGAGTTAATACTTGATTCTCCTTCTCATCCTAAATTTTCATTCCTCCTGGGTAGGTTCAGCACGGATAGGATTACAGTGGATTTACAGAACTTTGGGACAAGCAGTCCAGATTCCTCTTTGTGCTCCACTCGAGTTTCCTCTCACCGTGCCTCATCTAAACCTCTCGATATGATCCTCCACTCCAGCCTTCCCCAATCGTTGGCTGGCCGGGTGCAGGCGGTTCAGATGAACATCTTGCCACGGTTTTTATTTTTATTTCAGTGCCTACTGGTCTTTTTGCCAGTTTTTTGTGGGGGTGGATGGGTTGGTACCGTCGTTTGTGTGGGCAGGGAAGGTGGCAAGGATTAGGAGGACAGTGCTTCAGAAAGGGTGACAGTCGGTGGGGGGGGGGAGGGGGGGGGGGCTGGCCCTTCCGAACCTGCTGTAATATTATTGGGCGCCGAAAGCTGAGAAGTTGCGGGGTTGGAGCAGGGCGATGGTGGCTTTGTGGGTGAGGATGGAGGTAGGTTCTTCTAAGGGGTGGGAGCTGCGGCCGCTGGCAACAACGCGACTCCTGTTTGCCCCAGGGAAGTATCCGGGGAATCTGGTGGTGGCGGCCACGCTGAAAATGCGGAGGCAATTTCAGCAGCACTTTAGGGTGGGGCGGGGTCGGAGTTGATGCCGATTCGAGGGAACCATGGGTTAGAGCCTGGGAGTGAGGTTTTGGGGATGGGAGGAACATGGGGTGATGGAAATGAAAGACTTATTTTTAGAAGGGTGGTTTGGGCGGTTGGAGGAGTTGCGGAAGTGGTTTGGGGTCCCGTGTGGGGAGGGTTTCGGGTACATGTAGGTGTAGGAGTTTGCGAACAGGTTTTTCCGAATTCTCCGGTGGTACTGCCCTCCTCGTTGCTGGAAGGGGTGTTGGCCGTGATGGGGTTGGACCGTGGGGGGGGGGTCATCTCGGGGATCATTGGGAGGATTTTGGAGGAGGATACGGCTTCTCTGGAGGGAGTTCAGGCCAAGAGGGAGGAGGAGCTGGGGATGGGGCTGGCGGAGGGTAAAGGCCTCAATCTTGTGCGCGAGGCTGGGGTTGACTCAGCTGAAGGTACACACAGCGCATCTGACAAAGTTGAGGATGAGCCGGCTGTTTGAGGGGGTGGAGGACTTTGGGAACGATGTGGGAGGGGCCCGGCCAATCACGTCCATATGTTTTGGTCGTGCCTGGAGAAATTTATTTCAGCACCATGTCACCGATCTTGCATGTTCTTTGACACTTGGTGTGCATGAACTCTCCATCAGCATAGTCTGTCTTGATCTGTTGTCTTACTGGTGACGGGACTCCAAGTACTTTTTAAACAGCCCCAGGGTTCTGTCTCCTACCACCCTTTTCAGACAATGATTTCCGGACCTCCGCCACCCTCTGGGCGAAAAATCCTCTATGTGTCAGAACTCCGTACGTAAGGACAGAGTTCTGACACTGATAGCAACAGTACAGATCACTGTCGAGTCACTGGAGTCGGATTCCCCACTTCCTGCTGTAATTTTAGCAATGACCCCGGGTAAATGGTGTCAGCATCTGTGTGGGGCCTCACTCCGGGGATTGTGTTGAAGTCATGGCAGGTGTGTGGCATGGTGGCACAGTGGTTAGCACTGATGCTTCACGACGCCAAGGACCCGGGTTCGATCCCAGCCCCGGGTCACTATGTTTGTGGAGTCTCACCTCCACAACCCAAAGATATGCAGGGTAGGAGGATTGGACATGCTAAATTGCCCCTTCATTGAGGGAAAAAAAACAATGACGTGCATACTTTAAATTTCTGGCTGGTAATTTGGAGAATCTGCAAGGAACTTGCTGCCTACTGTGATTTCCAGCACACGATACATTCTGGGGCCCCTACCTTTCCAGAGGTGACCCTGTAGAATGCTGAAATTATGTTAAAACTCCATTGTCACCGGGTAGATTTTCGCCTCAAACTGTCCTCGGAATATTTCTACCCTTTGTGAGGCTGGGGTTTTACAGAGACAGTCTCCTGCAGGGAGGAGGGAGGAGGGGATGAGAAACTCATGATTCCTGACACCACTTTCCCCCCCCGCCCCAAAAGTACATCATGGATCTTGCTGTGTGGCGGAGCTCGCCTTGTGGGGTTACCAGGGGTAATATTGTTGGTGTGTGTGGCGGGTGTTGCAGAAATTCTGTTTGGTTTCCTCACCATGGTCTTTTAACTCATTGCCAGTGCATCACAAACAGCCACAGATTGAATGGCTACAACACTTCACTGGAGCTGCCCGACAACACCCTCAACTTTGCCAAGAAGCACCCGCTGATGGACGACCTAGTGCAACCTGTAGGCCGCCGGCCTGTACTCATCCAAAAAAACGTCAACTACACACAGATTGTGGTGGACCGGGTAGTGGCTGCGAGCGGGAATCAGTACAACGTCCTGTTTATTGGGACAGGTCAGTCTCGATTCAGGCCTTGATGGAGTTGAGAGTTTCGAGCAGGAAGTGTGTTGTGTCAGACACTGGGATGAAGTACGGTTCAGGTCGGTGGCCTCTCGCAAATTGTGTTGGGCCAGTGCAATGCTGTTCCGAACCTACAGTGTCCCCAGTGGCTGACACGATGGACAGTAGCACACGGCTGCAAAAAGGTCCAGATTTCCCACTTAACTGTGTTCTGTTGTGGGCAGAACTATAGCATTGCCTGTCGCTGCTATTTGGCACCTTCTACTGCCAATTGCTAAAATCCCTTATCTGGATAAGTGCAGCGTTCTGAAAAATAATTGTTAAATAGATAGTGGGCTGGATAGTGTCATTATGAGAAGGCTACTTGCTGACTGCTTCGGTTCTGTTTTTGTTTTATTAATTTAATTTGATTGTTTTGTTTTAAATATATTATTTTGTGGAATTGGCCACCGCAGGCAAGGCCAGCTTTTGTTGCCCAACCATAATTTCCCTTGAATTGCACTCAGCTATTTTCAGAGGGCATTTGAAGCTCAGCCACATTGCTCTGGGTCTGGAGTCCTTTGTAGGACAGACCGGGTAAGGACGACAGATTTCCTTCACTCGGGTTCTGGGCTTTCGAAGAAACATGTGGGACAATTTGAGATTTCCAGTTTCCAGGAGCCATCCAAGAGCCCTTTAGAAACGGAGAAATGCAGGCCTGGCTGCTCTGGTTGGAGAGTGAAAGGATCTAATTCTGAGATTGCCAGCAAAGCAGTGACCAGAGCAGCGGCCTGAAACTGAGAAAGATCAAGGAAAGCAGCACTGGAAAAGAGTGACTGACTGGTTGAGGAATGCATTCCCCGAGACCCTGCAACTTGACATTCTCTCTGTGGGAAAGTCTGTCCTCTTGAAGCTGTGCAGGCAGATTGAACTCCAGGGTGGTGCTGACAACAAGCAGACTGTCTGATGCTTGTCGGTGGTTTGTTTTGAAAGTTTTTATCGACATGTTTAATCCCTCAGACATGCGCGCACATTTAATCTGGGAAAGACGCTCACATCCTGGGGTAGCGGGAAGGCAGAAAGCAGTCACAGCTCATCTTCAATTGAGTGACAGGCCCCAAAGTACCTTATTGGAGCAATTTGGGAAATGAGAACAGGTACTGAAAAGTTTGGTCGAAGCAGTGGGTTAAATGAGGAGAAGGACGGAGAGGTTTAGGGATAGGACTGAAGGATGGAGGGCTGAGGCGGGGGGGGGGGGGGGGGGGGGGGGGGGAATGCACAAGAGGTGAGAGCGTGGTCAGAGTCACATAATGAGGATGCGGCATTATCTCCTCCTCAAAATCATTCTGTCCCAGCCAGGAATAAGAGGACAGCTTGCCCCTTCCCTCGCAATACTCTTTTGCCTGTGATCTGTCACGAAGGGACTGGACTGGGGAGAAAAGAGTGTTGACTGACGGGCACTGCTGTGATTTGCTGTTCTGTGCGAGAGTGCTCACAGCTACCTGTGACCTGACCACCTGCCAATCGCCCACTGCACCACCTGCATTTTAAATTGTCATCTTTAAGACCAGTCTGTGGAATTCGGAGAGGCCAAGAAGGTGTCTGCTTTCATTCCGTGTCTATGCTGAGAATAGTGGATCTGAGCTATTCTGGCACTTGGCTCCCCATAAGTAGCTAAGTACCCGTGACTGTAAGGATGGACAACTTGGCCCACACTCCTGGCTTCGTATCAGCGTGTGTTGATATGACAGGGACAGACTCAGTGATGATGTCTCCCAATGGTTCACTCAGCCATGTTGGCTGCAGACCTGACAATTCCTTGATTTTAATTTGGTTATGCTTGTTTTCAAATCCCTCCCGACCTCCTCGGGCCCTATAACATTCCAATGTGTCCACATTGCGCTAATTCTGGCCTGTCAGGCACTCCCTGATGAGCATCGCTGCGCCATTTGTGGCTGTCAATCTGTCTGTCGGCTTCTTGCTATTCCTTTGTGCTGTCACCCTGTTATTGAGCTTTTTTGGCCACCAACCCTAATGTAGCATCAGGTAGCTTGGAATGAAACTTTGTTCTTTGACATCCCTGTGAAAGACCTTGGGGCGGATCACCATGATAGAGATGGGAAAGAATTGTAAGTTGTTGCTGCTTGGCACTTGTCCACATTTAGACTTGCAGAATGGCTACTTCAGAGGGAGAGCAGACTGCTTCATGTTACATCAGTGAAGTTCACACAGATAAAAGCTGCCGC
Source organism: Scyliorhinus canicula (assembly GCF_902713615.1). NCBI lineage: Eukaryota > Metazoa > Chordata > Chondrichthyes > Carcharhiniformes > Scyliorhinidae > Scyliorhinus > Scyliorhinus canicula. Next base: position 16,755,464 of record NC_052171.1, on the reverse strand, counting down.
TTTTGGATGTAAACATGAGCTAAGAGAGCAGCTCTCGGTGTTGATCTTGATCGAGATTTGCTGAGTTTGCGGTTTCCTGCTGGGGAGTTTGGGGGGTGGGGGGGGCGGCAGGGAGGTGGGGCAAGGAGCGTTTCATTTGCTGGGCCTTGTTTGAAACTTGCTTTTCCCTCTCCACCAACAGGAGCAGGCTGGTTGCACAAAGCTGTGATGATTGGCTCCCACATACACATTATTGAAGAGCTCCAGCTGTTTGAGAAAGCGCAGCCAGTGGAAAGCCTGGCCATCTCCAAGAAGAAGGTAAGGCGCTCCGATCTGCTGTCACAGCTGCCCTGTGGCCCTGAGAGTATCTATTCAGTTAGACTGAAGCGGCCCCGTGTCTCCTGCTGTTTGTGTTCTCCTCGACGGGAATATAAGGCGCGATTCTCCGCAAATGCGGAGAGTCGTGAAGGCTGCCGTGAAACTGGCCGTGTTTTCACGGCCGAGCCCCCTCCCGGGACCCGATTCTGCTCCCCGGTCGGGGCTAGCAGCGGGGCCCCGTGAACCACGGCATCACAGGCTTAGCGAACGTCGCTAAGCCCGTGCGCCAAGGGTAACGGCGGCTGACGCGCATGTTGACATCAGCCGCGCGTGCGCGGATTGGACGGCTCCAACCCGCGCATGCGCGGATGACGTCATCACGCATATGCGTCAAACCCGCGCATGCGCAGGCCGGTATGCCCCTCAGCCGCCCCGCGGACCGATCCAGCGGGGCAGCGGAGGAACAAAGAGTGCGCGGGTTTCAGACCCGCTGCCCGCGATCGGTGCCCACCGATTGCGGCCCATGCCGGCCGTGCCAATCGGTGCCATGGTTCTCCAGAACGGCACTTTGCGGCCGTTTTCACGAACGGTGAGAGCAGGTGTGTTTGAGTTCGTGAAAACGGCCGTAAAGGCCTGGGAACTCGGCCCATCGGATAGGGGATAATCGCTGTTCGCCGTAAAAAAACAGCAAGCAGCGATTCGTGTCGTGGGGCGGCCGTGGGGGGAGGGGGAGAATAGCGGGAGGTCGGGAAAATGTCGGGAAGGCCCTCCCGCTATTCTCCGACCCGTCGTGGGGGGCGGAGAATCGCGCAAATAGTCCATCTATTATCAGATAATTAGATGGTATTCACTGTCTGGGTCACACAGAGAATCCTGGTAACTGCAGCCCCATGTGAGAGAATAGCTTCAGCTGTACAACTGCATGGACTGGGGTCATTCTGTCTTCAGAGGGAGCAGCGGGCAAAGGGCACACTGCTGCAGTTGTGCAGAAAGGTGGATCAGCACGCGACGGCTTTGATTTTTCTGCCTGCAACCATCCCACCCCACCTTCTGTGGCTTGCTGTCGGATCCTGTTTGATAATCCTGTGCGAGGCATCTTGCAATGTTATAGACAGTTAGGGTTAGACAGATTGTGGTTCAGCATGAGAAACAAAAGGTTATCGGCGGGGGGGAGACGGGAATGTAAAATTCCAGTGTCAACACGAACATATCAGCCATGATCTCAGTGAACGGTGCAGCAGGCCCAAGGGGCTGAATGGCCTAGTTCTGCTCCTATTTTGCATGTTATACAGTGTTGGAAGATGTTACAGAAACACAAGTTATTGCTGTGGCGATATCCCGAGGGGAGGGGAGGGGGGGGGGAAGAGTCTCACACAACGGTGCCGTTAATCCGGGTGTTCTCCCTCATTTCCACAGAAGCTCCTGTTTGCCGGATCTCACACTCACGTTGTTCAGGTTCCCTTTGCGGACTGTGGGAAATACAGAAGCTGCGAGGATTGCATCCTGGCAAGAGACCCATACTGCGTCTGGACAAAGTGGGCGTGCACAAGGATGGACGCAGTACCCAAGTAAGGAACCGGGGGCGGGCGGCGGGGGGATAAATGCTGCGGACGCTGGGAATGGGGAATAAAACAACAGATTAGACAGGAAAGTGGAGTCAAAGGCTGATTCAGATAGGCCATGATTTTATCTGTGGTGAAGCAGGCTGCATCAGCTGGGTGGCCTGCTCCTATTTCTTATCTTCGTGACGTATTCAGAAGAGAGGATCGTGACCTTCATTAATAAAGTGATTGAAAGCAGTTCACAAGTCCGGGGGGGGGGGGGGGCAAGTTTTGGTTTCTAAATTTGGGGAATGCCGAAAGATAGGTTCTCTGAGAAATGTTGTTGCTGCTGAAACTCTGGGGAAGTATTGCATTGCTTTTTATTCGGCCCACTCCCAGCCAACACACAAAGGTACATAGCTTCCTGCAGGAAGAGAGCTGAGCCTTTGAGTTCTGGGGCGTCTCCTGTTCATTGGCAGTCCGCTGGGATCAGAGCTTTGTGTAGAAAGGAAACAATCGGAGGGGGGGTGCCAAAGGGGTCAGTGCTGAGCTGCGTCTCCTGCCGCACTCTCACCTTGTTGTCTTTGGATGTCAGTCATTTCCTTTTGCAGGAGTGTGGGGACATAGAGAGTTTCAGCCTGAGCTACTTGGTAACTGGTGATGCTGTTTCCGATCAGTAACAGGGACCGGCACGCTACATTGCGCATGGATGGCCAGGTGTGCGCAGGGGGGCTGGGGGAGTTTGCCCATGTATGCATCTCTGTCAGGACTAATGCCATGCCATTCTTGTGCTTTTCCTCAGGCTTCTTGACATGGACCAGGATGTAGAGTTTGCAGATGTCAGTCTGTGCCATCGCACTCCAGGTAACAGGAGTTCAGTGCCTCGGGCAGGGTGGGTGGCACAGCAATAACTTGGCATTGGCGTCATTGGGAAGATGCCAAGCTTAAGAGCTTGGATTCCTGTCAGGAGCAGGCAAGCTGCTGTTCCTGAGTTCGCAAACAGTCAGAGGAAATAACAGTTTGAAATTCCCAGTGGGCTCTGTGAATTGCATTGTGCGCGCCTTCCCCCCTCCTTCCTCACCCTCCCAGGTCTCTTTGGCATCACTGCCCATGCTTTGTACACCTACTGCAAACGGGAACAGCTTTCCTTCATGGGCTTGATCAGGAGATGTCCCCGAGCCACAGATCTCAGGGTCAGCTCTGCTGAGACTTCTCAACTCCCCATGGGTCAAAGCTGAGACATCCCCCTTCCTGTTTGTGTGTCCACGTTGCTGCTCAGGCCAATCGGAGAGCTTGGCCAATATTTGTTCTTTGAACTCGGACACAGTGTTGGCACTGCTCCCTCCGAGTTAAAAGTTTGAATCCCTCTCCAGGCACTTGAAGGTAAAATCCAGGTTGACACTCCAGTGCAGTACTGAGTGAGTGCTACTATGCTGGGAGGTGTCATCTTTCAAACAAGGTGCTAAATGAAGGCCCTTTCTGCCCTTTTGGGCAGAGGTGAAATATCGCACAGCTCTGTTATGAAGAAGGGCTGGAGTCCTCTCCCTGGCCTCCTGGCCAGTGACATAATCAGATGATCTGGTCGTTGTTGCTGTGTGCGGAAGCTTGCTCTGTGTAAATTGGCTGCCGTGGTTCCAACATTGCAACAGGAGCCGCACTTGAAAAATGCCTCATTAGCTGTAAAAAGCTGAGGTGGTGGAAGGTGCTACACACATACAAGTGTGTCCCTTTACCACTTGCCGACCACCATGCTGTTTGTGTGGAGTAAACGCTGACTGCTCTGTCTTTGTTTCCACATCACTTTGTTCAGGTGACCTGAAGGCGGAGAACCTCACTGTTGTAGCCGGCACAATATCCTCCTGCCATGCCAACTCATCTCCAATCTGGCTGTACCCAAGTGGACATTTCAGCAGCAAGAACTTGCCCATGCACCTGACGCCAACTACGAGGTGCGGCCGAAAGCCTTGTTAATATCGGATGTGGGGCCACAGCACAGCGGCAGCTACAGGTGTTACTCGGAGGAGAAAAGGGAACGCTTCCTCGTCGGCAAGTACTGGCTGAAGGTTGTTTCCAAACCAGCCATGGCGCTGGAGAGCCAAGCGGCAGCAAGTAATCTGGAACTGGCTTGGCTGTGTGTCTTTGTCCTGGGAGTGGTCTGTTTCTGCTTGTTGGGAGTGGTCATCTATCTGAATCGCAAGCTGAAAGAGCGCTTGGAGAAAACAGCGGCATTAAAGGAAGCCGAGCGTGTCACTGTATACCCTACCGAGCGCATCCTGCCCAAGGAACTGCCCAAAGGCACCAAGTTCATTCCCAGCCAGACCTCCAGCACGGACGAGAAGCTGTGGGAATCGCCCTCCTATTATTACTCTGACGGCTCGCTGAAGATCGTCCCCGGCCATGCCCTGTGCCAGAATGGGAGCTCACCATCGCACAACGGCACTGCCAATGGAATCCCTGGGCAGCCCCTGCCCACCGCCGTCCAGTCTCCCACCCGCCTCAACCTGGCCAACATCCGCGGTGCCAACACCAACGGCTACATCCGGCTGCAGCTGGGCGAGGAGGGAGTGGACCCTTTCTCGGAGGAGCTGAGGAAGAAACTGAAGCAGAGGCAGATGTTGCCTGATGCAAATCCGGAGGAGTCCTCGGTGTGAGGGAGTATTAGCCCTCCATTCAGCATACGGCTACCTCACCCTTTGTGTAAATAGGACAGAAGAAAAACAAACACACTGAAGCCTAGACTTTGTCAAAATTATGTATATATTCTACACTACACCTACATTTAAAACAGCAAGATTTAAAAGTTCCCAACCCCCAAAAAAATCCCTGAAATGTAAGACATCTAACTTAGCACAGACTGTCTATATACACTGTACCCACCATCTCTCCAGCCAAACTTGTGTGATACTGTGAACAGGAAGAGAGGCTCCAAACTGGGATACTTTCCGCTTCTTGCAGTGATTGCTGTGGTTCAAGGTGGATGCCAGCTTGTCAGGTAGGTGGAAATCCATCTCTGATGTGAGCTTTTTTTGTCCTGTGATGACAGCAAAGAGTGACTCAACCCCTCTTCACAAAGGCGATGTATGGCAACAAGGGGGTGAGAGGCTCGGGCACTGCTACCCTTCAGCTGCTGGGGAATGGAGCGCTGAAGGAGCTGGGAACATTGTGGGCTTACAAGCTGCGATCACATGTGGCACGCAGTCCCTCCGAGCTCCCTGTCAAGTGGGCTCAGGCTGTCTGCGCCTCCAGGTTTCAGTGGCACATTGTTGAATAAACAAATCAGCATAGCTGGTGTTGTCCGTCACCTCGGCCTAGTGATGTAGGCTTCAGTTTAATCCAAGGATTTGGATAGTTCCAGTGATAGCTCCTGGCTGAACTGTTCTGCTTGTAGTCCCAGTGTAAGTCCCATTCACCCAAGGCCCACCGCATAGTTTTGCTCCATGGAGCACTGGACCTATTCTGTGCTTCCAGTTATCTGTTTGCTTTCCTGGAACATTTCGAGTATTTTATTTCTCCCCGACCAGTGAGACCTGCTGGCCCAGGTATAGTCGAGCGGCCAGGAGAATATTACTTCAATCTAACATTGCTAAAGCACCAGAAGGGGCAGTGTCTGCCCATGTTTCACCCCCCCCCCCCTCATCCATATAACTGTACCAATGCTTTTCCCACAGTGTGTGGCGTCGATGGAACACCCAGTTGCTGCAGTGTACCCATCAGAAACTCCATGCTGCCACCCACTCTTCAGATACAGCAACGGGCACCTTCTTTCGCAACAGGGCACTCGACTTCTCCTCTGGTGTTGAAATGAACTCTGCAGTCTGGTGAGGTGCACTCTCTAACCACTGATTGTCCTGCCTTCTCTTCGGATTTGCTGAGAGCTGTGATGGGAATTCGCAGATGGCTTGGCGCTAGCGGCCTGAGCCATTGCTGTTGGTGACGAGGACAAATTCTGATCTTCAACATGGCTGAACAATGAATAAATCAGTGCACTGGGAACTCTGAGCTGCAGGCGACAGATTGATGCTTTGATTTGGTTGGTTTCTGTCTGGATTGTTGGGTACTTGGGAGTGCTGCTTTTCAGGAAGAATCCGATGCGTGGGTTTGGGTGATTCCTGTATTGGATATCAAGAATATGATGGGGGTTATTTTTGACAACAGTTTCTAACCAATTGAAAGGTGGTTTCCAAAGGCCGCATTTGAACGATGCTGTCTCATCAGTGCTTGCGTGCCGGTGAAAGATTAATGGTTGCCAAATAATGACTAAGCTTTTAACGATTGTTAATTGACAGTTCGTGGGAATAACTGTGTTTGTACAGTACGTGTAAAATATGAAGAGGAGGAAGCTTGTTTCTCTGTCCCCTGATGTATTTGTTTTCAGGGCACACGATTTGTTCGCGGGGAACCTGTTGAAGACATTGGAGAACAAATGTTCCAAAAGTGATGCTTTGTTTCTTGGGTGATGTGTGAACTATCATACGGTGTGTGGGAAAAGCTGGCTCGGGACAGGGAGGCATAGAATTGCGACATTTGACTGCCACTCATGAGCCTTATAGAGTCTATCTATTCCTTTACATGTGAATACAGAACAGAAAGATGGAGAGCGTGCTCGGCAAGGTGTGACCACCTGGCCAGGCAGGGAGTGCGAGGGAATCCAAGGATTAACCTTGTGTGACGTGGAGAGAGAATTTTGCAAGTACTCTTGCAGGTCAGACAGCATCTGTGGTGAGAGAAGCAGAGAGTTTGCGTCTCTGGGCAATGTGGTGTTGTCAGAATGTGTGTGCGATTGGTAGGTGTGAGGAAGAGCACCTTGGGATTAGGTGTGCCACCTTCGGCAGCAACCATCTGCCGTGGCATCACATTAGAACCGGAGAGGTGCGACCGAGAGAGGGACAGAGCCGAAGAAACCACCCATCCTGCTTGGCTCAATTGAGAGTGTGGAAGGAAGGGATTGGTGGGATGAGAAAGTGAGAGGACGGGTGTGGGCAGACGGATGTACGAGGGATACTTCACACTGCTGCATTGTGCAACACTGGGCCACGGTGTCAGTGAGTATCAATCATCCCAAGGCAATCGTGGGAAGAATGTAGAGATACTGGCAAAAGGAATGGCCATGGTGCTGGCTGGGTCAGGCTGCCCTGGAGCCAGTACTGGAGAGGAGAGGATGGGTAACAACTCCCAGGTTTGATCTCCACCTCTCACAGGCAGAGAAGGGAGGGTTACGAGATGGAGGAGTCCGAGGATCTGCTGTTGACCTGTGCGGGATGTCTAATGTACTTGAATCAATTTGCAGATGGTATTCTACTTTACAATGTAACTTATTGAGTTCAGCATGTAATTTAAATATTGTACAGTCTCCCAAAAATATTTATGAAAGTATTTTTATATCAATTAAAAAGGATTAAAATTTAGTAAACACACAAAACTGTCTCCAATGTTCTTGTCTTAAAGTGGTCTCTGCTGTGGCCTACTTGAGATGTCTTGACAATGCTACAGTAGGTCACTGTTATCCGACTTGACATCTTTCTTTCTTCGCTCCATGGTCGCACTCAACTCGAGTTAGAAACAGTTCAACTTGAAGGTCGCGAGCACAAAAGATGCAGGCTGCAGTGTTGAGGGAGTGCCATGCTGTCAGGGTGACTGTATTATGGATGACTTGTTCACTCAAGTGGATGTAAGAGGGCCCATCGCAGTGTTTGGAAGAGCAGCTGAGTTTGCCCCAGTGCCCTGACCAATATTTATACTCAACCAGGGGGAAAAAAAGGGGGAGGATGGTTTGCAAACACACACAAATGTTGTTTGTGGGAAGTTGCGTGCAAAACTAACGGCTGCATTTTATATCTCACACCAGTGACGTTCACACGTCCTTCATTAACTGGAAAGCCGTTTTCGAGATATTGAAGCCATTCAAGGCACTGGGGGTCTTGAGCATTTGGGTTCGAACTCGGGTGGAAAATCTCACCGCTGTGCAGAAGGTTCATCAATGAAATAAGTTTAGAACATTTGTGTATGATTTCCGAGTGGGTATCGGGGCTGACAGGAGGAAATGGACAGCAATTCAGCAACCAGGTTTCAGTTTCGCCCAGGAGCACCCGGTGTGGGAAATGTAAAGTGTTGCTGCGCTGTCACCCCATCATCTGGGGAGCAGAGTGCACGACTGTGCCTGACCTAGGACTGCAGTGTGGAGGGAGCTTCCCTCATGGCTGGAACTGAACTGGGAGTTATCCAGGCCACCCATATCGGGGAAGGATGCACTCATCAGTACAGTGGGACTTCCCAGCGCATAATCCCCCCATGTTGCTTCTGGCAGCTGAGTTGGACTTATAGATATCGGCCTGCAGTTTGTGTTAAGTCTTGCTGAGATTGTCTCAAATACATGCCGTTGATGGGTCTGACTCTGGATGAAGAGGTAAGTGACTAAATAAATGAATGTCCATAATATCGTCAAGTCTATATTTGTCTGAGCTAAAAGCTGGGGTATAATAGCTGGCAGGTTATTGCGATCTAGTGTCTCACTCCCTTGTATTGTACATTAGTACTGTATCAGCAGGTTCCCAGATTGCCACACATGGCAAAGTAACCACTTGAGCAATTGGACCCGCTTGAAGCAACACAAAGAGGTGAAACCCGAGAGCAGAAGCTCCTGTAGAAACAGGTAAGGTTTTAGCTTCCACTTTTTTTCTGGTGCTTCCAAGTGGCCTGAGTGGCTCATGGTCAGTTGAAGGTAACCCAAAAGTCTGAGAACACGCACGAACAGACTCAAAAACAGCTTCTTCCCCGCTGTTACCAGACTCCTAAATGACCCTCTTGTGGACTGACCTCATTAACACTACACCCTGTATGCTTCAACCGATGCTGGTGTTATGTAGTTGCATTGTGTACCTTGTGTTGCCCTATTATGTATTTTCTTTCATTTCCTTTTCTTCCCATGTACTTAATGGTCTGTTGAGCTGCTCACAGAAAAATATTTTTCACTGTACCTCGGTATACGTGAAAATAGACAAAATCCAAATCCTCTCCCCCTCTCTCCTTCCCCCTCTCTCTCTTTCCTCCCTCTCCCATTCCCCCCTCTCCCTCCTCTCCCTCCCTCTCTCTCTCTTTCCCCCCTCTCTCTTTCCCCTCTCTCTCTTTCCCCCCTCTCTCTTTCCCCTCTCTCTCTTTCCTCCCTCTCCCATTCCCTCTCTCCTCTCTCTCTCCCTCCCTCTCTCTCTTTCCTCCCTCTCTCTCTCTCTTTCCTCCCTCTCTCTCTCTCTTTCCTCCCTCTCCCATTCCCTCTCTCTCTCTCTTTCCTCCCTCTCCCATTCCCTCTCTCCTCTCTCTCCCTCTCTCTCTCTCTCTCTTTCCTCCCTCTCTCTCTTTTCCCCTCTCTCTTTCCCCCCTCTCTCTTTCCTCCCTCTCTCTCTTTCCTCCCTCTCTCATTCCCTCTCTCCCTCCCTCTCTCTCTCTCTCTTTCCTCCCTCTCTCTTTCCTCCCTCTCTCTCTTTCCTCTCTCTCTCCCTCCCTCTCTCTCTTTCCCCCTCTCTTTCCTCCCCCTCTCTTTCCTCCCTCTCTCTTTCCTCCCTCTCTTTCCTCCCTCTCTCTTTCCTCCCTCTCCCATTCCCTCTCTCTCTCTTTCCTCTCTCTCTCTCTTTCCTCTCTCTCCCATTCCCTCTCTCTCTCGTTCCTCCCTCTCTTTCCCCCTCTCTCTCTTTCCCCCTCTCTCTCTTTCATCCCTCTCCCATTCCCCCTCTCCTCTCTCTCCCTCCCTCTCTCTCTTTCATCCCTCTCTCTTTCCCCCTCTCTTTCCTCCCTCTCTCACTTCCCCCTCTCTTTTCTCCCTCTCTCTCTTTCCTCCCTCTCCCATTCCCTCTCTCTCTTTCCTCTCTCTCTCTCTCCCATTCCCTCTCTCTCTCTTTCCTCCCTCTCTCTCTTTCCTCCCTCTCTCTCTTCCCCCTCTCTCCCATTCCCTCTCTCTCTCACTCTTTCCTCCCTCTCCCATTCCCTCTCTCTCTCTTTCCTCCCTCTCCCATTCTCTCTCCCCCTCTCTCTTTCCCCCTCTCTCCCATTCTCTCTCTCTCTTTCCTCCCTCTCCCATTCCCTCTCTCTCTTTCCTCCCTCTCTCTCTTTCCTCCCTCTCTCTCTTTCCCCCTCTCTCTCTTTCCCCCTCGCTCTATTTCCTCCCTCTCTCTCTCTTTCCCCCTCTCTCTCTTTCCCCCTCTCTCTCTTTCCCCCTCTCTCTCTTTCCTCCCCTCTCTCTTTCCTCCCTCTCTCTCTTTCCCCCTCTCTCCCATTCCCCCCCCCTCTCTCTCTCTCTTTCCTCCCTCTCCCATTCCCTCTCTCTCTCTCTTTCCCCCTCTCTCCCATTCCCCCCCTCTCTCTCTCTTTCCTCCCTCTCCCATTCCCTCTCTCTCTCTCTCTCTCTCTCCATTCCCTCTCTCTCTCTCTTTCCCTCTCTCTCCCATTCCCTCTCTCTCTCTCTCTCTCTCTTTCCCCCTCTCTACCATTCCCTCTCTCTCTCTCTCTCATGCACGTTCCCTCTCTCTTGGATTGTTGGCTGTCTCCTTTGCGCTGGATCCAAAAGTTCCAGTTATGACGGTAGGAGAAGGTATTTGTTTCTTTGTTTGGATGAGCCCCAGTGAAAGGTTATTCAACCCTGTGTTTTTTTTCTTTTCATAATATTATGTAAAGATCCAGCAGAATACATTCCATTGCAGCACAGCACTCGTCCGGAGTGTTTGCGAGTGGCTGGCAGAGATGTAAGGGCTGGAAAATATGCAGCATCTCTTGCTGCTCTGTGTCAGGATAGGTCAGGAGGGTGCTCGCATGGAGGAGAGATAGAAACAGAGCACCAAACATTTCCTTAAATGGCTGGAGTTGTGTTTGGGGCCTGAAGAGGCTCTGTTTGGAGATTGGGTCAGAACATCCATCAGTTTGACAAGCCTGCAAATGCTACTGGAACAGTAATGTGCTCTGTTCGTCAAAATTCTTGAGGACGAGGAAAGAAGGTTTCTTAACCGAACAAGCCTATCGAACTGATCTCCCCCCACTCCATCCCACCTCCCCATCTTCTCACCCATGTCGTTCTCTGCCATTTTAGGAATGATGTGTTTATCCGTGGAGCTGGGGGGCAGGGGGCGTGTTTGGTGCGGTGGAAACGCTGGTGCAGAATCGCACATGTTGCCACGGTTTAAATGGCAAACAACAGATAGATCTTGACCTCCAAGGTACCTCGAGGAAAGTTGACTCATATTCCTCTTGAGTGGCCTCACTTCAGGGTTGATGTGTTTAGCGATATTGAGAAAATTGGAAGTATTTGATATGGTAAATACTGGAGGCCAGAGTAAGGGGCATAACATTTTAAATTCCAGCCGGACTGTTTGCAAGTAAAGTCGGGAACCCCTTTCTCGTGCAGAACTGGGTTGAAATGTGGGAGCAAAAGTCTCGGCACTATTGTGGGTGCCTGAGAGGCCAAGGTCTATCTGCTGTTACTTGCTCTGGATATCTAAGGGTATGGAGCTGAACGTGAGTGAGGGAAGGAGAGGAATAGAGGGGAAGGGGAATTGAGATGCAGAAAGCCATAATCAAATGAAGTAGTGGATTGGAGCCCTACTGCTGGAGTTCTTTTCAATGGACAGGCAGCGAGGTAAGTTGGCCTTCAGTGCAGGAGTGGTAAAGGGAAACTGTTGGGAGAAACTCTGAGCTGACCGTCTGTGTTGGCAGTTCTTCTGTGTGCAGAGCCATTAGCAGCTGGAAATCTGCATTTCTTCACATTATGTGACAAACAATGTCAACCAGACACACACACTCACACTCTCAACATGTCTGCAGTAAAGGTAACTCACTGTACTGGTGGCTTGGTGAAGCTGGTTGAGTGATGTGGAATGGAAAGAACCCAGAGGTTGTTGAGTGCACGATGCTCTGTCAGGGTGAGGATCTTAATCCTGAGATGGGAAGGAAATGTCAGCCTTTGTCCCACTGAAACCTATTGTGTCATTGATAAGGGCTCAGCTCAGGGATGTGGACGAGGTACCAGAGAGCTTCCTGTACCCCCAGAATAATATAGCACCGAGAGACACAAGTGGAGGGCAGTTGATGAATGGAAAAACAGAGCCTGTCTCTCATGGTCGTGGCAATCTGCCTCTAAGTGGCTGTTTTTCTTTTCCCTGGAATGGATGTGGGTGACACCGGCAATACTGCATTCATTGCTATTTGCCGGGAACCCTGGGAAGGTTGTGCCGTTAGCCGTTTGCGAGGTGGTGTTCTCTCGCTCGCTGCTGCTAATTTGGGAGTTCCAGGATGCTTACTCAGGGAGGGCGTGACTGTATGTCCTGTTCAGAATGTGATTTCAAGTTGACTTATTGCCATGACAATGCTGCCATGAGAGATGACAGATAGCCAAACAAACTACTCCGTCCTGGCTGGGATGAGCTTTCTGAGTGTTGATCAACATTTGTCTTATTGGTGCGTACTCCATAGCATTCATTATGAACCTTGTAGCTGTTGCAAAGGTGGATCAACGTGTGGAGATCTTTTACTGCAGGAGACGCAGGGTGCAATCTTCCGGCCTCATTACACTCGTGCTCAAGCATAACTTCAGCAGGCCGGTGAATAGCGGGAGAGACCAAAAACGCAAACCGTGCCAAACAGTTTGCGATGCAACCAGCCTGCTCCTGTAGGCGAATTTGGAATCTTGCTGGAGCGTGGCGAGAAACCAGTTATCGCCACTTCAGCCCCATTTCCATACAATTAATGAGAGCTGCCCATCATCCAATGGCCTTCTGTCATTCACAGGCCTCCCCGTCAAGTGGTAACACTGGCGCCGATTAGTACCCCTTTCCACACGTGAACCTGGCGGAAAGGTTTCCATGGGGAGCCGAGGAGGGGAGGAGCAATTCGCTCACAAACAGAGACTGGGGCACTGGGCTTGCCACCCAGTGATTGGCGAGGGGTGGGGGACCTTCCACAAGGGTGGGCCGCCATGGGAAGGTGGGGGCGGGAGGCGCTGGGGGGGTGGTTAATCGTTCGCGGCACCGCCATTCCAACGCCTGGATCCCAGCCCCATTCTGGTGACAACCCCTGTCCCTGCCTGTCTGCCCCACCGCTCACCCATAACCCCCACTGACTGCAGAGGCCTCTGGCTGAAGGGTTTGCTGGAAGGGCCCGTATTGCTCTTCCAATTCTTCAAGGCTGGCAGACCGACTCTCCAGGAATAAGTCACTTGTTTTCTCCAGCCCCTTCCACACCCAAAAGGTAGCATCCAACCGTGCCGGCACAAACCAATGGTTAACAAAGTGGGGCCAGCCTTGACACTGACCCCAGATTGAAATGCTGACTGAATCGTCTCCGTATCTTTAAAGTGGAGGAAACCACTGGAATTGACGAGTATTTTGCCGGAGCAAATGGCAGAGACTCCGTCACCAGTGCCCCCAAAATGGACCCTCTACACAACCCAGACTCCCCAGGTACACTCTGGGTGCACCCAGGTACACCCCGGCGTCCCACACCTTCTCCGCCCTGGCAGCCCAGTGATAAAATATCAGATGTGGCAGTGCACCCCTCCGAGTCCTCAGAGTTTTTACACCTACATGAAGCCTGATATAAGTTACTCAACCCCCGGGGAAAATGACTTGGGTAGAAATACCGGAAGACATAGAATTATAAACAGGAATCTTGACAATTTGATTGATGAATTGAACCCGACCCGCCAAGGACAATGGGAAGCTGTTACACCACTACAGGTCAGCCTTGACTCGACTCTCTAGGCTGGTAGAATTCAATTTACAGCCCAATCCCGTACCACCTGTACCCCAAGATACCGAAAGCTGGACCCAGCCAGGTGGAACACTAGCCACCCCAAAGTGTGACCAAAAAATACTCGCTCTTCTCTAAATTTAACTTGTATCCAGAGAAGGAGCCAAAGCTCTTCCATTAAAGCGCATGGGATTGGGGAGAATGTATTAAGGTGGATAGAAAACTGGTTGGCAGAGAGGAAACAAAGAGTAGGGATTAATGGGTCCTTTTCAAATTGGCAGGCAGTAACCAGTGGGGTACCACAGGGATCGGTGCTGGGACCCCATCTATTCACAATATATATAATGATTTGGATGAGGGAACAAAATGTAACATCTCAAAGTTTGCAGATGATACTAAATTAGGTGGGAGGGTGAATTGTGACGAGGATGCAGGGATCCTACAGCAAGATCTGGACAGGTTGGGCGAGTGGGCAAACCAATGGCAGATGCAGTATAATTTGGATAAGTGTGAGGTTATTCATTTTGGAAGCAAAAACAGGAAGACAGATTACTACCTGAATGGTTGTAAATTGGGAGAGGGGAGCGTGCAGCTGTCGCCTCACATTGGGCGACAATTTTCGGCCCTTTACAAATGCCTTCTGGTCCTCCGGGAGACAGGGTTCCAGCCTCCATGCCAGAACCTTGACCTATAGCTTTGCATCTACATTGAGCAATGGAATGAGGCGATGCAGCTGTTTGATAGGATCTCCCCTCCAATCACCACCTTCAATTCCTCCCACAGAGGCCCCCACCCCTCCCCCAGAATCAGCTGGTGAGTATCTGGATTCCGAGATCCAGTATTGTGGCCGACAGCCGCCTTATGAACGCTACATCATCCCAATTTGAGGCGTACATGTTTACGAAGACCACCGACTTTCCCTCCACCGTGTCCTAGCCCCCTGATCAGTCGAGACCTTCCCCACCTGGAAGCGGACCCACTTATTCCAACCCCCCCCCCCCCCCTACTATCAAAGCCAGAGTGGAAAACCTGTCTCCCCCCCCCCCCCCCCGCCCCCGGCCTTCCAGAGCCGAGTGAAAGTGAAAGCGAGTGGCTTTCCTGTAAAAACACCACATCGGCCCTTAAACTCTTCAAATGAGAGAAAACTCTTACCCTTTTCACAGGCCCCCTCGGGCCCTGCATGTTCCAGGTGACGAGCCTTGTCAGGGGTCTCAGCACTACTCCAACTTCAAGTCGGCCATTGCTACCAGATGAATCATCTCATTCCAAATTCCAGGTCCCAGGTCCACCTCAGGTGACCAGCAGCCAACCCAGAGGATGAGGCGAAGAAAATCCTCTCGTCTCGGGAAACCCCTTCCCCCGACCAAACGAGCCAACTAGACTCCTTGTACCCCTCCCCCCCCCCCCCCCCCTCCTCCACACACACACACTCCGTTCACCAGCTCATTCCTTATTACTAGTGAGGTAGTCCCCGCCCAAAAAGACAACAGAAGGCAAAGACCCAATCCCCCTGGCTTGTTCTCCCTCCCCAAGTGCCCAACCCCCGGCATCCTTACTATGTTCCTATCCCCCTCTCCCACAAAGAAAATCCCCCTCCCACTCCCGGCATCTGGAAAAACAGGCAATAATACTGAGTTGAGGGAGCTGCTGAATTGTGTTGAATCAATTGGACAGAATTGACCTTGGCTGGGGCCTGAGGGGAAACTGAAGCTGAGAAAGGAGCTTTTGGGGGGGTGGGGGGGGGGGGGGGGGGGGCTCAGTTAGGCTGCATTGTGGTTCTTCTGAGCATTCATGTCAACAAATTGAGGCAAATGTATTGTTACGTTGCTGTAAATACTTGTGATGTTTATGTTGAAGGAGGGGCGAGTGTTACCAGTTTGAAATAGTAACCCAGTTGCTTTATGGTCATTTCACAGCCAAGTTTTGTGTGAAAACATTCTGACAATTTGGGAAAATTGAGAGGTTATCATGGGAAATTGTATCATGATCTTTGAGGAGCTGCTGCCTATGAGAAGCTTATTTGAATAGCAAGGGGGGGGGGGGTCACAGGTCATGAACGCAGCGCCAGGGAATGGTGTTCATGAGCTTGGTGGGAGAATGGCGGAACACCAGTGAAAAAGACTTGAGGAAAGTTGGGTTGGATATTAGAATAGATTTACTTGGCCAGCACCGTGGCGCAGTGGGTTAGCCCTGCTGCCTCACGGCACCGGGGTCCCAGGTTCGAATCCCGGCTCCGGGTCACTGTCCGTGTGGAGTTTGCACATTCTCCCCGTGTCTGCGTGGGTTTCACCCCCACAACCCAAAGATGTGCAGGTTGGGTGAATTGGCCATACCCCTTAATTGGAAAAATGAATAGGGTACTCTAAATTTATTTTTAAAATAGATTTACTTGCACAGGATTTTCTGAATAACAATGGAGTCAGTGCGACTTTGCGGAACAGAGCTGGGCAAGTTGCTGGAATTTAAGGATCTTTGGGAATCTCGAATGGTGACTCTGGTGAGGTGACTGAGATCTCTTGGAATTTGCTTGATCATGATTTTGGAATTTCCAAGACATGTTCTGTAAATGGGCCTGATGGTACTTCTCTTCGGTTCGTTGAAGAGATTGCGTGGCAGGTGGGGATGGGTATTGTGTGAGCAGGAACGTTAATTGATAATCCACTTGGCTGCAGTATGCTGAGGCAGGACAAGCCCATGGATGTTTGTCGGTAAAAGCCGGGGAGAACTTATGGTGGAATTTAAAATACAGATGGAGGGTGAGAAAGTAAAATCAAATACTAGTGTTTTGTGTTTAAACAAAGGAGATTACAAGGGGATGAGAGAAGAACTAGCTAAGATAGACTGGGAGCAAAGACTTTATGGTGGAACAGTTGAGGAACAGTGGAGAACCTTCCAAGCGATTTTTCACAGTGCTCAGCAAAGGTTTATACGAACAAAAAGGAAGGACGGAAGAAAGAGGGAAAATCGACCATGGATATCTAAGGAAATAAGGGAGAGTATCAAATTGAAGGAAAAAGCATACAAAGTGGCAAAGATTGCTGGGAGATTAGAGGACTGGGAAATCTTTAGGGGGCAACAGAAAGCTACTAAAAAAGCCATAAAGAAGAGTAAGATAGAGTATGAGAGTAAACTTGCTCAGAATATAAAAACAGACAGTAAAAGTTTTTACAAATATATAAGACAAAAAAGAGTGGCTAAGGTAAATATTGGTCCTTTAGAGGATGAGAAGGGAGTTTTAATAATGGGAAATGAGGAAATGGCTGAGGAACTGAACAGGTTTTTTGGGTCGGTCTTCACAGTGGAAGACACAAATAACATGCCAGCAACTGATAGAAATGAGGCTATGACAGGTGAGGACCTTGAGAGGATTGTTATCACTAAGGAGGGAGTGATGGGCAAGCTAATGGGGCTAAAGGTAGACAAGTCTCCTGGCCCTGATGGAATGCATCCCAGAGCGCTAAAAGAGATGGCTAAGGAAATTGCAGATGCACTAGTGATAATTTACCGAAATTCACTAGACTCTGGGGTGGTCCCGGTGGATTGGAAATTAGCAAACGTGACGCCACTGTTTAAAAAAGGAGGTAGGCAGAAAGCAGGAAATTATAGGCCAGTGAGCATAACTTCGGTAGTAGGGAAGATGCTGGAATCTATCATCAAGGAAGAAATTGCGAGGCATCTGGATAGAAATTGTCCCATTGGGCAGACGCAGCATGGGTTCGTAAAGGGCAGGTCATGCCTAACTAATTTAGTGGAATTTTGTGAGGATATTACCAGTGCAGTAGATAACGGGGAGCCGATGGATGTGGTATATCTGGATTTCCAGAAAGCCTTTGACAAGGTGCCACACAAAAGGTTGCTGCATAAGATAAAGATGCATGGCGTTAAGGGTAAAGTAGTAGCATAGATAGAGGATTGGTTAATTAATAGAAAGCAAAGAGTTGGGATAAATGGGTGTTTCTCTGGTTGGCAATCAGTAGCTAGTGGTGTCCCTCAGGGATCGGTGTTGGGCCCACAATTGTTCACAATTTACATAGATGATTTGGGGTTGGGGACCAAGGGCAATGTGTCCAAGTTTGCAGATGACACTAAGATGAGTGGTAAAGCGAAAAGTGCAGAGGATACTGGAAGTCTGCAGAGGGATTTGGATAGGTTAAGTGAATGGGCTAGGGTCTGGCAGATGGAATACAATGTTGACAAATGTGAGGTTATCCATTTTGGTAGGAATAACAGCAAACGGGATTATTATTTAAACGATAAAATATTAAAGCATGCCGCTGTTCAGAGAGACTTGGGTGTGCTAGTGCATGAGTCACAGAAGGTTGGTTTACAAGTGCAACAGGTGATTAAGAAGGCAAATGGAATTTTGTTCTTCATTGCTAGAGGGATGGAGTTTAAGACTAGGGAGGTTATGTTGCAATTGTATAAGGTGTTAGTGCGGTCACACCTGGAGTATTGTGTTCAGTTTTGGTCTCCTTATTTGAGAAAGGACGTACTGGCGCTGGAGGGTGTGCAGAGGAGATTCAGTAGGTTAATCCCAGAGCTGAAGGGGTTGGATTATGAGGAGAGGTTGAGTAGACTGGGACTGTACTCGTTGGAATTTAGAAGGATGAGGGGGGATCTTATAGAAACATTTAAAATTATGAAGGGAATAGATAGGATAGATGCGGGCAGGTTGTTTCCACTGGCGGGTGACAGCAGAACTAGGGGACATAGCCTCAAAATAAGGGGAAGTAGATTTAGGACTGAGTTTAGGAGGAGCTTCTTCACCCAAAGGGTTGTGAATCTATGGAATTCCTTGCCCAGTGAAGCAGTTGAGGCTCCTTCATTACATGTTTTTAAGGTAAAGATAGATAGTTTTTTGAAGAATAAAGGGATTAAGGGTTATGGTGTTCGGGCCGGAAAGTGGAGCTGAGTCCACAAAAGATCAGCCATGATCTAATTGAATGGCGGAGCAGGCTCGAGGGGCCAGATGGCCTACTCCTGCTCCTAGTTACATAGAACATAGAACAGTACAGCACAGAACAGGCCCTTCGGCCCTCAATGTTGTGCCGATCCATGATCACCCTACTCAAACCCACATATCCACCCTATACCCGCAACCCAACAACTCCTCCCTTAACCTTACTTTTTATTAGGACACTACGGGCAATTTAGCATGGCCAATCCACCTAACCCGCACATCTTTGGACTGTGGGAGGAAACCGGAGCACCCGGAGGAAACCCACGCACACAGGGGGAGGACGTGCAGACTCCACACAGACAGTGACCCAGCCGGGAATCGAACCTGGGACCCTGGAGCTGTGAAGCATTTATGCTAACCACCATGCTACCCTGCTGCCCCTGTTCTTATGTTCTTATGAACATCTTGAGAATCATCGGTATGTCCCATGTTCCCTGAGGTGTCGAGTGCTGGTGGGAATGAATGGTATCACACCCAAGTGACCAATCGGCCAGGTGACCCAAGGCAATGAGACTTCAGATATTAGACTGAAGCTTCATGCTGCCCTCTCACACACTCAGCTAAAGTTGGAGGGGGGGGGGGCGTCAGTGGACAGGGAGCATCCCAGGCTGCTTTTTATCCCCCTCCCTCTCGAGGTAATTGGGACAGCACTAAGTCAGTGTGAATGGTTAACCTTCCAAATCCAACATGGCTCAGTCAGTGGTTGGAAGCTCCGTAACCTGATTACAATTTGGCAAATTGTATCTCATGTCTACTCTGGGAAATCCCTGAATGTGGGCCAGAAAACCTTCTTGTTGCAACATCAATTGCGAGTTACTCACGCCATGTGTGGCCACAGTTGATTTGATATTTGGTAAAAGGCACCATTGCCTAAGAGATGATGGTGTGTGATTCAGTATGGAAATGTGTGGTCTGATAGACAAATGTGGTCAAGTGGATTATCGACCAATTGGGAAGATTGTAATCCCTGGGAATTAGAGTGGAGGCCACAGAGTAGATTTTGGATTGACAAAACTGCTGGAACACAGGAGCTGCTTTTGGTATTCCTGAAATAGGCATGGGGAACCAATAGCTACGACTCGTGTGTTGGCCTCCAGTCACTGCTGATGTGGAGTTGGTTGAACGTAAGACTGGGGCTCTGGACAGTTGTTTCCCTCTGTTAGGTACCTGCTCACTCTCACCTAGCAAGGGAAAGATCATGATCTTCGTATCCGCACTTATCATTTCCAGCATCTCTCCAGCTTCCTATCACAGGGAAATGAAGGACAACTAGACAATGAAAAGATCTCCAGGATCAAAGCCATAGCTGTGACTGGGCTGTCTGCCCGAGTGCTGTAACTGGACAGGGAAGAAGGGGGCTGCATTTTTAGGCACAGCCATCGAGGCTCCGAGATGAGGAAGATTTATTTTTTTGTCATTTGCTTCAAACTCATGGGCAGCACAGTGGTTAGCACTGTTGCTTCATAGCACCAGAGACCCGAATCCCAGCTTGGGTCACTGTGCGGAGTCTGCACGTTCTCCCTGTGTCTGAGTGGGTTTCCTCCCACAAGCCCCGATTTGGACATTCTGAATTCTCCCTCAGTGTACCCGAACAGGCGCCAGAGGGTGGTGACTAGGGGATTTCCACAGTAACTTCATTGCAGAGTTTAATGCAAGTCGACTTGTGACACTATTAAAGATTATTTTTAAACATTTCTTGTTAACAATTGTAAAAAGGAGTGGAGTGGGAGTCCAATTAGCATTGGAAGGCCATAGTCACAAGGATGGATGTATTGGACGACTAATGGCTGGAAGGTGGCAGGCAAGTCATGTGATTAAAACTCCAGGAATATGTTTAATCACTTCCCATGGCAACGCTAAAGCAGAAATGGGTTTGAGTTTCAACCCAATCATTAATGGTGGTGGTGCTCAGTGCTGCTGATCTTGAAATGATGGACATCTTTATTTCCAGTTAAGGGGCAATTTAACATGGCCAATCCACCCACCGTGCACATCTTTGGGTTGTGTGGGTGAGACCCACACAGGCACAGGGGGGGGGGGGGGGGGGGGCGGGGAATGTGCAATCTCCACATGGACAGTGAGCCGGGATCGAACCTGGGTCCTCATCGCCATGA
Organism: Scyliorhinus canicula; assembly: GCF_902713615.1. Taxonomy (NCBI): domain Eukaryota; kingdom Metazoa; phylum Chordata; class Chondrichthyes; order Carcharhiniformes; family Scyliorhinidae; genus Scyliorhinus; species Scyliorhinus canicula. Next base: position 16,734,828 of record NC_052171.1, on the reverse strand, counting down.
GGCAGATGTGCTAACCACACTTGATCACGTCGCAGAGCAGTCTTGTCAGCCGCCTGTTCCACCACTGAAGGAAATCATGGCTCACCTGTGGCCTGACCCAAAGATGTTTTGGTTACCTTTCTTGTATCTGAAATCAATGATTGACCTGCCATTTGTGGAAGAGAATTCTAAAGTTGTCTGCCAACTGCAAGAGTGACAGTGCTTCGTGCCTTACTCAGTCACCTCCACATTATTGGCTGCTGCTATGGAACAGCTCTCTCTCCGTGTGTGATAGGCAAATCTCTCGTGCCTTGGGTCGTTGACCTTTCCTGATGGGCGGGTGTTGCTCAGTGAGGTCTGCAACGTGAATTCAGGCAGCACAGGAAAGCACACATTCCAGGTCAAAGCCAGGCCACCCTGTAGTGGTGTGTTCTTCACCACACTGTTTGGCCCATTCACCTGTCTCTTAAACAGTTGGATTGGATTTGAAGTACCCTGTGAGGCAGCTGACCTTGAAGCACCAGGAGAAAAGAAACAGTTGAGTTGTGACCCAGAGTGTTCATTCTGGTTGATGCTCCTTCCTAAACTGGAGATTTTCAGACAGGCAGCGACCACAGGCCCCAAGAAGAAATCCTCCTCCTCTTGTCTTTCTGTTTGGTACAGAGCTCCCCTCCCCCTTCAGCCGCCTCCCTCTCTCAGTCTGGGCTCCAGCCAAGTTAGTGCTCAGTGAATGAGCCGGCTCAGATTTACAGCCATGTTTAGTAAATTGTTATTGCTGTTCAGAGCTGTGTCACGCAATCTGGCCCTTTTGTTTTCACATTGTGGACAAGTATTCTCTTTTCACTGCTGATGATTTGGTTACGCCGCTCAAGGCAGCTGTTTAATTTGAAGGGTTGGTGTTTGTATATTTTAACATGAGGTTAAGAGCGGATAGTCTGCTACTAACACAGAGGAACGGTACTTTGCGACCTGCTTTTTACTACAAACTGGGTCACAGTCAGTGCGCTGCTTTGCAGGATGTTAGGTTGGGTATTCCATGGGTTAGATTAGTAAAGCTCCCTCTGTAAACTCTCCCGGGACAGCTATACCGTAGGCTCGGGACAGACCAAAGCTTGCTCATTTTCCTCACTGGTGCAGCACACAGATGTAATCTGAAGTGTACGAAAGGCAGTTGGTGTTTCAGTCAGTTGATTGGGAAGGATCGGAGGGCAGTGATTATCTGAGAAGCTGCATTTTTCATTCATCCTGTGTAAATCCGGGTCCTCGTGGTTGGCGTTCCTCCTTCCAATGTTAGTCTTGTAGACTCCGTCCAGTAAACGTAGCAATGGAGAGGCTGCCTCCTGTAAACTAGCTCCCATGTGTCCCAAGGGGCAGCAGGGTAGCATGGTGGTTAGCATAAATGCTTCACAGCTCCAGGGTCCCAGGTTCGATTCCCGGCTGGGTCACTGTCTGTGTGGAGTCTGCACGTCCTCCCCCTGTGTGCGTGGGTTTCCTCCGGGTGCTCCGGTTTCCTCCCACAGTCCAAAGATGTGCGGGTTAGGTGGATTGGCCATGCTAAATTGCCCGTAGTGTCCTAATAAAAGTAAGGTTAAGGGGGGGGGGGTTGTTGGGTTACGGGTATAGGGTGGATATGTGGGTTTGAGTAGGGTGATCATGACTCGGCACAACATTGAGGGCCGAAGGGCCTGTTCTGTGCTGTACTGTTCTATGTTCTATGTCCCTGCAAATTAACCCCTTCAGTAACACTGCAGTCTCCTTGCCCTGTGTGTTGTCTCTGGTGGTCTGGTGAGAGTAGATGAGGCAGGGAGGTTGGGGGTCTGATAAACACTCCAGGAGCCAGTCTCAATGGCTGGTCCTCATAGGGGAGCTGAAAGGCTGAGCAGAGATTTTCTTTCCTCCTCAGTGCAGAACCATGTTGGCCAATTTCAGTCCGATCCCCACCATAGCTGCATCTCTGTCACCCAGCGGATGGCATTCTGGAGTCTGGCTGCCTTCTGACATGGATCAATTCAAATGGACTGAACTGAGTGAATGCAGCCCTGCCTGGGGAACTGAGTGAATGCAGCCCTGCCTGGGGAACTGAGTGAATGCAGCCCTGCCTGGGGAACTGAGTGAATGCAGTCCTGCCTGGGGAACTGAGTGAATGCAGCCCTGCCTGGGGAACTGAGTGAATGCGGCCCTGCCTGGGGAACTGAGTGAATGCGGCCCTGCCTGGGGAACTGAGTGAATGCATTCCTGCCTGGGGAACTGAGTGAATGCAGCCCTGCCTGGGGAACTGAGTGAATGCAGTCCTGCCTGGGGAACTGAGTGAATGCAGCCCTGCCTGGGGAACTGAGTGAATGCGGCCCTGCCTGGGGAACTGAGTGAATGCAGCCCTGCCTGGGGAACTGAGTGAATGCGGCCCTGCCTGGGGAACTGAGTGAATGCAGTCCTGCCTGGGGAACTGAGTGAATGCAGTCCTGCCTGGGGAACTGAGTGAATGCAGCCCTGCCTGGGGAACTGAGTGAATGCAGTCCTGCCTGGGGAACTGAGTGAATGCAGCCCTGCCTGGGGAACTGAGTGAATGCGGTCCTGCCTGGGGAACTGAGTGAATGCGGTCCTGCCTGGGGAACTGAGTGAATGCATTCCTGCCTGGGGAACTGAGTGAATGCGGTCCTGCCTGGGGAACTGAGTGAATGCAGCCCTGCCTGGGGAACTGAGTGAATGCAGCCCTGCCTGGGGAACTGAGTGAATGCGGCCCTGCCTGGGGAACTGAGTGAATGCAGTCCTGCCTGGGGAACCTGTAATATGAAAGGACAATATCTCAGGCAGCCAGTTACTGTCGAGATGCCAATTCCTCGCAGTGAGCTTGATGAGGTAACGAGGGAGGATATTAGATACGGAAAATGGACAGTCAGCTTGTCACTGCTTCCCATTGTCTGCTGGATACGAATGGCTATTTCTGGTCCTGTCAAGTCCTGTTGTTGACACAGGATTGAGAACGTTTGACATCGACAGCTCAGATGGTGTATATTTTTAAAATTGGATTGGATGTGTTTATTGTCACGTGTACTGAGGTACAGTGAAAAGTATTGTTCTGCGTACAGTCCAGACAGATCATTCCGCACATGAAAAGAAAATATATAAGGCAAAAGTAAAATGCACAACGTGGATGCTAGACACGGGCATTAGGTGAAGCATACAGGAGTGCTGTACGGCTCGGTAGAGAAGGTGTGTGGATACCAAATCAACCCATAAGAGGGTCATTCAGGAGTCTGGTAACAGCAGGGAAGAAGCTGTTTTTGAGTTTGTTTGTGCGTGTTCTCAGACTTTTGTATCTCCTGCCCAATAGGAGAAGTTGGAAGAGTGAGTAAGCCGGGTGGGAGGGATCTTTGATTATGCTGCCCGCTTTCCCCCGGCAGCGGGAGGTGTAGATGGAATCAATGGATGGGAGGCAGGTTCGTGTGATGGACTGGGCGGTATTCACGACTCGGGTTTCTTGCGGTCCTGGGCCGAGCAGTTGCCGTACCCAGGCTGTGATGCAGCCCGATAGGATGCTTTCTGTGGTGCATCTGCAAAAGTTGGTAAGAGTCAATGTGGACATGCCGAATTTCCTTAGTTTCCTGAGGAAGTACAGGCACTGTTGTGCTTCCTGGGTGGCAGCGTCAGTCGGGAGGCTGTGGGTTTAAGTTGAATTCCAGATTTTGAACGCGAGCTGGAGGCAGACACTGCAGAGGGTTGTACTGAGGGCGTGTGGCACCCAGAGGGACACAGCATTTCTCATCAGACAATAACTTGAAGTTGTCTTGTGCTGGCTTGAGGTGGTGTGAAAGATCCTGCATGTGAAAAGCAGGGGAGTTCACCTAGTTTATCGATTTATCGATCAGCAAGCATCACTGAAACAGATGATCTTGCTGCTCTGTCACTGATTGTGGAACTTTGCTGTGTGAGAATTGGCTGTCACGTTTTTACAACATCAGAACATGACTGGATTATGTGAGTGGCCCTTAGCTGTCAGAACTGTTTTAGCCCAAAATTCAAGACCATTCAGTCCATCGGATCTGCTCCACTGTTCATTCAGATCATGACTGCTCTGATTTGGGGATGTCCCAAGTTTATGAATGGTACTCTTTCCCCATAGATATGATGGAGAGTGGCTCAAGTCAGTTCTGAACTTTTGGGTGTTAGTTCCAGGGTTAGATGAAGTCTCGTGGATGTCGTTGGTTCGGATTCATGCCAAGGAGAAACTGAGGGAAAAATTTCCCGGGAATTGTCCATTTGTTTATTTTGGACGGTCATAAACTGGGAAGAAGAAGCTCGCCTGTTTGAGCGGAGGACAGCTCATGGGCAGGGAGAGCGTGGATGGGTCTTCGACATGTCGGAGTATGTCGAATTTTTCACCCCCAATCTACTCAGAAGAAGCTCAGTGAGCTCCCGGAGAAAGGAGTTAATTTATAATTCATCGGCACCTCCGAGGATATAGATATATGAGTGGGGCGCATGGAGAGAGTTATTAAAAAGCATTGAATAGTGGCGAAGATGGGGACTGCATGTTCTCTTTGCTGTAAATCCATGATGATCAATCAAAATGATTGGAAATGCGACAGGATTTCACGTTACGGCAGCAGAAATTGAAGTAAATTGAGAAGCAATTTGTGTTTGTGCCTTGTTTGTCTTTGATTCTTTGGTAAGACCACAAGACGTAGGCCATTCGGCCCATCGAGCCTGCTTAACCATTCAATGAGATTACGGCTGATTTGATGTGATAATCCTCAACTCCACTCTTCCGCCTTAACCCCATAACCCTTGAATCTGTGACTGATTAAAAATCTGTCTCTCTCAGCCCGGAACATACTGAACGACCCGACCTCCACAGCTCTCTGCGGTGAAGCATTCCACAGATTCACTCCCCTCTGAGAGAAGAGATTCCTCCTCATCTCTGTCTGAAATGGGCCACCTCCTTACTCTGTGATTATACCCTCTGGTCTGAGACCAGGCCTCTTGAGGGAACATCCTCTCAGCATTTACCTCCTCAAGCCCCCCTGAGAATGACTGCTGTCATTTTGACTGTGCACCATCCAGAAACAGCCTCGTGAGCACTCCAGCTGTGAGCTCTGCCCACCCCCCTCCATTTGTTTCCGATATTACAGATACAGCCTGAGAAAACTCGATGAAGCTGATGAATGGTACAGGCTGCTCTTGGTGTTTCCGTGGCTCTGATTATTGTAAGAAGCTCTCGGGCTGAAAAGCTGCATGAGACATTCTCGTGGTATTGGAAGCTGAGATGACGCAGGTTTGTTTGCTTTTTTGCGAACTGCCCCTGCCTGACTGTGGGAACTGCACGCAGGAAATGAGGCAAGCTGCTCTCTGATGGCCAGCAATTATCCTGTGAGTCAGAGAGCAGATTGCTTTAGATGAGAAAGTTATTGATGCAAGATATCGACAGAGCTCTTGATTCATAGGAGCATTAGGATAAAGCAAATAAATCCCACAAGTATCTTTCCTTGCCATCAATTTGTGCAGCCTTTTAGGCTTCTAACTGCATCTTTCAATCCCCAAACTCTCTGCTCGTGCATCTCAATCCGTTTTGAATGTTTTTATAGTGTTATTAAATGTTAAAGATAAAGGTTATTGAATGCTCGCAGAATTTGGCATCATTTAAACTCTGAGCTGCTTTTTTCTGAACCTCTTAGTCGAATGGTTCACAAAGTACCAATAATGTCACTTGGTATGCTTAAAACTGGCAATTGGGATCAGCCCGCTTGAAGTGTTGGTGCGGGCTGGAGTGGGGGCGGAACGTCATAGCTGGTCCTCATCTTGGCCTCTTCACACTTGGCAGGGGTCACGAGACTGGGCAGAAGTTGATCAATTGAACCCCACGGCGAAATGATGGATGGTTTCCAGTGTAGGGTTGGGATTGTTCGAGCACAGGGCGGAGGACGAGGAAAAGTGCCCTTTGCCAATTGACTGGTTGATCAGAGCTGTAGTGAAGATGCTAATTGCCGTGAGTGGTGTGTCCGTCAGGACCAGTCTCGGATATTGCCTGCTGGGATGGGCGACATCATGACAAAACATCCTAAGCATTCATCAAAGAATAAAAATCTGACCTTTTCTCCTCCCGAGTCCTGAATTAAATCAGGATGAAGGAAGTGTCCAGATTGGGAAGAAATGATGAGGGAAATGGGATTGACGTCTGCCTCCTTCCTCCGTGGTGACAAGCAGACGGCTCGATCTCCTGAGTCGATGCCACCTGAAGGTATCGGTGAGGAATCCACCAGTTGTGTCAGTCAGCTCCGTATCTGTGGTGTAAAAGGAAGGGTGCACGATTATCTGTCTTTTCTGGCCTTTTCCGCCAGGGAATCTGTTGCAAATTCAATGCTGGTTCCTGGAAGGCTGCTGGTGACACAGGGTTCATGGGCTTTGCTCGGTTTCCAAAGGAGAGTGAATTCAGCTGCTTGTTGTGAGCTTTGCACTGTTGTTGTGCAATGCTCCTGGAGGGAGTGCAAAGAGTTTAATACCCAGGGTGTTTTGTTTTTTGTCCTAAACACACATTGCCCAGGGATCATAGTTTCTACGGTGCTATGTCTTTTCGTCCGACGTCATTTCGTCCAACGACACTTCGTCCACCTCTTTTGGTCCTAAGTCTTTTTGTCCGATGATTTTTTTCGTCAAAGACTTTTTGTAACTTGACATCTTGTAAATAGAAATCTTATCTAATGCACATAGCAAGGTATAATATGTAATAAAGGATTTTTATTACCGGTCTCTTTCCTTTAACGAGCCTCGTTAAAGGATAGTTATTATCGTTCTCTTTCCGTTAACGGTGTGTGTCTGTCGCTGGGTGACTGTGTGTGACTGAGCATTAGCTGTCCCATTACAACCATCAAATATAATCCTAGCCGATCTTCACAACTTTAAAGACTTAACGTGGACTTTTTAAACTTTTTATCGTTCTCTTTCCTTTAACGGTATTCCAACTGTATTCTCTTCCAACTGTATTCTCTAAGTGATGTGATATCTTTCGGGAATTTTAAGTAATTAGTAAACTTTTAGATTTTTTAATTGCATTTTTCAACTTTTGCTGTATTTTACTTGCATTTTATCAATTACTTTCATTTTATCAATTAAATTCTCATAGTAAACTTTTAGATTTACTTGCTGTATTGTACTTGCATTTTATCAATTAAATGGTTTTATACGGAGTTTATTTGTAATTGGATAATTGGACAAAAAGACGTTGGACCAAAAGACGTGGACGAAGTGTCGTTGGACGAAGTGACGTCGGACGAAAAGACGCGACACAAGTTTCTACAGTGCAGGAGGAGGCCATTCTGCCCACAGATCTGCACCAACCCTCCACAGAGCCAGGTCCACTCCCCCGCCCACCCGCCCTATCCCTGTAACCTAACCTGCATACCTCTGGACAATCCGGGGCAATTTAGCACAGCCAATCCACCTAACTCGCACATCTCTGGATCTGGCCTCTGAAAGAATTTAATGGAACTGACACTACTAATGACAGCAGGATGCAGAGCTATGGTGAAGATTGAAGTGCAAAGTTATCCTTCATACGTGGGAATGGGCTGTGCACAAACTGACTCACGTCTGCTGTGGTCTGAGCCACAAGCTCTCACTCAACCTGGGGCAACTGTGGGTAGCTGTTTGTCATTGCACCATCATCCAAAAACCACTGGGGTCTGAGAAACAATATCCTCTCTAGTCTGATATTTGCTCATTGTTCCCATTCGCTGTTTGACTATTTTTCTGTGTGTGTGTGTGTGTGTGTGTGTAACTCATGCCCATTTGCCTGTTGTATTCTGAGCTGCCTTCCTTCCTTGTCTCTTTGTTTTCAAGTGTGACCCTCGTGTGCACAACAGTGGTGAGGATGAATGTTGGGTACGTGATGGCACCCTGGTGTTTTGAAGTACTGAAATTTGTGGGGGACTTATTTTATTCTTTTTTAAAATTCATTTACACGATGTGGGTGGCGCTGGTGGGGCCAGCATTTATTGCCCATCCCAAGTGCCCTTCAGAAGGTGTTTGTGTGTTGCCTTCTTGAACTGCTGCAGTCCTTTAGGTGTAGGTACACCCATAATGCTGTTAGGGAGAGACTTCCAGGATGTTGCCCCAGCGACAGTGAAAGAACGGCGATATATTTCCAAGTCAGGGTGGTGAGTGACTTGGAGGGGAACCTCCAGATTGTGGGGTTCCCAGGTGCATGCTGCTTTTGTCCTTCGAGATGGTAGCGGTCGTGGGTTTGTAAGGTGCTGCCTAAGGAGCCTTGGTCAGTTCCTGCAGTGCATTTTGTAGATGGTGCACACGGCTGCCACTGTGCGTCGGTGGGGGAGGGAGTGAATGTTTGTGGAAGGGGGAGCAATCAAACGGGACTGCTTTGTCCTGGATGGTGTTGAGCTTCTTGAGTGTTGTTGGGAGCTGCACTCATCCAGGCAAGTGGAGAGTATTCCATCACACTCCTGACCTGTGCCTTGTAGATTGTGGACAGGCTTTGAGGGGTCAGGCGGAGAGTTACTCGCCAGAGGATTCCTAGCATTTGACCTGCCCTGGCAGCCACAGTATCAATATGGCTAGTCCAGTTGAATTTCTGATGGCACCTCATTGTATCGGAGCATTTGAAATGACAGCACAGAACTATTATCCACAGGGAGTTTTTTGAATTGGAGACCATTTGTGCGAAAGTGGATAATTATTGGATCGAGTTGTATGAAGAGCCGAGAAGGCCCTGGAAGGTAAGTGAACTGAAGATTGTTCAGGCCAGGTCCTCTCCACCAATACCATTTCTCTCAAAGAAATACCGCATTCGCATATTGGGGCCTAGGCCTCTAGGCCTGGATCAAAGGCCTCTCATTTCCCAAAGGGGGACATTTTCAAAGCTTCCCCGATCCCGGTCCTGGGCAGCAATGTTCCGGTGTTGCTGGAATGTCCAGAATCACAGTTGTTTTTACCTTGTTGCCAGTATGAAGTCCCAGGAGATCTTGAAAAGGAAAGTAAACTGAAGGTTATTCAGGTCAAAGAAACGGCCACTCTGCCGGAGTACACACCAGTCCCAGTCGGGACTACCAATAATGCGGCCTCCCTCGGGGCCGGCTGTTGTTGCACAAGGCAATGAGCCCCAGCTGGGAGCAGCCTCTGCCTCCTGGTGGGGAAGCTCACATTCCACCAACCCTGTGGGGAGATCAATTAATGTATCCCCTTGGGCCTCATGAGGGTTATGACAGGTTAGTTTTGGACATGTTGGAAGGAGAGTGGGGTTACTTGTGGATTGAACATAAGTCTCAGAAGGAACAGGAACAGTTTTGCCTTCCATTGTGAAGAGGTGAGAATGAACAGCCTCCTGTGGTGTTCTATAGAATGGAGTGTGTGTGAGCTGTTGATGTGCAGTGAATTATGTCACGTGAGTGTTTCTGTCCCATCTTTCACTTGTGTGGGACGACAGTGATGCCTGGTTTTTCTGAACTGAATTATTAAACCAGCAAAGCTCGAGTATCCAGTTTTGTTGTAATCTAACCTGCCAAGGGCGGTTCTAAGAATGGTCCTGGGGTCCAAGTGGTTGATCGTAGGACATTTGGGTCGTTGTCAAGTGACAAAACACCATGTGGTTCAATGTGCAGTCGGAGAAATTTCAGCAAGTTGGTATCTTTCATCTCGGTGTAGTCAAAGGCGGATCTGCATTTCTAAAAATGTGTGTTTAGATGGAGAAGTCCTATCGTGTTTTAAGCCTTGTATTTCTTGACCAGTCAATAAAGGTGCCATTTGGATTCAGCGAATGTTCTCATATTGGAAATCATAGAATCCCTGTAGTGCCCATTCGGCCCATCGAGTCTACACTGACCCTGGGAAAGTGCACCCTACCTTGCCCATACCCCACCCCGATACCCTCAACCCCAACTAACTGTTGGACACTTGGGGGAAATTTAGCACGACCCAGCCACTGAACCTGCACATCTCGGGACTGTGGGAGGAAACGGGAGCATCTGGAGGAAACCCACGCAGACACGGGGAGAACGTGCAAACTCCATACAGTCACCCAAGGCTGGAATCGAACCCGGGTTCCTGGCCCTGTGAGGCAGCAGTGCTAACCACTGTGCTAGTGTGAGGCAGCTGTATATGTCGTTGTCAGAAATAGCAGTGTGATCATGACCAGATGATGTCGAATGACAGTGTGTCCCATCACAAACCGAATTTGTATTTTCTGCCCTCCCCGTAATCAGCATGTTTTGTATTTGATGTCTGTGCTTTCTTACCCTTGAGTGATTGTCCCAATTTACATCTCAGCGGCAAGCATTTTGTAGCACGGTGGCACAGTGGTGAGCACTACTGCCTCATGGCGCCAAGGACCTGGAGTGGGGGGAGCTTTGAAATTGCATTTCTAATAATGTTTGCTGTTGACTGTTGAGATATCATTTAGGAGCTCTGACTGGTGCTAACCATGTTGCATTTATGGTTGTGTTTGCCACTGTATGAGGTATTTTGGGTTTTTTCAGGTGTTGAAATGAGGAAATCTTGACACTTGTATGTTTAAACATGAACTGTTTATTGTTAATTTGAACTATTTACACATCTAAGGTATGTGTTGTTCTCTGACCGTGTGCCTTTGTGCAGAATGCTTATCTCCAGATCCTTACACTGCCGAGCACCATGACATTACAAAGCATGCAGGCACATAACAGGGCAACTCAATGCTTTTATGGTATTCCTTCTTCTTAAGGTCTTGCAGCCCTTTGGACTTTGCTTGCATTTGGTTAAGAAGCTGAAGATTGATATGGTCTCTGATGAAGAGGTGACTATGGTGTTTGAATACACAAGTGAAGCTTTTGTCATTTTGGGCCATGAACATTTAGTAGTGTACTATATAACCTGTTCCTGGGTAAATGTAGAAGAAAGCACTGGCAAGCTGTGTGATCAGATCATTGTGATGAACTGGTTTCTAATGGCTTTCCAGGGTTGCATTAGTTAATTGCACCTTTGTTTTGTGCTCATAAATGTGCTTTTTTAAGCTGCCGTCGCCTTCATGTATTTGCTGCTGTTTCTGGTATGTCAGCTTAATGTCAGATGCTGAGTATGTTTGGTTTTAGGAGTCAAGGTGAAACTCAGTGTGGGTACGCTCCCTAGTTTCTAAATAAATTGTCGACAAACCTGCTCACCAGCAATGATTTAAACCCATTAATTGAGCTGTTGTTTTTCTCCTTGTCTCTGAAGATGCAAATCTTGCGCTGCAATTTGATTATTTTTGCATTGCGCATGGTTAATCTGAGTTTAGACATTGCTGACTCGTTCATTGCCTGCAGGAGGAGTGGGGAGAAAGGTACCATCACCGCCTGACGAGCTAAAAAGGCTCAGTTGACCCAACAGCATCTGAAGTGGAATGGAGTTGATGCATCATGTCAGAAGGTGAACACGTGTTGAAATGTCAACACTGCTTCTGCCTGGGCTGAGTATTTGCATCACTTTCTGTTTTTATTTCATGTTTTCAGCATCTGCAGTGTTTTGTTGTTTCAAAATCAAAGACCAGAGTGGCATAGCTGAAGGTCTGTGAATTATGCTGGACCTTGGTAACTGCAGTGTGTGTGGAGGCTGGAACCACCCCAAGTTGAGACAACCTAATCTGCTCATCATTTCATTGTATGAACGCCATAGGTTGTGACCTTCGCCTTGTTGAAGACGTCTATGCTGAATTGCCCTGCACTTGCTCAGACAAATGCAAGAACGCCAAATTTCAAATCTCTCAATAGTTATATGGCAGGAGATCAGAATGCTGATTGGTTTGCAAGTTTATTCTGATTGGCCAAGGCGTTGTCATGGAGAAAATCAGGAGCTTTTGGTTTCTGGGTCATTGAAAAAAAGGCTACCACGTTTTGCTGAGCTGTGCAGGGAATGGGTACCTGTGTCTGAATGAATGTTCAGTCTGGTAAGTCGATTTAGACCTGTTGTAATCTTGATTTTTTTAATCCTAAATTCCAAGGTATCAATGCAATGCTGTGAGACGGTGGCTATTTTCATCAGATTATTGTTTTCTGTGCATTGTGTAAACTTCAAAATGGATCAAACGTTGGCAGTTCAGGTCAGAAAATTATACTGGAAACTCAAAAATATGCAAAACAGTTCAAACAAGCTGTTGCATGCTGCTGCCCTCCAATATTTCCGTGTGTGTGGTACGTTCCACTATTTCATTTTAATTTCAGAAACGGGGTGAGAAGGATGCTGGACAGTCCAGCATTTATAGCCCATCCCTAATTGCCCCTTGACAAGCTGGTGGTGAACTGCTGCCTTGAACGGCTGCAGTCCCTGTAGTGTACACCCACTGTGCTGTTACGGAGGGAGTTCCAGGATTTTGGCCCAGTGACAGTGAAGGAACGGCCATATATTTTCAATCAGGATGGTGAGTGACTAAGAGTGGAACCTCCAGGTGGTGGGGTTCCAGGGTATCTGCCACCCATATCCTTCGAGATGGTAGTGGCCATGACTTTGGATGTGACTGTCCACAGAACCCTGGTGAGTTCCTGCATCTTGTAGGTGGCACACACTGCTTATACTGTGCGGCGGTGATGGAGGATTGAATGTTTGTGGAAGGGGTGCCATTTAAGTGGACTGCTTTGTCCTGGATGTTGCAGTATTGTTGGAGCTGCACTCATCCAGACATGGGGAGAGTCACAGTCCTAACTTGTGCCTGACAGATGTGGACAGGCCTGAGGAATTCAGGAGGTGAGTTACTTGCTGCAGGATTCTTAGCTGTTGACCTGCTCTTGTGGCCACAGTATTTATATTGCTATAGTTTTTTGGTCAATGGTAATCTCCAGGATGTTGATAGGAGGAGATTGAACATAGAACATAGAACGATACAGCGCAGTACAGGCCCTTCGGCCCACGATGTTGCACCGACATGGGAAGTCAAAAACTAAAGGCCATCTAACCTACACTATGCCATTATCATCCATATGCTTATCCAATAAACTTTTAAATGCCCTCAATGTTGGCGAGTTCATTACTGTTGCAGGTAGGACATTCCACGGCCTCACCACTCTTTGCGTAAAAAACCTACCTCTGACCTCTGTCCTATATCTATTACCCCTCAATTTAAGGCTATGCCCCCTCGTGCTAGCCACCTCCATCCGCGGGAGAAGGCTCTCACTGTCCACCCTTGAGCGATGGTAAAGCCATTGACTGTCATGGGGTGATGGTTAGAACCTCCTGTTGGAGATGGTCATTGCATGGCATGAATGTTAATTGCCACTGGTCAACAAAAGAACTGATATAGTCCAGGGTTTGCTGCATTTGAACATGGGCTGCTTCAGAATCAGAGGACTCCCAGTCAGCCCCACATTTAACATTATAGAGGAAAGGCCATTGATTTTAAAATAAATTTAAAGTCCCCAATTCTTTTTTTTTTCCAATTAAGGGGCAATTTAACTTGACCAATCCACTTACCCTGCATACCTTTGGGTTGTGGGGGTGAGACCTACACAGACACGGGGGGAATGTGCAAACTCCACACGGGACAGTGACCCAGGGCCAGGATCTAACCGTGTCCCCGGTGCCGTGAGGCAGCAGTGCTAACCACCGCACCACCGTGCCACTCTGAAAGGTCATTGATGAAGCAGCTGAAGATGGTTGGGCGTCCGGCACTACCCTGAGAAACCTCTGCTGTGATGTCCTGGAACTGAAAAGATTGACCGACAGCCACTACAACCATCTTTTTTGCCAGGTATGACTCGAACCAGTTAGAGATAGAGATAGAGAAATACAGCACAGAACAGGCCCTTCGGCCCACGATGTTGTGCCGAACTTTTTTCCTAGGTTAATCATAGAATTTTGGACACTAAGGGCAATTCTTCATGGCCAATCCACCCAACCTGCACATCTTTGGACTGTGGGAGGAAACCGGAGTACCCGGAGGAAACCCACGCACACACGGGGAGGATGTGCAGACTCTACACAGACAGTGACCCAAGTCGAAATCGAACTTGGGACCCTGGAGCTGTGAAGCAATTGTGCTATCCACAATTCTACCGTGCTGCCCTTAAGAAGAAGTTAATCTACACTCCATTATTCTACCCTAATCCATGTACCTATCCAATAGCCGCTTGAAGGTCCCTAACGTTTCCGACTCAACTACTTCCACAGGCAGTGCATTCCATGCCCCCACTACTCTCTGGGTAAAGAACCTACCTCTGACATCCCCTCTATATCTTCCACCATTTATCTTAAATTTATGTCCCCTTGTAATGGTTTGTTCCACCTGAGGAAAAAGGTCTCTGACTGTCTACTCTATCTATTCCCCTGATCATCTTATAAACCTCTATCAAGTCGCCCCTTATCCTTCTCCGTTCTAATGAGAAAAGGCCTAGCACCCTCAACCTTTCCTCGTATGACCTACTCTCCATTCCAGGCAACATCCTGGTAAATCTCCTTTACACCTTTTCCAAAGCTTCCACATCCTTCCTAAAATGAGGCGACCAGAACTGCACACAGTACTCCAAATGTGGCCTGACCAAGGTTTTGTACAGCTGCATCATCACCTCACGGCTCTTAAATTCAATCCCTCTGCTAATGAACGCTAGCACACCATAGGCCTTCTTCACAGCTCTATCCACTTGAGTGGCAACTTTCAAAGATCTATGAACATAGACCCCAAGATCTCTCTGCTCCTCCACATTGCCAAGAACCCTACCGTTAACCCTGTATTCCGCATTCATATTTGTCCTTCCAAAATGGACAACCTCACACTTGTCAGGGTTAAACTCCATCTGCCACTTCTCAGCCCAGCTCTGCATCCTATCTATGTCTCTTTGAAGCCGACAACAGCCCTCCTCAATATCCACAACTCCACCAATCTTCGTATCATCTGCAAATTTACTGACCCACCCTTCAACTCCCTCATCCAAGTCGTTAATGAAAATCACAAACAGCAGAGGACCCAGAACTGATCCCTGCGGTACACCACTGGTAACTGGGCTCCAGGCTGAATATTTGCCATCCACCACCACTCTCTGTCTTCTATCGGTTAGCCAGTTTGTTATCCAACTGGCCAAATTTCCCACTATCCCATGCCTCCTTACTTTCTGCACAAGCCTACAATGGGGAACCTTATCAAATGCCTTACTAAAATCCATGTACACTACATCCACTGTTTTACCTTCATCCACATGCTTGGTCACCTCCTCAAAGAAGTCAATAAGACTTGTAAGGCAAGACCTACCCCTCACAAATCCGTGCTGACTATCCCTAATCAAGCAGTGTCTTTCCAGATGCTCAGAAATCCTATCCCTCAGTACCCTTTCCATTTGCCTACCACCGAAGTAAGACTAACTGGCCTGTAATTCCCAGGTTTATCCCTATTCCCTTTTTTGAACAGGGGCACGACATTCGCCACTCTCTAATCCTCTGGTACCACCCCTGTTGACAGCGGGGACGAAAAGATCATTGCCAACGGCTCTGCAATTTCATTTCTTGCTTCCCATAGAATCCTTGGATATATCCCGTCAGGCCCGGGGGACTTGTTTATCCTCAAGTTTTTCAAAACGCGCAACACATCTTCCTTCCTGACAAGTATCTCCTCAAGCTTATCAGTCTGTTTCACACTGTCCTCTCCAACAATATGGCCCCTCTCGTTTGTAAATACTGAAGAAAAATACTTGTTCAAGACCTCTCCTATCTCTTCAGACTCGATACACAATCTCCCACTACTGTCCTTGATCGGACCTACCCTCGCTCTAGTAGTCATTCTCATATTTCTCACATGTGTAAAAGGCCTTGGGGTTTTCCTTGATCCTACCTGCCAAAGATTTTTCATGCCCTCTCTTAGCTCTCCTAATCCCTTTCTTCAGTTCCCTGCTGGCTATCTTGTATCCCTCCAGCGCCCTGTCTGAACCTTGTTTCTTCAGCCTTACATAAGTCTCCTTCTTCCTCTTAACAAGACATTAAACCTCTCTTGTCAACCATGGTTCCCTCACTCGACCATCTCTTCCCTGCCTGACAGGGACATACATATCAAAGACACGCAGTACCTGTTCCTTGAACAAGTTCCACATTTCACTTGTGTCCTTCCCTGACAGCCTATGTTCCCAACTTCTGCACTTCAATTCTTGTCTGACAGCATTGTATTTACCCTTCCCCCAATTATAAACCTTGCCCTGTTGCACGCACCTATCCCTCTCCATAACTAAAGTGAAAGTCACAGAATTGTGGTCACTACCTCCAAAATGCTCCCCCACTAACAAATCTATCACCTGCTCTGGTTCATTACCAAGTACTAAATCCAATATGGCCTCCCCTCTGGTCGGACAATCTACATACTGTGTTAGAAAAGCTTCCTGTACACACTGCACAAACGCTACCCCATCCAAACTATTTGATCTAAAGAGTTTCCACTCAATGTTTGGGAAGTTGAAGTCACCCATGACGACTACCCTGTGACTTCTGCACCTTTCCAAAATCTGTTTCCCAATCTGTTCCTCCACACCTCTGCTGCTATTGGGGGGCCTATAGAAAACTCCCAACAAGGTGACCGCTCCTTTCCTATTTCTGACTTCAACCCATATTACCTCAGTAGGCAGATCCTCCTCGAACTGCCTTTCTGCAGCTGTTATACTATCTCTAATTAACAATGCCACCCCCCCCCCCCCCCCCAAAACTCTTTTTCCACCCTCCCTAATCTTATTGAAACATCTATAACCAGGAACCTCCAACAACCATTTCTGCCCCTCTTCTATCCAAGTTTCCGTGATGGCCACCACATCGTAGTCCCAAGTACCGATCCATGCCTTAAGTTCACCCACCTTATTCCTGATGCTTCTTGCATTAAAGTATGCACACTTCAACCCATCTCCTTGCCTGCAAGTACTCTCCTTTGTCAATGTTACCTTCCCCACTGCATCACTACGTGCTTTGGCGTCCTGAATATCGGCTTCCTTAGTTGCTGGACTACAGATCCGGTTCCCATTCCCCTGCCAAATTAGTTTAAACCATCCCGAAGAGTACTAGAAAACCTCCCCCCCAGGATATTGGTGCCCCTCTGGTTCAGATGCAACCCGTCCTGCTTGTACAGGTCCCACCTTCCCCAGAATGCGCTCCAATTATCCAAATACCTGAAGCCCTCCCTCCTACACCATTCCTGCAGCCACGTGTTCAACTGCACTCTCTCCCTATTCCTAGCCTCGCTATCACGTGGCACCGGCAACAAACCAGAGATGACAACTCTGTCTGTCCTGGCCTTTAACTTCCAGCCTAACTCCCTAAACTTGTTTATTACCTCCACACCCTTTTTCCTACCTACGTCGTTGGTACCAATGTGCACCGCGACTTCTGGCTGCTCACCCTCCCCCTTCAGGATCCTGAAGACACGATCCGAGACATCCCTGGCACCCGGGAGGCAACATACCTTTCGGGAATCTCCTATCTAACCATTGAATCTCCTATTACTATTGCTTTTCTGTGCTCCCCCCTTCCCTTCTGAGCCCCAGAGCCAGACTCAGTGCCAGAGACCTGGCCGCTGGGGCCTTCCCCCAGTAGGTCATCCCCCCCAACAGCATCCAAAACGGTATACTTGTTTTGAAGGGGAACGGCCACGAGGGATCCCTGCACTGTCTGCCTGTTAGTTTTCTTTCCCCTGACTGTACCCAGCTACTCTTGTCCAGTACCTTGGGTGTGGCTACCTCCCTGTAACTCTTCTCGATAACCCCCTCTGCCTCCCGGATGATCCGAAGTTCATCCAGCTCCAGCTCCAGTTCCTTAACGGACAGTGACCCAGAGCCGGGATAGAGCCTGGGCCCTGGCGTCGTGAGACAGCAATGCTAACCACTGCACCACCGTGCTGCCCTGCCTTCAGCCATTTGCTGATATTACGTGGGGTGAATTGAATCGGATGAAGATGTTGATGCTGGGACCTCCAGAGGATGTTGGTGCCTGCACAGAAAGGCATTCTGCCCGCCTCAGACTTGAGCAACTTGGTGTATGAATAGATTTGCCGGTGCTATGTTAGCATGTGGGCCACATGTCCTGATGTGCTCTTTTGGTTATTTGTCATAGGCAGAATACAGACCATCCTGAACCAGCCCACGCTCACAAACTGCCAAATTAAATGTTGACTGTTGGGTGCGATTCTGTGGTTGGGGAGCATTTGCTGAACAATCCCAAGTGTGTGACTGGTTATAGCAACAATCAATGCTGGGAATTAGTTGAGTTTCTGACATAGCTCACGAACACTGGTAGGAATTGATCATTCTCAAACACAGATTTATTCTCTGCAAACCAAGGATGGTGGTGCAGTGGTTAGCACTGCTGCCTCACGGCACTGAGGACCCAGGTTCGATCCCGGCTCTGGGTCACTGACCATGTGGAGTTTGCACATTCTCGCCGTGTTTGCGTGGGTTTCGCCCCCACAAAGATGTGCAGGGTAGATGGATTAGCCACGTTAAATTGGCCCTGAATTGGAAAAAATGAATTGGGTACTTTTAGAACATAGAACATAGAACGATACAGCGCAGTACAGGCCCTTTGGCCCTCGATGTTGCACCGACATGAAAAAAAAAAAACTAAAGGCCATCTAACCTACACTATGCCCTTATCATCCATATGCTTATCCAATAAATTTCTAAATGCCCTCAATGTTGGCGAGTTCACTACTGTTGCAGGTAGGGCATTCCACGGCCTCACCACTCTTTGTGTAAAAAACCCACCTCTGACCTCTGTCCTATATCTATTACCCCTCAATTTAAGGCTATGTCCCCTCGTGCTAGCCACCTCCATCCGCGGGAGAAGGCTCTCGCTGTCCACCCTATCTAACCCTCTGATCATTTTGTATGCCTCTATTAAGTCACCTCTTAACCTTCTTCTCTCTAACGAAAACAACCTCAAGTCCATCAGCCTTTCCTCATAAGATTTTCCCTCCATACCAGGCAACATCCTGGTAAATCTCCTCTGCACCCGTTCCAAAGCTTCCACGTCCTTCCTATAATGAGGCGACCAGAACTGTACGCAATACTCCAAATGCGGCCGTACTAGAGTTTTGTACAACTGCAACATGACCTCATGGCTCCGGAACTCAATCCCTCTACCAATAAAGGCCAACACACCATAGGCCTTCTTCACAACCCTATCAACCTGGGTGGCAACTTTCAGGGATCTATGTACATGGACACCGAGATCCCTCTGCTCATCCACACTACCAAGAATTTTACCATTAGCCAAATATTCCGCATTCCTGTTATTCTTTCCAAAGTGAATCACCTCACACTTCTCCACATTAAACTCCATTTGCCACCTCTCAGCCCAGCTCTGCAGCTTATCTATGTCCCTCTGTAACCTGCAACATCCTTCCGCACTGTCTACAACTCCACCGACTTTAGTGTCGTCTGCAAATTTACTCACCCATCCTTCTGCGCCCTCCTCTAGGTCATTTATAAAAATGACAAACAGCAACGGCCCCAGAACAGATCCTTGTGGTACGCCACTCGTAACTGAACTCCATTCTGAACATTTCCCATCAACTACCACTCTCTGTCTTCTTTCAACTAGCCAATTTCTGATCCACATCTCTAAATCACCCTCAATCCCCAGCCTCCATATTTTCTGCAATAGCCGACCATGGGGAACCTTATCAAACGCTTTACTGAAATCCATATACACCACATCAACTGCTCTACCCTCGTCTACCTGTTCAGTCACCTTCTCAAAGAACTCGATAAGGTTTGTGAGGCATGACCTACCCTTCACAAAACCATGCTGACTATCCCTAATCATATTATTCCTATCTAGATGATTATAAATCGTATCTTTTATAATCCTCTCCAAGACCTTACCCACCACAGACGTTAGGCTCACCGGCCTATAGTTACCGGGGTTATCTCTACTCCCCTTCTTGAACAAAGGGACCACATTTGCTATCCTCCAGTCCTCTGGCACTATTCCTGTAGCCAATGATGACCTAAAAATCAAAGCCAAAGGCTCAGCAATCTCTTCCCTGGCTTCCCAGAGAATCCTAGGATAAATCCCATCAGGCCCCGGGGACTTATCTATTTTCACCTTGTCCAGAATTGCCAACACTTCTTCCCTACGCACCTCAATGCCATCTATTCTACTAGCCTGGGTCTCAGCATTCTCCTCCACAATATTATCTTTTTCTTGAGTGAATACTGACGAAAAGTATTCATTTAGTATCTCGCTTATCTCCTCAGCCTCCACACACAACTTCCCACCACTGTCCTTGACTGGCCCTACTCTTACCCTAGTCATTCTTTTATTCCTGACATACCTATAGAAAGCTTTTGGGTTTTCCTTGATCCTACCTGCCAAAGACTTCTCATGTCCCCTCCTTGCTCGTCTCAGCTCTCTCTTTAGATCCTTCCTCGCTTCCTTGTAACTATCATGCGCCCCAACTGAAACTTCATGCCTCATCTTCAAATAGGCCTCCTTCTTCCTCTTAACAAGAGATTCCACTTCTTTGGTAAACCACGGTTCCCTCGCTCGACCCCTTCCTCCCTGCCTGACTGGTACGTACTTATCAAGAACATGCAATAGCTGTTCCTTGAACAAGCTCCACATATCCAGTGTGCCCAACCCTTGCAGCCTACTTCTCCAACCAACACATCCTAAGTCATGTCTAATGGCATCATAATTGCCCTTCCCCCAGCTATAACTCTTGCCCTGCGGGGTATACTTATCCCTTTCCATCACTAACGTAAAGGTCACCGAATTGTGGTCACTGTTTCCAAAGTGCTCACCTACCTCCAGATCTAACACCTGGCCTGGTTCATTACCCAAAACCAAATCCAATGTGGCCTCGCCTCTTGTTGGCCTGTCAACATATTGTGTCAGGAAACCCTCCTGCACACATTGTACAAAGAACGACCCATCTAATGTACTCGAACTATATCTTTTCCAGTCAATATTTGGAAAGTTAAAGTCTCCCATAACAACTACCCTGTTACTTTCGCTCTTTTCCAGAATCATCTTCGCCATCCTTTCCTCTACATCCCTAGAACTATTAGGTGGCCTATAGAAAACTCCCAACAGGGTGACCTCTCCTTTCCTGTTTCTAACCTCAGCCCATACTACCTCAGAAGAAGAGTCCCCATCTAGCATCCTTTCCGCCACCGTAATACTGTCCTTGACTAGCAGCGCCACACCTCCCCCTCTTTTGCCCCCTTCTCTGAGCTTACTAAAACACCTAAAGCCCGGAACCTGCAACGACCATTCCTGTCCCTGCTCTATCCATGTCTCTGAAATGGCCACAACGTCGAAGTCCCAGGTACCAACCCATTCTGCCAGTTCCCCTACCTTATTTCGTATACTCCTGGCATTGAAGTAGACACACTTCAAACCACCTACCTGAACACTGGCACCCTCCTGCGAAGTCAAATCTGTGCTCCTGACCTCCATACTCTCAATCTCCCGTACCCCAAAACTACAATCCAGGTTCCCATGCCCCTGCTGAATTAGTTTAAACCCCCCCAAAGAGCACTAACAAATCTCCCCCCCAGGATATTGGTGCCCCTCAGGTTCAGATGTAGACCATCCTGTCTATAGAGGTCCCACCTTCCCCAGAAAGAGCCCCAGTTATCCAGAAATCTGAATCCCTCCCGCCTGCACCATCCCTGTAGCCACGTGTTTAATTGCTCTCTCTCCCTATTCCTCATCTCACTATCACGTGGCACGGGCAACAACCCAGAGATAACAACTCTGTTTGTTCTTGCTCTGAGCTTCCATCCTAGCTCCCTAAAGACATCCTTGTCCCCTTTCCTACCTATGTCGTTAGTGCCAATGTGGACTACGACTTGGGGCTGCTCCCCCTCCCCCTTAAGGACCCGGAAAACACGATCCGAGACATCACTTACCCTTGCACCTGGGAGGCAACATACCAAACATGAGTCTTTCTCGCTATTTAAAAAAAATAAAAATAAAAAAGGAATACAGGATGAGGCCTTTGGAAACAAACTGTCTTTCATAGCATCTGCACAGTCTATGATACAGCCAGTTTCTTTCACAGCCCCTGGTCGAGGAGTCCTTCACTCTCCGTCAGAGTAAGGTCTGTGTGTTCCCCAGCTGTTGGACAGTGTATTGCTCTTTGACTCACGGCAGTGTTGGACACACAAGTGGTGTTCCATGCCCACTCCCCTCACTGATATGATTTTGAGCAATTAAATTTGATTGTGTGATTGTGTACTGCAATCTGATTGCAACACAGATCTTGCCTTTATCTGGCAGTTGTGAAGGATACAGAGAGACTGGTGGGTTGAGCAGTTTGTTGTGGCTTGTGTTAAGAATAAAAAGGGGATTGAGTTATTTTAAAAGTTGAGGTTTGAGAGGAGAGACCATGAGTCCAGAAGAAGGGAATATTGTCCAACAAAGAGAAAATGCAATGATGTGAAACGAGGAATGGAAAGAATTGCTTTGTGTTTTTTCAATTGTAGCAGCGAAGTCAGTGGAATAAAAAAAAAAATTTACTGTACCCAATTCACTTTTTCCAATTAAGGGGCAATTTAGTGTGGCCAATCCACCTAACCTGCACATCTTTGGGTTGTGGGGGCGAAACCCACGCAGACACGGGGAGAATGTGCAAACTCCACACAGACAGTGACCCAGAGCTGGGTTTGAACCTGGCATCTCAGTGCCATGAGGCAGCAGTGCTAACCACTGCACCACCGTGCTGCCCCAAGTCAGTGGAATTTGAGTAAGTGACTGGAAGTAAGTTGATCTTACTATACTGGAAAGGAAAGATTTAATTATACATCAGGTGAGACACCGTCAAAGTCGTGTCAGAAATCTCTTATTGCTGTATTTGTGAGTCACAATTAAGATGCTCATGCACTTCGACCTGTTAAATAAAGACATTTGATGTCTGATTTGAGTGCATTTTGGATTGTAGTCAGGTTGAGGAAAAGTGTAAAGAAATCTGGCCTTGCTTTTCAGCGCCCTCTGGTGTCCAAATGAAGTCAAGTCAAGCACATTTGGACTGAGTGATAGGTTGCAATGCTTTGGAGGTTTTGAATCTGGGAGTTTGGTGGGACTGGCTGTTGTGAGATGTGATTGTCATTTTAGTTTGTTCAGTACCAAATAAGCGATCCAGGGAGAAAGAAAATTTCACTCACTGAATATCAAAAATGTACATAAATTTATTAGTTAAAATCAGTCCAAGGGAAGGGCTTCTTCCAGTTTCAGCTGACGGGTGCAAGGTGAAGGAAATGCAGACAGTCCTTCACAGTGTTGTGGAGTAGAGTCTTCACCTGCAGAAAGGGAGAAGAAAATGAGTGTCCATGTGCCCTGGTGCCCCCCCCCCCCCCTTTAATAAGTGTCCCAAGTTCTCCCTCTGTACCTCCCTAATCCTGGTGCCCCAAGTGTCTTTGTGTCCCCCACAGCTCCCCTCTGCCAGCAGAGCCACTCTGCCCCATGTGGTTTGGGTGCCCCACTGCTCCCATGTCCAAGAACCGCAAGTGCCTCTCAGACTGTCCCCTACCCTCTGGTTATCCAACTGCCTCCCTTGGTCCCACCCCTGTGTCCCCCTCCTGTCTGGTGTTAAGTAAGTTAAGAGCTTATGGTGTTTAGGGTACGATCCTGGCATGGATAGCGGATTTGCTGACTGGCAGAGAGTGGGGATAAAGGGATCTTTTTCAGGATGGCAGCTAGTGACTAGTGGTGTGCCTCGGATGTTGGTGCTGGGACCACAACTTTTCACAACATACATTAATGATCTGGAAGAAGGTACTGAAGGTATTGTTAAGTTTGCAGATGATACAAAGATCTGTAGAGGGACAGGTAGTATTGAGGAAGCAAGCGGGCTGCAGAATGATTTGGACAAGCTAGGAGAGTGGGCAATGAAGTGGCAAATGAAATACAGTGTGGAAAAGTGTGAGGTTATGCACTTTGGAAGGAGGAATTTAGACATAGGCTGTTTGCTAAATGGGGAAATGCTTTGGAAATCAGAAGCTCAAAAGGATTTGGGACTTGTTCACGATTCTCTTTAGGCTAACGTGCAGATTCAGTCAGCAGTTAGAAAGGCAAATGCAATGTTAGCATTCATGTCAACTAAAATACAATACCAGGGATGTACTTCTGAGGTTGTATACGGCTCTGACCAGACCCCATTTGGAGTATTGTGAGCAGTTTTGGGCCCCGTATCGATGGAAAGATGTGGTGGCCTTGGAAAGGGTCCAGAGGAGGTTCATAATAATGATCTCTGGAATGAAGAACTTGTATGAGGAATGGTTGAGGACTCTGGGTCTGTTAGATGGATGAGGGGGTTTGTTACAGGATACTGCGAGGCTTGGATAGAGTGGACGTGGAGAGGATGTTACCACTTGTAGGAAAAGCTAGACGCAGAGGACACCATCTCACATTAAAGGGACGATCCTTTAAAACAAGAGACGAGGGGGAATTTCTTCAGCCAGAGGGTGGTGAATCTGTGGAACTCTTTGCCGCAGAAGGCTGCGGAGGCCAAATCACTGAGTGTCTTTGAGACAGAGATAGATAGGTTGTTGATTAATAAGGGGATCAGGGGTTATGGGGAGGAGGCAGGAGAATGGGGATGAGAAAATGTCAGCCATGATTGAATGGCGGAGCAGTCTCGATGGGCCGAGTGGCCTAATTCTCCTTCTGTGTCTTATGATGCCCCTCCCTACCCTATGTCCTCCTCTACCCCGGTTCCCCTTTCCCAGTTGCCCGTTTGCACCCCTCACCTGCAGCTTCTGCATCTCAGGTGTCCCAGCGTCACGTCCTGATATTGGTGTTCTCTGCAAGGAATATCTAACATGCTCAGATGAGACAAACGCTTTGGTTACAGTGATACAACTGGTGAAGTACTGTACCTGAGAATAAAACATGTGGTTACACAGAATTCCCCAGCATAGAAAGCTGCCACCAACTGCTCCTTAAAAATAACTATTCCGGACTTCCGGTTGCGGCTATGCGGAGCTAAGCCGCACGTTCGGCAGCTCCCGCTTTAATAGGACTTGTGGGCTCTTTTAAGGGTCCCAAACGGCGCTGATTCGACGATTCCCGGTGGATAAAGGGGTCTGGAGCAAAAGCCCCCGGGATTTATGGTGCGGACTCGGAGTGGGGCGAGGAGAAAAACGGCAGCAGCTCCCCTGGAAAAGCGGGGGAAGGTGGACAAAATGGCGGCCGTTGAGCCCCTGAGGAGTGGAGGCAGTGGGCTGAGGAGCAGCAGGCGGCCATTCTGCGCTATTTCACAGAGCTGAAAGGGGAGTTGTTGGAATCCCTGAAGGTGACGACGAGTAAGCTGCTGGAGACCCAGACAACCCAGGGTGCAGCGATACTTGAGTTGCAGCAGCAGGCCTCTGAGCGCGAGGAGGAGGTTTCGGCCCTCGTGGGGAAGGTGGAGATACACGAGGCGCTTCATAAAAAGTGGCAAGATCGGTTCGAGGAGATGGAGCTTCCGGTCACGGAGGAAGAACTTGCGGATCCTGGACCTCGAGGAGGGGCTGGAGGGGTCGGACCTGCCGGCCTATGTGGCCGTGATGTTGAACTCGCTGGTGGGGGCAGGATCCTTCCATCTGCCCCTGGAGCTGGAGGGGGCCCACAGAGTACTGGCCAGGCGGCCTAAGGCGAACGAACCCCCGCGGGCGGTGCTGGTGCGGTTCCATCGGTTCAGTGACCGGGAGTGTGTTCTCCGATGGGCCAAGAAGGTGAGGAGTAGTAAGTGGGAGAATTCGGTAGTGCGTATCTACCAGGACTGGAGTGCGGAGGTGGCCAAGCGGAGAGCCGGGTTTAACCGGACGAAGGCGGTGCTCCATGGAAAGCAGGTGAAGTTCGGCATGTTGCCGCCTGTGCGCCTGTGGGTCACCTACAAGGACCGGCATCACTACTTTGAGTCCCCGGAGGAAGTGTGGGCCTTTGTGCAGGCTGAAAAGTTGGACTTGAACTAGAGATTGGGGGTTGTGGGAGTTTTTCTATTTCTGTATCGCTGTTTATTCTGTTTGTTTCTGTTTTGTCTCTCGCTTTTGGACGATGTGGGTTATGGTTTTGTGTTTTAAGGGGGGTACTGGGGTTTGTGGTTGATCTGTGTCTTTGTTTGTACGGAGTTGATGGTTGGGTTGGGACTGCGGTTTGGAAGCTGCATTGGTGGGGTGGGGCAATGTGAAAGCGCGGGCTTTTCTCTGGTTTCCCGCGCTGCGGGACGAGGTGGTGGAGCTGGTGGCGAGGGGCGTGGGTATTAGACCGGGTTTCCCGCGCCGAAGCAGTGCCAAGGAGCTGATGCAGGGGAGACCTCATATCGGGAGGGGTCGGAGTTTTAGCGGGAGCTGCCGGGGACAACAGAAGTCAGCTGGCTCACCGGAGTACTATGGAGGGAGCGTCACGGCTAGGAGGGGTCCTAGCCTGGGGGGGGGGGGGGGGGGGGGGAGATACCGGGTTGCTGCTGGATTGGCCAGGGAGGGGTTGGTGCAGGTCGGGGGGGGTCGGGGTGAGGTTCTGTCGCCGTGGGAAACGGGCCGAATGGGTGCTGGCCAGGGGCGAGTCGACTATGGCTAGTCGACGGGGCGCCCCCTGATTCGGCTGATTACGTGGAACGTGAGGGGGTTGAATGGGCCTGTTAAGCGGGCCCGGGTGTTTTTGCATCTGAAGGGGCTGAAGGCGGACGTGGCTATGCTCCAGGAGACCCACCTGAAGGTGGCGGACCAGGTCCGTCTGAGGAAAGGGGTGGGTGGGGCAGGTTTTCCATTCAGGGCTCGACTCGAAGAACCGGGGGGGGGCGATCCTGGTGGGGAAGATCCTGGTGGCCTTTGAGGCGTCTGAAGTTGTGGCTGATAGTGGTGGCAGATATGTGATGGTGAGCGGTAAGCTGCAGGGGGGAGAGGGTGGTACGGTAAATGTGTACGCCCCAAATTGGGATGACGCTGGTTTCATGAGGCGTATGTTGGGTCGCATTCCTGGCCTGGAGGTGGGGGGCTTGATCATGGGGGGGGACTTCAATACGGTGCTG
This sequence comes from Scyliorhinus canicula, assembly GCF_902713615.1. Taxonomy (NCBI): domain Eukaryota; kingdom Metazoa; phylum Chordata; class Chondrichthyes; order Carcharhiniformes; family Scyliorhinidae; genus Scyliorhinus; species Scyliorhinus canicula. Next base: position 16,707,923 of record NC_052171.1, on the reverse strand, counting down.
GATCCCCTACGGGATCATTCTAGTTCAAGGACAGGCAGGATGCCGGCGGCGGCCAAGGTGTTGAGCGGGTTTATGGACCAGATGGGAGGAGTGGATCCCTGGAGGTTCGGGAGGCTGAGGGCTCGGGAGTACTCCTTTTTCTCCCATGTGCAGAGGGTTTATTCCCGCATTGATTTCTTTGTTTTGAGTAGGGAACTGGTCCCGAGGGTGGAGGAGGCCGAATATTCGGCTATCGCGATTTCGGACCATGCTCCGCATTGGGTGGATCTGGAGTTGGGGGAGGCGCGGGACCAGCGCCCGCTTTGGCGTCTGGACGTGGGGTTGTTGGCTGATGAGGTGTGTAGGAGGGTTCAGGGATGTATCGAGAGGTACCTCGAGGTCAATGATACTGGGAAGGTCCAGGTGGGGATGGTGTGGGAGGCTCTGAAGGCAGTGATTAGGGGGGAGCTGATCTCCATCCGAGCCCATAGGGAGAGGAGGGAGAGGGAGAGACTGAAATGAAATGAAAATAAAAATTGCTTATTGTCACAAGTAGGCTTCAATGAAGTTACTGTGAAAAGCCCCTAGTCGCCACATTCCGGCGCCTGTTCGGGGAGGCTGGTACGGGAATCGAACCGTGCTGCTGGCCTGCTTGGTCTGCTTTAAAAGCCAGCGATTTAGCCGAGTGAGCTAAACTGGTGGGGGAGCTGTTGAGTGTGGATAGGAGGTACGCGGAGGCCCCGGAGGAGGGATTGCTGGGGGAGCGGCGTAGCCTGCAGGCCAAGTTTGATTTATTGACCACCAGAAAGGCGGAGACACAGTGGAGGAAGGCGCAGGGAGCGGTCTATGAGTGTGGAGAGAAGGCGAGCAGGATGCTGGCGCATCAGCTTCGTAAGCGGGACGCGGCTCGGGAGATTGGTGGAGTGAAGGATAGAGATGGGAATGTGGTGCGGCAGGGGGCAGAGGTCAATGAGGTCTTTAGGGACTTCTATAGGGAACTGTACCAGTTGGAGACGCCGGCGGGAGGGGGAATGGAGAATTTTTTGGACAGGCTCCGATTTCCAAGGGTGCAGGAGGAGCAGGTGGAGGGACTGGGGGCGCCGATCGAGTTGGAGGAGCTGGTCAGTGGGATTGGCCACATGCAGTCGGGGAAGGCGCCGGGACCGGATGGGTTCCCGGTTGAATTTTATAAGAAATACGCGGACCTGTTGGGCCCCCTGTTGGTCAGGACCTTTAACGAGGCATGGGAGGAGGGTGTTCTGCCCACGACGATGTCTCGGGCACTAATCGCCCTGATCCTGAAGCGTGATAAGGACCCCTTGCAGTGCGGATCATACAGGCCAATTTCACTGCTGAATGTAGACGCCAAGTTGCTGGCGAAGATCTTGGCCACTAGAATAGAGGACTGTGTGCCGGGGGTGGTACATGAAGATCAAACGGGTTTTGTGAAGGGGAGGCAGCTGAACACTAACGTGCGAAGGCTGCTAAATGTGATAATGATGCCGGCAGCAGAAGGAGAGGCGGAGATTGTGGTGGCATTGGATGCGGAGAAGGCCTTTGACAGGGTTGAGTGGGGGTACTTGTGGGAGGTGTTGGAGAGGTTCGGGTTTGGGGTAGGGTTTATTAAATGGGTGAGGTTTCTGTACGAGGCCCCGATGGCGAGTGTAGCGACAAATGGGAGGAGGTCCGAGTACTTCAGGCTCCACCGTGGAACGAGGCAGGGTGCCCCCTGTCCCCCTTGCTTTTTGCGCTGGCAATAGAGCCTCTTGCCATGGCTCTCAGGGAGTCGAGGGGGTGGAGGGGCTTCGTGCGAGGTGGGGAGGAGCACTGAGTGTTGCTGTATGCAGATGACTTGCTGCTGTATGTAGCAGACCCGGTGGGGGGATTGCCGGAGGTGATGGAGATTCTTGCTGAGTTCGGGAGTTTCTCGGGCTATAAATTGAACCTGGGCAAGAGTGAGCTGTTTGTCGTACACCCGGGAGATCAGGAGGAGGTGATCGGTAGGCTCCCGCTAAAGAGGGCAGTGAGGAGTTTTAGGTACCTGGGGGTTCAGGTGGCTAGGAACTGGGGGACTCTGCACAAGCTCAATTTTACTAGGTTGGTGGAGCAGATGGAGGAGGAATTTAAAAGGTGGGACATGCTGTCGCTGGCGGGTAGAGTACAGTCCGTTAAAACGACGGTGCTCCCGAGTTTTTTTTTTTCAGTGCCTCCCCATTTTCGTTCTGAGGGCCTTTTTTAGGAGGGTGAACAGCAGCATTCTGGGATTTGTTTGGGCGCATGGGACTCCGAAGGTAAGGAGGGTCTTTTTGGAGCGGGGCAGGGATAGCGGGGGCCGGCGCTGCCCAACCTCTCTGGGTACTATTGGGCGGCTAACGTCTCAATGGTACGTAAGTGGGTAATGGATGGGGAGGGGGCAGCATGGAAACGGATGGAGATGGCATCCTGTGGAGGCACGAGCCTGAAGGCACTGGTAACGGCGCCGCTGCCTCCAACAAAGTACACGACAAGCCCGGTGGTGGCGGCTACCATCAAAATTTAGGGGCAGTGGAGGCGACACAGGGGGAAGTGGGGGGCTCGGTGGAGGCCCCGCTGCGGGGGAACCACCGGTTTGTCCCAGGGAACATGGATGGCGTGTTCCTGGGGTGGCACAGGGCGGGCATTAGGAAGTTGGGAGACCTGTTCATTGACGGGAGGTTTGCGAGCCTTGGTGAACTGGAGAAGTTTGAGCTCCCCCGGGGAATATATTCAGGTACCTTCAGGTCAAGGCGTTTGCTAGGCGACAGGTGGAGGGGTTCCCTTTGCTGCCCCCACGGGGGGTAAGGGATAGGGTGCTTTCGGGGGTGTGGGTCGGGGATGGGCAGGTGTCTGACATCTACCAGGTAATGCAGGAGGTGGGAGAGGCATCGGTAGAGGAGCTGAAGGCTAAGTGGGAGGTGGAGCTAGGGGAGCAGATTGAGTAGGGGACATGGGCGGACGCCCTGGAGAGGGTGAACTCCTCCTCTTCATGTGCGAGACTTAGCCTCATCCAGTTCACGGTGCTACCGGGCCCACATGTCCGGATCTAGGATGAGTAGATTCTTTGGGGGCGAAGATAGGTGCGTCAGGTGTTCGGGGAGTCCAGCGAACCATGCCCATATGTTCTGGGCATGCCCGGCACTGGAGGAGTTCGGGAAGGGGGTGGCGAGAACGGTGGCATCCAGGGTCAAGCCAGGCTGGGGACTCGCGATATTTGGGGTTGGGGTGGAGCCCGGAGTGCAGGAAGCGAAAGTGGCCGATGTCTTGGCCTTTGCGTCCCTAGTAGCCTGGCGGAGGATCTTGCTGCAGTGGAAAGATGCAAGACCTCCGAGCGTGGAGACCTGGATTAATGACATGGCGGGATTCATTCAGCTGGAGAGGGTCAAGTTCGCCCTGAGGGGGTCGGTACAAGGGTTCTTGAGGAGGTGGCAGCCTTTCCTCGACTTTCTGGCTCAACGATAAGGTACAAGGTCAGCAGCAGCAACCTAGGGGGGGGGGGAGGAGGAGGAGGAGGGGGAAGAAAGGAGGGAGGAGGGGGAAGAAAGGAGGGGGAAAGGGAGGAAGGAGGGCGAAAGGGAGGGGGGGAAAGGTGGGGGGGAGGGAGAAGGGAGGGAGGGGGAAAAGGGGAGGGGGAGGAAAGGGGGGGAGGGGGAGGAAAGGGGGGGAGGGGGAGGAAAGGGAGGGGCAGTAGAGGAGGGGGAAGGGGGAAAGTAGAGGAGGGGGAAGGGGAGGGAGGGGAGGGGGAAGGGGCGGAAAGGCAGGGGGAAGGGGAGGAAAGGGAGGGGGGAGAAGGGAGGGGGAGGGGAGAAGGGAGGGGAAAGGGAGGAGGGAAGAGGGGGAAGGGGAGGAGGGGGAAGGGGGGGAAGGGGAGGGGGAGGAAAGGGGGAGGGGGAAAGGGGGTAGGGGGAAGGGGAGGGGGAGGAAAGGGGGTAGGGGGAAGGGAGGAGGGGGAAACGGGAGGAGGGGGACAGGGAGGAAAAGGGGAGGAGGGGGAAAGGGGAGGAGGGGGGCAGGGAGGAAAAGGGGAGGAGGGGGACAGGGAGGAAAAGGGGAAGGGAGGGAGGGGGAAGGGGAGGGGGGGTTTAGGGGGACAGTGTTTAAGTTAATTTGCTTATTGTTAATTTATTTTGTTGTTTATTGGGTTTGAGGGGGGTGGGGGGGGGGTTATATGCGTTGTTACGGGTGTTTATTGTTATTATTGTTCTGTTGATATATATTTTTCAAAAAAACTTCAGTAATATTATAAATATTCAATTATATCATGTAATAATGGGGCAGCACGGTGGCGCAGTGGTAGCACTGCAGTCTCACGGCGCCAGGTCCCAGGTTCGATCCCGGCTCTTGCACATTCTTCCCGTGAGTTTCGCCCCCACAACCCAAAGATGTGCAAGGTAGGTGGATTGAACATGCTAAATTGCCCCATAATTGGAAAAAATGAATTGGGTACTCTAAATTGGAAAAATATATATATAATATGATATAAATGCTCAATTTATTCACTGAGCCCTGACCATTGCATACCTGATAACTGGTTGCCACAGGAATGATGACTGCATCACCGCCAAACTGTAACACAACTCTGCTCCGGATTCCACATTCTTCAAACAATCTTGTCCGCAGAACCTGGTCCAGGTAATATCTCTGTCTGCACATTTCATCCTGACCAGCAATGGCTTTGGCATCTCCCTCACCTGCCACCTATTCACAACATAGATTTGTATTTACAACTGTTCACCAATTCATTCACATCTGCACCTCACACATGATCACTTGACATTTCCACTGACCTCACTCAGCAGCTAATGCATAAAGATAAGCAGGAGATTGTTTGGTCCTTCATTCTAGTCATGGCTGATCCTCTAGCTCAGCTCCCCATGACACCTTTCCAGCCTAGAAATCTATCACCTTGAACATATTCAGTGGCTTGGGGCGGGATTTCCTGGCCTTCCATCCTTCTGTTTGCTGTCTAAGGCAATTCCTGTTGAAGCCACTCCCCTGGGAAACCTGCGGCTGGAATACGTTGCCATTGGCACTAGAGAATCCCACCGCCAGTGAACGGATGCAGAATTCCAGCCTTGGCCTCCAGAGGTTCACCATCCGTCATCGTAATGCGGAATGGCTCACCCCATATCCTGAGGCCGTGACCCCCAGACAGGAGGATCATTATCCCTGCATACATTCAGTTTGCCCTGTCAGAATATCGTACGTTTGTGAGATTCCCCTCTGTGAATACAGGCCGAGTCGACCCAATCTCGACTCAAAGAGGAGCAGCAGAAACTCGACAGGAAGATGACAGTGGAGAACTGGGAAGATCTCTTCATGGGGCGAGCAGTTGCAAAGCCAGTGTGGGCATTTGAAAGTGCGGGATTCTCCATTTCTTTTTTTTAAAATTTAGAGTACCCAATTATTTTTTTCTAATTCGGGGCAATTTAGCATGGGCAATCCACCTAACCAGCACATCTTTGGAATGTTTGTGTAAAGGGTGCCAATCAAGCGGATTAGAAAACATCAGTAGTGGGAAGGTTTTGAAATCCTTCATCAGGGTGGCACGGTGATGCAGTGGTTGGCACGGTGTTGCAGTGGATAGCACTGCTGCCTCACGGTGCTGAGGACCCTGGTTCGATCCCGGTCCGTGTGGAGTTAGCACATTCTCCCCATGGGCAGGTGGGCCACGCTAAATTGCTCCTTAATTGGAAAAAAAAATAATTTGCGCATTTAATTTTTTTGTTTAACAGAGAAAGAAAACAGGCACTGGAGAGGTTTGAATTAATTAAGGAGAACCTGGCTGATTTAGGAATGGGCAGGCCATGCTTGATCAATCAAATTAGATGACCCAATTATTTGTTTTCTGTCCCTATCAAATTAAAGTGATTCAGATGAAGGGCAGGCAGTGGATGTGAAACACTTCCTTAAAATCCATGTAGAAAACAAAATACTGCATGATAGGCTGATTAACAAACTTGAGGCTCATGCAATGAGTCAGGATCAGCTTGAATAAACGATTTGACATTAAGACAAAAGAAAAACCGGCAGTGATGGGATGGTAGACAGTGCTGGGATCACTATACTCTATATAAATACAGAATAAAATGATTACATTTGCAAGAGTAGCAAACAGAGGATGTTGTCTGCAACAAGGCACAGGCGACCAGAATGGACAGACCAGGGGCAGGTGCAATTGAGCACATTTGCTTGTCTATTTAAAGCAGAAGGGTTGGCGAACTTTAGTTACAAGTTTGAAAAACTGATGTTATTCTCCTTGGAGCAAAGGAGGAGACGACCAGAGATGATGTGGAGCTGCTGGACTGGGGTGAGCACAGGCTTCTTCCTCCTCTTGAGGAAGGAGCTGTGCTCTGAAAGCTAGTCATTCAAAACAAACGTGTTGGACTCTGGTGTTGTAAGACCAGATATGGCAGTCGAAGGGGATACACATTTGATGTTCTGGGTAAAAGCTGAAGCATTTGCGACAGTATCACAGAAGATTCACATCGATCAGCCTGGTTTTCTCTGGCGTTTCAGCCAACCTGTCCTCCTGTGGCAAGCAGCAGAATTACTGGGTTTAACTTGCCTGGGTCATAGGCTGTGCAAGATGAATGATAATACACCAAGCACTGACTTGGAGCTCACAGTGACTGTCTCAATCAATATCAGCAAAAGCAATCCCAAGCAATGGATATGTGCCCTATTAAATAAAAAGAATATTGTGTCTACATCTGCCCTGCACTGTGCTGAGCCAAGCATTCAGAGTGCCACTGCTCTGAGCTGATGTGCTCTGACAACTTAGTGCGCAAAGACTGAGCAGCTCAATTTTTCAACAGCCGCTGCAATATCAGCTTTTTGACAATCCTTTCATTTCTAAGTGAATTAATTTCCAATTATAATTAATTAATCTTACAAATTTTAATTGAAGTACAAAATGTTACTTGCTGCAAGTAAGGATTCGAACCCTTCACTGGGAGCATGGCCCTCTGATCATTTTGTAAATGCTCTACCCATTTGACCATAGGCTCCTGCAGCATTTGGAGTATCTCCGACTATCTTTGTCTTGTGATGAAACCGTTGTTCGTTTCAAATGCTAAGTATAAGTTCCGAAAGGTTGTAGTGTGAAAGGCTTGGTGGCACAAAGGTAAAGCAATGGCCTTCAGATGAGATCATGGCAGGTTTGAATCCACAATGGGATTTTAGTGATTTTTTTCTGAGAAATTTTTAATAAAACCGGCAGCCTCTGGTGGTGCTCTCTGGCTATCATAGAATTTGCACTTGATCTTACTGAGCACTAAGTTCACTGACCCCACCATTAAATTAATTAATCTAGCCTGTCCTATGTCTAAGGCCCTAACTGGGACTTGAACCCAGCACCTTTCGGATCTTATCCAAACTCTCTAACCACAGAGCCACCAGACACATGCCTGAAAGGAATACTTTTCGGAAGTACTTATATGTTAAAATCTTATTGTCACTTATAAAAAAAAATTAACCCTTCTACTTGGCTCAATTTAAACTCGCCATTAAATTTAAAATGCCACTTTTGCATCCAAACAAGGATGCAATGGGAGTCTTGGTCTACCAGCACTATCTGTTCACAGTATCCCTTAAAGGAACTGCAATCTTAATTCATCCCAGCTTGTTGATTTCGTGAACAAAAATAAACATGATGCTTAGTTATAAACATCTGTATTTCTGAACCCCCCGTACATAATGTTTTCCTGTACAGTGCACATGAACTCCCATTCATCCCACTACCTTATGGTTCTTTATATTAAACTTCATTTGCTAGATTGGATTGCACGATAGGCTATCCTGTCTCCTCCAACACATAGTTATCGTGGTGTCAAGTCATTCAGCAGCATCTTCCAAAACCACGACCTCTGCCACTGTGGGACATGGCCAGTAGATGCATGGAATCACCACCACCTGGAAATTCCCCTTATCCCGACATGGAAATGTGTCACTGTTCCTTCACTCTGCCACTGGACAAAATCCTGGAACACACACTCTCCTCAACAACACTGTCAATCTATCTTCACCAGATGGACTGCAGTGGTTGAAGAAGGCAGCTTACCACCACCTTCTCGTGGGCAATCAGAAATAGGAGACCAATACCAGCCTAGCCAGTGATAAAAATACATTTTAAACAATTCTGCTCAATGTCCCCCTTTGACAGGAGAACATTTGACCCTTTTCATATTTGTGAATCAAAATCAACAGAGCAAAGACACAAATTACAAAACCGATTGCAAGCAACCATCATTCATTATTAAAACTGTATGTCCTCACAAAATAATCCTTTAAATTTATAAAGCAGCTGAATATCAAAGACATGAGAAAACTCTGGTTGTAAACACGCAGCGAAGAGACCGCCATCATGTTTGAGCAAGCGATTACACACAAACACCACCAATGAGTTCTCAAATGACCTCAGTCAGAAAGGGGCTTCAAGGGTTGTTTTGTTTGGACATTTCAAATTCCAATGCCTGCTGCATCGGAAGCATCATGATGGAAGGGGTAATGTAGGGTGGCAAATCCACCACCCAGTTGTGGGGCTGATACCCACGCAGACATGGGGAGAATGAGCAAGCTCCACATGGACAGTGACCCAGGCCGGGATTGAACCTGGGTCCCTATTCTGTTTTAGAGATAATTAGGACCATATTCTATTCTGGTGGACATTTCTATAAGGTGCTTCTGCTGATGGTTTTCTAAGCCTACGTTTTTCTTGCCGCCAGCTTTCTCTCATACTCTTTTGTCACTTTTTATTGCATTTCCTATTCTTTTTTTAAATATAAGTTTAGAACACCCAATTCATTTTCTTTTCAGTTAAGGGGCATTTTAGCGTGGCCAATCCACCTGGCCTGCACATCTTTGGGTTGTGGGGACGAAACCCATGCAAACACGGGATCGAACCTGGGACCTTGGCGCAGTGAGGCAGCAATGCTAGCCACAGTGCCACCGTGCTGTCCTTGGAATTCAGATTCTGTCCAATCCTCCTCTGACCTACCATTAATCTTGCTGGAACTGTCTGTGTTTTCAATGTCCTTAAACTTCCTTAGTTAGTGTTGGATGCTGCATCCGTCTCTCTTTCTCACTGCAAAGTACCCCTTGTCAAGAATTATGAAATATCAGCTTCAATGTCTGCCACTGGATCTCCCCTTGAGTTAGTTTCCTTGTTCACTTTAAGCAGTCCTGTCTCCATGGTTCTACCACTGAGTTGTGCCTGGCGCTGATCTGGACATACAGGGTGCATCATGGCGGAGGCACAAATCGGGCTTCATGCTGGTCACAACACATCACCTTTCGGCTCATTTAAATATGTGTGGCCTACTTCAGCCTGCATTTCCTGGTGACTGGGAGTCACCAGCTGCACCAGCAAGGCCTCACTGGCCCGGGCATGATAGCAACTCTGGGGTCTCGGAGGCCAGTGGAGCTTCCCGGGTAGGGACAGGGAAGGGCAGCATTCTGGCACATCCCCAGGCACCTGGCACTACCAGGATGCCTGATTGGCACTGCCAGAGTCCCAGGTTGGTACTGCCAAGCGTCAGGGCTTGAGGGTGCCATGAGTGGGGCAGGGTGGCGAAGGGGATTTGTGAAAGGTGGGGGGCACTCAGCGACCCACAATGGGATGTCCTCACACCACATTGGGGGGTGGTGGGTACTGCCCATGTGGGGGATTGCATAGTCCATGGGTGTGGGGGACCCTCAAACTCACTTGGAGATCAGGGCACCCTTTCAAAATAGCGCTCCAATCTCTCAGGAGGTAGTTTCACCGGTGAGTTCAGCTTCCCACTGCTGAAAAGTGGGTGAGGCCAGGGAGAAATACCCCAAAGTTCCAAACATTACTCCGTATGGGTAAGGTTTGGATCTAACCCAAAAAGGGGCTGAGAAACATCCTGTCAAACCCACCCTAAATGACAATTTTTGGGTGAATGGCAACCCATACTTTTGTAATTTTCTTTATTTACATTTAAAACACTCGTCCTCAACCCGATCTTCTCTCCCTCAAACTGAATGTGAAATTCTATCATGGAGACAACTTTATTCAGAGGCCATTAATTATTCCTGTCTCATTGCACATTACCAGGTCAAGAAAAAAGGCTGCTCTCTGGTTGAGTCTTGAAAACAATCTGTGAACTCAATTTCCACACTCTCACTGCCGATCTGATTCATCCAGTCTATATCGAGACTCAAATTACCCATGATTATTGTTGTACCTTTCTTCCAAGTTCTCCTTGTTCCTTCCTGAAAACCCTATCCTAGACTATAAACTACTCTCACAAGCAACTTCCTCACTTTGCTGTTTCTTATTTCTACCCAAACTGATTCTACATCTTGAACTTTGAAACAAGGGTCATCTGTGACTATTGTCAAGTTCAATGGCATGGATAGCTTGGAGAAGCTGTTCTTTTCCACAAGACAAGGTTGAGAGAAGATTTGAAATAAATGTTCACGATCATGAGGGGCCTGGACAGAACAGATGGGGAGAGATTTCTCATTGGTGAATGCACTGAGGGCCAGCGGGCAAAGCTTTGATGCGATGGGTGAAAGAAGCAAAAACACAGCATGTGGTTCGGAAATGTAATGCTGTCTCTCATAGTAATGGAGGCAGATACAACTGAGGCCATCTCAAGACAACTGAATAATTTTCTCAATGATAATTATTTCAAGAGACTTCCGCTGGGGCATGGAAGAGGAGGTCGCATGTTGGATGGCTCCTGCTCAAGGCTTGAGTTTTTAGAATTTAATGCCCAGTTCCAGGGTCAATTTTTTGTTAAATAAGTGCAGGAAGGGCAGCACGGTGGCGCAGTGGTTATCCCTGCTGCCTCACGGTGCTGAGGTCCCAGGTTCGATCCCGGCTCTGGGTCACTGTCCGTGTGGAGTTTGCACATTCTCCCCGTGTCTGCGTGGGTTTCACCCCCACAACCCAAAGATGTGCAGGGCAGCTGGATTGGCCACGCTAAATTGCCCCTTAATTGGAAAAAATTTATTGGGTTCTCTAAATTTATATTAAAAAAATGTGCAGGAAGACATAAGGAAGAAAGAAGTCCCAAACTCAAAGGAAAGCTATCGTGAAGAAGGGGGCGAATGAAGGTTCGCCATCGAGTGGAAGGGTCAGCTCGGCAACTGGATGGTAGCAGAGGCTGGGTGGGGTCGCACTGTTCACGATAGAAGAGATGACCGAGGTGATGGTTGTGGAACTTGAAAAACAGTTTGCAAAGCACATGGAAGTGATGAGGAAAGAGATGATGGCAGCATTGAAGGTGCTGGTGGAGGAGGCGATTGCCCCAGTGAAGGCGGCGCTGTCGAGGACATCGGTCAAGGTGCTGGAGCAGGGTGAGAAACTGAAGAGAGTGGAAGAGGCCTTCTCGCAACACAGTGATCAACTCACTTCGATGGGTGAGGAGCTGCAGAGGGCGGTGAAAGCCAACAAGGGTCTGAAAGCCAAAGTGGAGGATCTGGAAAACCGATCTGGACGGCAAAATCTAAGGATCGTGGGCCTGCCCTAAGGGGTGGAGGGCCCAAGGCTGACGGAGTATTTTGCCAAGATATTGGCGGAGCTGTTTGGGGAGGGGGGAAGATCCCTCTCGGTACGAACTGGATCGGGCTCATAGGGATAGAAGCCTAAACCAAAGGCGAATGAGCCGCCAAGAGATGCGATAATTTGTTTCCGTAGGTACCATGTCAAAGAGAAGGTTTTGTGTTAGGCAAAGCAGAAGCGGGAGGTGCAGTGGGTTGGAGCTGGTATATGTATATACCAGGACTTGACTGTGGAATTGGTGAGGAGGAAGGCGGCCGTCGGTCGAGTGAGGACGGCACTGTACAACAGAAAGGTACGGTGCGGCATAGTGTACCCAGCTAAGTTGAGGGTGACCTACAACTCCAAAGACTTTCATTTTGAGAGACGGTGGAAGTGGAGGAGGCATTTGTGAAGGCAGAAGGATTGGGGCAGAAGTGATAAATGGGACTAGGGCGGGTGAAGGAGTGTATTTAGCTCTATTTTTCACTGCATGTTGTTAAATGAGTTGAAGTTGCCTATTTGGACAAGGTAAGACTTGAGATTTTCTTTTGTAATGATGCTTCTTTGGGTTTGTGTGTTGAGGAGGATTTATTTGTTTCCCTGGGACCGGGTTGGGGGGGGGGGGGGGGGGGGGGAGTGGGGCCTGGGCAGGGGCCTCCACACTGGCTAGCTCAAGCTGGCCAGTGAACGGGAGTGTGGTGTGGGGAGGGGCTGTGGCTATCAGAGCCTGGTAGGACAGATTTCGGTGGGCCGAGGAGGTGTGAAATGTTGGGGGAGGGGACCGATATTGGGTGAGGTGTTTTCAAGAGGATGGGAGGATTCTGGGAGGGGGAGGGGGAGGGGCTCAATGGTAACAATGGGACGGGGCGGGCCAAACCCAGTGAGCATGGCCTGGAGTTATGTGGTGGGGGGGGTGGGGGGGGTGGGGGGGGTGGGGGGGGGGGGGGGGGGGGGAAGAGACCTCCGGTTAGGGTAGTGGAATGTGAGGAGTTTGTGGAGGGAGGTTTTTCAGGGTCATCTCGGGGGTAGTGCTTGTGAACTTGGAACCAGGGCCCCGAGAAGCCTTTTTCGGGGGCCGGACCGGCTTGGATGCGGGTGTTAGCCTTTGCCTCACTGATTACCCAGAGGCTGGTGCTGTTGGAGTAGAGGTCAGCTTCCCCCATCCTGTGACACGGCTTGAATTTCCTCGACTCTGGGTAAGGTGAAATCTCAGCTGCAGCTGAAGGGGATGAAGGAAGGAAGGCTTTCACAATTCAGGGGGGCTGTTTATTATGAACTTCCCAGAATTGGTTGCCATTGAACATTGGGGGAGGGGAGGGGGTCGGCGGTATTGCTGTCTTCGGTTACACTGTTTACGGATTGATTGTCAATTTGTGTTTTTACCTAGAATGTGCGGGTGAATGTTTTGGTCTGTATATTGAGTGGGGGGGGGGGGGGGGGGGGGGGGGGTTGGTGTGTGGGGGATTGTTATTGTTTTTTATTAAATTTACAATACCCAATTCAGTTTTTCCAATTAAGGGGCAATTTAGCGTGGCCAATCCACCTACCCTGCACATCTTTAGGTTGTGGGGGTGAAACCCACACAAACACAGGGAGAACGTGCAAACTCCACACGGACAGTGACCCAGAGCCTGGGGATTGTTATTGTATTTGTTTTTGTTTGTTTTTTCTTTGGTTGTTTATTGATGAAAATGATTTTAAAAATTATTTCAAGAAAAAAAATATTCACAGGGTTCTGGTCAGGGGGCGGTAAGGGGAGCAAACTCACTGAGTCACTCTGTCCTAGCTCTCTGCAAAAAGTACAGGTCAAATGGCCTCCCTTGTGTTCGAAGCATCAAATAGTTTCATGAATCACCAACTAATCTTTGACTTTCAATACCTGTTTTGCTTCCTGAGTTCCACACCTTACCTGCCCTGTCTACAAACTTACCTTCTGCAAAAAAGTCCTTATCCTGTCTGTGTCCTGGGTGCTGTAAATATGCCAGAGGGCGCCAGGCCTCTCACTTGAGTCTCTCAGTCTTCTCATTGCTGCATCGTCCACAGTGTCCCCATCCATCCGGGCAAGAATCACTGCGCAGAATACATAGCTCTTTTACTGACAGCAGATCACAAACCATTCTTTGACAACAAGGGCCGTGATTCTTTCGAGTGAGAGCACAACGTGACCTGAGAATCCCTGGAGAGGCCTCCCAGGGGCCCCCCCTGGCAGCCTTCGTGCCTCACGGGAATCAGAACTCTGTCCAAAAGGGGCGGGACTAAATGGCGCTTACTGAAGTAAGTCATCTACCAGCCTCCTCACAGAGGCTGAAGCCTGGTGCCGAATCAGTGCTGGTCCACAAGCACGTGGACCAGGCAGAACGGCACCTGGGGATCTCCCGGGCCATTGGATGTTACTGGCTTATCAAGGACAACGCTGGCAGTGGTTAGCACTGCTGCCTCACGGCACCGAGGTCCCAGGTTCGATCCCAGCTCTGGGTCATGGTCACAGCATGTTGAGTTTGAAGACAGTAAGACTGGATGTCCTCTCCATTAATGCGAGCAGTATCACAGGTGAGAGAGATGAATTAAGGGTGTATATTGACGTGGAGTTGTGATGTTGTACAGACACATGGCTGAGGGAGGGGCAGGACTGGCAGCTCAACATTCTGGGATATAAGATCTTCAGGCAGAACATGGCAGGGTGCAAAAGAGGAGGGATGATACATTATTAATTAAGGAGCCTATTACTGCATTGAGGAGGGACAAAATCTTGGAAGTGTCATCTAATGATGCTTTGTTGGTAGAGCTGCTGAGGAATAAAAGGGTCAGGGAGGCAGTCACTGGGAGTATATTATAGACCACCAAATAGTAAGCAGCAACAGAGGAGCAGATAGGGGCTGGTTTAGCACACTGGGCTAAATAGCTGGCTTGTAATGCAGAACGAGGCAGCAGCGCGGGTTCAATTCCCATATCGGCCTCCCTCAATAGGCGCCGGAATGAGGCGACTAGGGGCTTTTCACAGTAACTTCATTGAAGCCTCCTTGTGACAATAATCTATTATTATTATTAGATGTGTGGACAAGTCACTGAGGTGTGTAAAAACAGTAACAGAGTTACTAGGGGACTTCAACGTTCCCAAAATTAATTGTAACAGTCGCATTGCAATGGGTTTAGAGGAAGCAAGGCGAAGATCCAACAAGGGATGGTGCAATGCTGGACCTAGTTCATGGAATCCCTACAGTGCAGGAGCAGCCATTCAGTCCATGGTGGCTACACCAACACTCTGAATGAGTACCCTACCGAGGCCCGATCCCCATAACATTACTACCCTGCACATCTTTGGATTTCTGGGGATTGAAGCCAGGCAGGTGTTTGAGGCAGCAGTGGGGAATCATTTTCGTGATAGCGACACAACACTGAACATTTAAAATTTATTGTGGAGAAGGGCAGCATGTTGCTACAGTGGTTAGCACTGCTGCCTCATGTGTCGAGGACCTGGATTCAATCCTATCCAGTCCTGAATATTCCCAGATATCAAGGGCGCTCTGGACTTGTTGCTTCTACATTTCACCCTAAAGGGAACCTGTACTCCAGCAAATTCCATTTTGAAACCCCCCCCCCCCCCACCCCCCCCCCCCCCCCCCCCCCCCCCCCGCCCCACTGTTGTGCTGTAGATTTACCCACAAGTAGCTGTTCCCAGTCTACTTCGGCCAGATCCTGCCTTATTTTAATAAACTTAACCATCCCCCAATCAAAAACCCTTTTTTTGCAGATCATCATTTTCCTTTTCCATAATCATTGAAAAAAGTTTTTAAAAAGTGCCCAATTCTTTTTTTCCCAATTTAGCGTTTCCCAATCCACCTATGCTGCACATCTTTATGTTGTGGGGGTGAGACCCATGCAGACACGGGGAGAATGTGAAAACGCCACACAGACAGTGACTCGGGGCTAGCATCAAACCCAGGGCTTCGGCGCTGTGAGGCAGCAGTGCTAACCATTGCGCTACCATGCCGCCCGTAACAACTAATTATATCTCCTCATCTCTGTCTTAAATAGATGAACCCTTACTCTGAGATTATGTCCTTTGTTATTTCCATCCCTCAAGAGGAAACAACTTCTCAGCCAGTTCCTGTCAAGGTCCCTGAGAATCTGATATGTCTCAATAAGGTCACCTCTCATTGTTTTAAACTCCAATGAGTACAGGCCCAATTTACTTAACCTGTCCTCAGAAGAAAATCCCTCCATACCCAGGATACTTTGCATAGATTTTCTCAGGTGTGATGAAAACATGACATTTATTAATACTTTGTGGTCAGCTCCACGTGCATTGACATTGACCTGCCAACAACATAGAGCCACTTCCCAGGTGCCATCCAGACAAATGTTTTGGAGGATTCCAAACCGTGGCTCGCACAAGTATCATGCACAGAAAAAGATTTGAATGAACCTTTTTCAAGCATATCCCAGTCTTCCTGCAGTGGCTCTGCATGAACCAGGATGTGAATGGTGTCAGTCAGTTCTTGACGTATGCTGGTACTTCCTGCATTGCTATCATCCAGTCCAAGACCTATGAAAACAAGCAGCTTGCAATCAGAAAAAAATACTCACAACAGTGCATCAAAACACAAATACATTTCCTTTTCAGTTCCAATGTGAAAAAAGTCAACCACTTCCTCAATCAGAAAGAATCTCTCCTCTTGGTCTGTACCATATCCACATGACAGGAAGGCAGGGAATGTTCCATGCCTCAAGCTAAACAACAGCCAAGGAAGGTCAGTCTCAGTTAACCCTGGCTACCAGTTTATGAACAAGGTAAGATGAGCAGCTGAGATTCCCTGTGTAGACACATACAAATTTAAGTCATGCCAACAGTCAGTGAGACATACATAATGTCAGGACAAGGAGTGGAACAGAATTGAGCTTGAATATCCATGGAACGCCCACCTCTCCCAAAGTGTGGGCACGCGGCAGCAACAGGCAAAATCATCATCACACAAAGCTTCTACAGTAATATTCAAGTAGCAGCAATCAGTCTTTGTGGGACTGATGCAAGGTGAGGAAAAGGCATTGGAAAAGTTCTTGATTATTGCAAGACGTTGCTGACCGTATACACTGCACACCCTCAATTCCAGTTGGGATTTCGCTGTCTCTTCTGGAAGTCGGGATATTAGGTTCAGTTTTCCATCATTCCTGGTGTATTCTGATAATGGCAAGTGTCTCTGAAGCTCATCGAACCTGCGATCAAATAGTATCAACAATTCATCTCATCATTAAGTTGAAGATGACACGAAGGCCAAAGTCATGGGGGTGGAGCTTCAGAGGCTCCCTGTGCTGAGCTTCACTCCACTAAAAACTCACTGTGTCACAATTGGGGGAAGAAATTGGAACACTGTTTGCAGTTGGCAGCAGGGCCACGAAAAATGCCACCTAAAAAATATTTCACTTGGGTGTTGTGCGGGCGGTGTGCAATGAGTCATCCTCGGTCACAATTACAAGGTATTTATAATACCCGAGGACCTTGAGCTCAATTGGTCAATGCCAGCATTCATGGTCCACAGCATCCCCTCTCATCCTTGCTCACAAACCCAATAAATGTGGTATAAGGGTCTGGCATATATAGGGTTAAGATGGGACCAAATTCAGTACTGCCCATGCAATGATGCAAGAGAACACATGACATAAACCTTGGGGTCAGTGTTGGACAGAGCTGTGTGTACAGAGGGCAGCACAGTGATGCAGTGGGTAGCACTGGAACAACGGCGCTGAGGACCCGGGTTCGAATCCTGGCCCTGGGTCACTGTCCGTGTGGAGTGTACACTTTCTCCTCGTGTCTGCGTGGGTTTCACCCCCACAACCCAAAAGATGTGCAGGTTAGGTGGATTGAACACACTAAATTACCCCTTAATTGGAAAAAAATAATAATTGTATAGTCTAAATTTATTTTTTTAAAAGAGCTGTGTGTACAAGCAAGTGTGGAGACAGCTCCTCGCTTGGTCTCTTTACTGTATGATGTGTACGTGTTCTAGTGGTTCATAAATCCATACAGTTGACTTTTAAAAAAAATTTAAAGTACCCAATTCATTTGTTCCAATTAAGGGGCAATTTAGTGTGGTCAATCCACCTAGCCTGCACATCTTTTGGGTTGTGGGGGCGAAACCCACGTAAACACGGGGAGAATGTGCAAACTCCACACGGACACTGACCCAGAGCCGGGATCGAACCTGTGGTCTCGGTACCGTGAGGCAGCAGTGCTAACCACTGCACCACCGTGCTGCCCAAGTTCAACATTCTAAACACTGTTGGGGAAAGAGGTTTCTCATGAATTCCCAACAACAAATGACCGTCTTCCAGTCAGAGTTCTTTACATTTTGCTACATTACAACAAATTATCACACCCTGCCTTTACAGAAGAACAAAACATAACTTAATTCCCTCTAATGTTAGCAGAAGCAGCCACCATTTTAGGCTGTCCAGACTTACTGAGCAGGCATCCGTTCACTGAACTCCTTCTCTGAAGTGCAATAATCTAACCGCAAAATCTTTGTGCCTCGAGCCTTGGGCCTGCGGCAGTCTGCAGGAAAAACAGATTGTCTTCATAAATCTGTGTTAACAGCAGGAGAGCCTGCAACTCACCTCTTCACAACACCAGTTTCTTCAAGAGTTCATTGGATTCATTTTACAAACAGAACATTAGGAGTGAATGAAATGCTGGAATTCCCGGATTCAGGACTTAAAGAGGGTTTATATTTTGTGCACTTACACTGACAGGAATCTGGCAATAAAAACAGAAAATGCTGGAATAATTCAGCAGCTGTGGCAGCATCCATGTAGAGAGACAGAAGAGTTAAGGTTTTGTCAGAGTTTCCAGCATTTTTTGTATTTACTTCAGATTGGCAGCTTCTGTAAGTTACACACTGAAATCTAATGGGTGGTAGATACAGGCAGGGGAGTAAAGACTTTTACACAGGTTCTGGTGCCACTCGTTTTATAATCAGCCATTAATCCTGATTGCCTGGCACAGGTTTGCCAAATCTGTGAATTTACTTTTCAATCCTTGTTGCAATATTTGTAAAAGATTGAAAAAAACTAACAAAAATATAAATTTAGAAAATCTAGTGGGTGAGTTCAAATGCTTCATAAATAGATTAACATAAATACTGTTAGAACTTGTAAACATAAAAAGTAAACGAGTGAAGCGTTTATGATAGAGTCGGGCATATTGGTGTTAATCTAGTAATTTATCATTATATGCTTTGTTACATGAGATATGAACTCTAAACCATTACTCAGACAATTACCAGAGTTGCTTTTGAATCTTTGCCAGAATTCCTTGCTCCTTGCCCTGGTCAGGACTGACTGCTCCCTGCAATTAACCAAGCTCACACTCTGTTCTCCCAGCTTCTCCTTCAAGCATTCGGGTGTCCAGGAATTACTATCAGTTGCTGTCAGGACTCCAGATACCAGCACAGGCTTCACAGGAAAACACAGGAGAGACAACAAATCCGTATCAATTTTCATGGGGGTCAGTGTAAAGGGAACATTATATGTATCAAACCTGTGTTGTACCAGCCTGATCCTGTTTGACCTGCTGTAGTTGGTATTGCACTGTAGAGGAACATAGAACATAGAACATAGAACAGTACAGGCCCTTCGGCCCTCAATGTTGTGCCGAGCCATGATCACCCTACTCAAACCCACGTATCCACCCTATACCCGTAACCCAACAACCCCCCCTTAACCTTACTTTTTTATTAGGACACTACGGGCAATTTAGCATGGCCAATCCACCTAACCCGCACATCTTTGGACTGTGGGAGGAAACCGGAGCACCCGGAGGAAACCCACGCACACAGGGGGAGAACGTGCAGACTCCACACAGACAGTGACCCAGCCGGGAATCGAACCTGGGACCCTGGAGCTGTGAAGCATTT
The DNA here is from genome assembly GCF_902713615.1 of Scyliorhinus canicula. Taxonomy (NCBI): domain Eukaryota; kingdom Metazoa; phylum Chordata; class Chondrichthyes; order Carcharhiniformes; family Scyliorhinidae; genus Scyliorhinus; species Scyliorhinus canicula. The sequence continues at coordinate 16,688,507 of NC_052171.1, read as the reverse complement.
ATGCTAACCACCATGCTACCCTGCTGCCCTAAGATTACTTCCTCTGGTGAAACAGGAAAAGAGACCGGGCAGAGGTAAGGGTAGTGGCCATCACTAAGGAGAAGTTCTTGGGAAACTCAAAGGTCTGAAGGTGGATAAATCACCTCAACTGGATGGACTACACCCCAGGGCTCTAAAAGAGATAGCTGAGGAAATTGTGGAGGAGTTGTTGGTGATCTTTCAGGAATCACTGGAGACAGGAAGGGCCCCAGAAGATTAGAAAGTGGCTCATGTAACATCGCCGTTTGAGAAGGGAGGGAGGCAGAAGACGGGAAATTATAGTCCGGTTAGTCTGACTTCGGTCATTGGTAAGATTTTAGAGTCCATTATTAAAGATGAGATCGCGGAGTATTTCGAAGTGCATGGTAAAATAGGACTGAGTCAGCACGGCTTTGTCAAAGGGAAGTCATGTCTGACAAGTCTGTTAGAGTTCTTTGAGGAAGTAACAAACAAGTTCGACAAAGGAGAACCAGTGGACGTGATTTATTTAGATTTCCAGAAGGCCTTTGACAAGGTGTCGCATAGGAGACTGTTAAATAAGTTAAGAGCTCATGATGTTTAGGCTAAGATCCTGGCATGGATAGAGGATTGGCTGACTGGCAGAAGGCAGAGAGTGGGCATAAAGGGGTCTTTTTCAGGATGGCAGCCGGTGACTAGTGGTGTGCCTCAGGGGTCAGTGCTGGGACCGACCACAACTTCTCACAATACACATTAATGATCTGGAAGAAGGAACTGAAGGCACTGTTGCTGAGTTTTCAGATGATACAAAGATCTGTAAAGGGACAGGTAGTATTGAGGAAGAAAGGGGGCTGCAGAAGGATTTGGATAAGCTAGGAGAGTGGGCAATGAAGTGACAGATGGAATACAATGTGTAAAAGTGTGAGGTTATGCACTTTGGAAGGAGAAATGGAGACATAGACTATTTTCTAAATTGGGAAATGCTTTGGAAATCAGGAGCACAAAGGGACTTGGGAGAACCTGTTCATGATTCTCTTAAGGTTAACATGCAAGTTAAGTCGGCAGTTGGGAAGGCAAATGCAATGTTAGCATCCATGTCGAGAGGGCCAGAATACAAAACCAGGGATGTACTTCTGAGGCTATTTAAGGCTCTGGTCAGACCCCATTTGGAGTATTGTGAGCAGTTTTGGGCCCTGTATCTAAGGAAGGACATGTTGGCCTTGGAAAGAACCAGAGGAGGTTCACAAGAATGAGCCCTGGAATGAAGAGCTTGTTGTATGAGGAATGGTTGAGGACTCTGGGTCTGTACTCATTGGAGTTTAGATGGATATGAGGAGATCTGATTGAAACTTACAGGGTACTGCGAGGCCTGGATAGAGTGGACGTGGAGAGGATGTTTTCACTTGTACAAAAAACTAGAAGCATCTCAGACTGGAGGGACAATCTTTTTTTATAATTTAGTGTACCCAATTGTTTCCAGTTAAGAGGCAATTTAGCGTGGCCAATCCGCCTACCCTGCACATCTTTGGGTTGTGGGGGTGAAACCCACGCCAACACGGGGAGAATGTGCAAACTCCACACGGACAGTGACCCAGAGCCGGGATTGAACCTGGGACCTCGACGCCGTGAGGCTGCAGGGCTAACCCACTGCGCCACCGTGCTGCCCGTGAGGGACGATCTTTTAAAATCGAGATGAGGAGGAATTTCTTCAGCCAGAGGGTGGTGAATCTGTGGAACTCTTTGCCGCAGAAGGCTGTGAGGCCAAATCACTGAGTGTCTTTAAGACAGAGATAGCTAGGTTCTTGATTAATAAGGGATCAGGGGTTATGGGGAGAAGGCAGGAGAATGGGGAGGAGAGAATATCGGCCATGATTGAATGGCGGAGCAGACTCGATGGGCCAAGTGGCCTAATTCTCCTTCTGTGTCTTGTGGAGACCTCAAACTTTTACTGGATTTATAACAAAATGCAACATGACAGCCTACTCTCTAAACAACACCATGTCCCAGAGGTCTCTCTTCTTGTGCTCAAGGTATTAAAATTGCCCTTAGTGTTGGGTGGGGTTGCTGGGTTATGCGGAAAGGGTGGAGGTGTGGACCTTGGGCAGGGTGCTCTTTCCAAGAGCCGGTGCTGACTCAATGGGCTGAATGGCCTCCTTCTGCACTGTAAATTCCATGAAAATAAATCAATACCATCCACCAGTATCACCCTTTTTAAAAATAAATTTAGATTACCCAATTATTATTTTTCTAATTAAAGGGCAATTTAGCGTGGCAAAACCACCTATCCTGTACATCTTTTGGTTGTGGGGGTGAAACCCACACAGACACGGGGAGAATGTGCAAACTCCAGGGTCAGGATTCGAACCCGGGTCCTCAGCGCCGTAGTCGCAGTGCGAACCACTGCGGCACCGTGCTGCCCAATCACCAGTAATTACCCTTAACCTTCAAAATACAATGAACATGTCATTAACTGAACATCCTACAGGAATTCTGTGATGTGTTCAATAAGAACATGACTCACCAGGCCCTTTATCCAGTATTCCTGGAACAGCTTCCAGTTCTTCTGATTTAGGCTCTGAAGCCATGGACAAATCTCTGTGGAAAGCCACAAATGAGGGCCCATAGTGTCCTCCTCTTGGGACTGCTTTGGAATTGCATCTTCCTTGCTCTGCTTTGCTGATTTGGTGATCGGGATGTTTTGCTCCACCACCGAGGCAATTATGTCATCCAGAATGTTTGGCATGCTCTGCTTTGCCATATTCCACTGCCAATACCCCCCCCAAAAAAAAAGTTCATTAGACAGGCACATATCAAACAGCTGCAGGTTAAAGAATAACATACCAGGAAAGTTCAAGATATTTTGGAATTGGAGGGAGCGCAATGCCGGTTTTCATGGAATTTACAGTGCAGGAGGCCATTCAGCCCATCGAGTCTGCACCAGCTCTTGAAAAGAGCACCCTACCCAACCCCACACCTCCACCCTATCCCCATAACCCAGTAACCCCATCCAACACGAAGGGTAATTTATCATGGTCAATCCACCTAACCTGCACATCTTTGGACTGTGGGAGGAAACTGGAAACCCGGAGAAAACCCACGCAGACACGGGGAGAATGTGCAGACTCCGCAGACAGTGACCCAAGCTAGGAATCAAGCCTGGGACCCTGGAGCTGTGAAGCTATTGTGCTAACCACTGTGCTACCATGCTGCCCTTTTACAAATATGATATCTGGATTACAGGGGTTGAGTCTCAAGGAGAGATTATATAGAACATGGACCATAGAACAGTACAGCACAATACAGACTCTTCAGCCCACGATGTTGTGCCGATCATTTATCCTAATCTAAGATCAACCTCACCTACACCCCTTCAATTTACTGCTGACCATATGCCTGTCCAACAATCACTTAAATGTCCCTAATGATTCTGACTCCACCACCTCTGCTGGCAGTGCATTCCACACAGCCATCACTCTCTCTGTAAAGAACCTACCTCTGACATCTCCCTGATACCTTCTTCCATTCACCTTAAAATTATGTCCCCTCGTGACAGCTATTTCTACCCTGGGGAAAAGTCTCTGGCCATCCACTCTATCCATACCTCTCATCACCTTGTACACCTCTATCAAGTCACCTCTCTGCCTTCTTCGCTCCAGTGAGAAAAGCCCCAGCTCCCTTAACCTTTCTTCATAAGACATGCCCTCCAGTCCAGGCAGCATCCTGGTAAATCTCCTCTGTACCCTTTCCAAAGCATCCACGTCCTTCCTTTAATGAGGCGACCAGAACTGGACGCAATATTCCAAGTGTGGTCTAACTAGAGTTTTATAAAGCTGCAGCAAAACCTCGTGGCTCTTAAACTCAATTCCCCTGTTAATGAAAGCCAACACACCACACGCCTTCTTAACTACCCTATCAACCTGGGTGGCAACTTAGAGGGATCTATGTACGTGGGCCCAAAGATCCCTCTGTTCCTCCACACTTCCAAGGATCCTGCCTTCAACTATGTATTCAGCATTCAAATTCGACCTTCCAAAATGAATCACTTCACATTTATCAAGGTTGAACTCCATCTGCCACTTCTCAGCCCAGTAAGAAGTCTTACAACACCAGGTTAAAGTCCAACAGGTTTGTTTCAAACACGAGCTTTCGGAGCACGGCTCCTTCTTCAGGTGAAGGAGCCGTGCTCCGAAAGCTCGTGTTTGAAACAAACCTGTTGGACTTTAACCTGGTGTTGTAAGACTTCTTACTGTGCTCACCCCAGTCCAACGCCGGCATCTCCACATCATGACTTCTCAGCCCAGCTCTGCATCCTGTCAATGTCCTGTTGTAACCTGCAACAGCCCTCGACACTATCTACAATTCCCCCAACCTTTGTGTCATCGGCAAACCTACTAACCCACCCTTCCACTTTCTCATCCAAGTCATTTATAAAACCACAAAGACATAAGACTGATGGTTCTGTAATTCCCAGGGATTTCCCTATTCCCTTTTTTGAATAGGGGAACAACATTCGCCTTCCTCCAATCATCCGGTACTACTTCAGTGGAGAGTGAGGACGCAAAGATCATCGCCAACGGCGCAGCAATCTCCTCTCTCTCTTCCCATAGTAACCTTGGGTATATCCCGTCAGGCCCAGGGGACTTACCCTGATGCTTTTCAAAATTTCCAAATTAGATCTGTTTTTGCAGGGCAGCACGGTGGCACAGTGGGTTAGCCCTGCTGTCTCATGGCGCCGAGGTCCCAGGTTCGATCCCGGCTCTGGGTCAGTCCGTGTGGAGTTTGCACAGTCTCCCCGTGTTTGCGTGGGTTTCGCCCCCACAACCCAAAGATGTGCAGGGTAGGTGGATTGGCCACGCTAAATTGCCCATTAATTGGAAAAAATGAATTGGGTACTCTAAATTTACCAAAAAAATCTGTTTTTACTCAAATTTTGAAGGTTAAGGGATGATCTGATCATGGTATTAAAGTTATTAACAGGGAAAGACAGGGTAGATGAATGGAGATTCTAAAACTAGAGGGCACAGTCTACAAATTAGGGCTGGACCGTTCAGGAGAGATGGGTGGTGGAGGTTTGGAACTCTCTCCCACAAATGGCAATTGATCATTTTCAATCTGAGCTCGATTTTAATGAAGCAAAGATATGGATATGAAGGTATTTGGTCAGAGGTATCTGGAGTTAGGCCACAGATCAGCTATGATCTCATTAAATGGCGGGACAGGCTTGTGGGCCCACTCCTGTTCCTATGTAGACGGGAGCACAGGTTACACATGGATGCTGGAGTTCAGATTCTAGAGGCACTGGCACCCAGCAAGTCTGGCTCAACAAGTAGATGGCCGGAGAGCAATAAAGATTGATGTGTTGGGTAAGCTGGGTCTGCGAGGACTGCGTTTACTGCAGCAGTGAGAGAGACAGGCTTCCAACACTTGAAGAAGTGCAACTCGATTTTATTGAACTCTTAACTATCATACATACTTTAACTGTGGGTTGACACTATGAAATGAAAATGAAATGAAAATCGCTTATTGTCACGAGTAGACTTCAAATGAAGTTACTGTGAAAAGCCCCTAGTCGCCACATTCCGGCGCTTGTTCGGGGAGGCTGTTATGGGAATCGAACCGTGCTGCTGGCCTGCCTTGGTCTGCTTTCAAAGCCAGCGATTTAGCCCTGTGCTAAACAGCCCGCTGACTTGACTGGAGACCTGAGGCTAACCTGACCAGACTATCCTACGACCACATGGTGTATGTGCTAGTTGTTGCTCACGGGCTCTGACTGTCTCAAAGGCTGGATCCCAAGAGAGCGGGAAAACTAGTGCCCTCTGGCTTTATAGTGGTCGTGTCCTGTCTGGTGATTGGCTGCTTGTTCTGTGTGTTCATTGGTCATCCTGTGTGTCAATCACTGTCTGTCTGAGCACTATCATATACCAGTGTGTATATTATGACAAAGTTTACTTCAAATTTAAATGTTCCACATCCTCAGCAGATTGGGAAGCTCCAAATCAATTTACAACAGTGGTCATGATTGGCATTAGCCAATTTACACACAGCTGTGAAATGAATAACTGGTTCATCTGTTTGGGATGGAAGAAATGGGCAAGAACAGGAAAATTGCAAAATTCTGATCAGTCTTTTGTCAAGGTTGAAGAGGCATAAGGATAAGAAGACAGGAGCATTAAAGAAGGCTGAAAGACACCCAGAATTCAAGTATGAGTTCATCAGCAAGCATAAGTGCAGCGTGGTTTTTGTGTAATAGTTGGAGTACAGGACGTACTGGATAAGCACAACTGGCCTCTTTACCACTCCATACCACCATCCTCACAGGTTAGCTTTCCTGGTGGGAAATGGAGTTCAGGCTGCTGTCACTGGTTGCGCAAACCCCATGCTACATGATTGCTGCACAACTCCCATCAGTTAGTCCAGCTCTGCATCTGGTTGTCCACCACACAGACATGTCAAGATAGCTTTGTGACCATTGCCTGTTGGTGTCTGGAGACCAGTCAAGCCTCTTGGTCATCCCACTATGTATTCTTTCAAGCTGTCAACGACGCTCTCTCGTTTTCTCTCGTGGAAAAACTCATCTGCAGCCTGACATCACTGACAGTCTCCAGTTGGCCCTCCACTTGTTGCAAGTGCATCAGACACAGGAGTGCCCATTGGTCGAGTCATGGTGGGAGGTCTAAATTTGGTTGGTCTAAGCTGCCACCCACCACATCTAACTGATATTGTATAGCGTTTACCATCATGACCTGTGTATGCAGTCATACGTTGACTTTTTTATTCCTATTCCACTTCTGCTGAACCTGCTGAGATCTCTCCATTCTCTGCCTTAATCAGTACTTACATTGTTCAACTTTGTGTAGACCGGGGCAAATGCAATGCCAGCATCTGTGGACCCCCGACACAGTTTCTCTGCTGTAGTAGTCAGTAGATCACATAAGGTTGAACACTGTTCCTTTGATCTTGCCTTGTGGTTAGTCGGGTTGCTGCTTGCTGATGCATTTTTGTTCCTGCGACAAGACACCTCGTCCACATCTGTGTGATGGCCATGGAGACAATCATTGTCAGCATTCATTAGCAAAATCACATTCTCAGTATTATTCTACACTGTCCTGTCAAATACTCTCAGGATAGAGACAACTCAGGTTAGATAGAGTAAAGTCCCATCTGACACTATTTTGACTACCAAGACATAAAGCATGCAATTGCTCGAGTGCCAATGAGGATTTTTATCCACTGTCTCCAAGTAAATCCTCCCTGCTGAAAGTGTACTGGTTGTATAGTTTCCTACCGTTTTCTTCCTGGTTGGCTTTCTGTGTAGCTAATTCGGCCAGCCAGTGTAGTGGTGATTGGGAACTGGTGCTGACGTGGTTGCTGCTTGACTCTTGGCTGAGTTTCGCTGTAGAGGTGGATTTGGCAGACTGCTCTCTAGCAGTCAGGGAATGAGTCAGTTCCACCTTGCTTTTCGTCTGTGCCTGAAAATCAGGAACATTGGAGGAACTGTTAGTGCTTTCTTGGGCTGTCAAATGAAAAGTCAGGAAATGACGGTCCCATTCACACAAGATCAACACCATTTAATAATGTTGCACTGTTATTGACTCTAAGGACACCTCCCAGTTCCTTCTCCCTCCTCTCCTGAAGCACTGGTCATCCTTGTAAACTGGTATGAATCAATATTCTTCACCCTCAGGCAACAAATGCTGAGAGGCTGTGTGACTATAGCCAAGCTTCCAGTTCCTAACCTGGCATCAATACAAACATTCACACAAGGGACACAATATGAGAAGTAACAGCACAGTCCATTGTGTCTGTGCCAGTTCTTTGTGAAGAGTAGAGATAGGAACGGAGCCAAGACTTCCTGTCCTTGGTGTGAAGGTCAGCTGGTTTTCAGTGGGAGTGGGAAATGATTTGGTCAGATTATTCTTGTTCATGTGAGCTTGCAATTAACAGTCTATGTTTGACATCAGTCGTTACCTCAGGGCGGCTGTTTTCGGCAGATGTTTTTTTCAGGCACTTTGTATCTCCATATCCGCAGTTTGACTTGATGCCCAGTCTCTTCTTACTGCTGTGCAGCTTTTCACACAGGCTCATCAAGACTGTGAAAGTAACCCACAATAAATGAAGGGTGAGTGAAGGCATTCGTCTCTTATCCCCTGCACAACATGCTGTTCTTCCTCTGGTATGATTTTATAAAGCAGATCACTAATACCTCACTCGTTCATCATGACTCTGCCCACAATCTGCATCAACTACCTCTGCCCATGAACAAGAACACTTCTTCTGGCAAGTTACTAGCTGACAAGCGGGAAAGCAGGGAGAAAGGGAGGCCTGACCCACAGTTCCAGAGGACCCAGCTCAAGCCTTCCTGTGTCCAATATCATATCTGCAGATACTGAGAGACCCCTGCACTTAATAGTCTCGAAGTACTTGCATCATGAGCCGCTTGAACATGCTTCTCGAAACTACGCTTGGTTTGATGAAGAGTCATCCTGCTCCCACAAAAATATGTGGCAGAAGTACAGCAAAGTGTGGAGAAATAACAGGGACATATTCACACGCCAGTCAGAACCAGTCATATTTATCAACAACTTGCTTTCGTACAGTACCTTTAGCGTCAAAACTCCCAAGGCATCTCATAGCCGCATTGTCCAATTCAATTTGCAGCCTGACACCTAACAGGTAGCTTTTAGCATTTTTAAAGAAGGAGAGAAAGGCAGAGAAGTTTCAGGAGAGAATTCCAAATGCTTGGGACATCAGCAACTGAAGGCAAAGCTGCCAGTGGAGCAATTACTTTTGAAAAAAAATTTAGATTACCCAATTATTTTTTCCAATTAAGGGGCAATTTAGCGTGGCCAATACACCTACTCTGCACATTTTTGAGTTGTGGGGGCGAAACCCACGCAGACACGGGGAGAATGTGCAAACTCCACACGGACACTGACCCAGAGCCGGGATCGAACCTGGGACCTCAGCGCCGTGAGGCGGTTGTGCTAACCACTAGGCCACCGTGCTGCCCCCAGTGAAGCAATTACAATCAGGCTCTGTAACGGGGCAGAATTGGAAAAATACAGCTCTGTTGAAGGGTTATCGGGCTGGAAGGATTTGGAAGCAAGCAAGAATACTAATTTCATAATTAAATCAAGGCATTGCTTAACTGCAGTTAATATTGGAAACATATCCCAAACATGATGGGCGAATGGGAGGTGGTGCAAGTTAGGATATGGGCAGTATAGTTCTGGTTTGACGTTGGATTATGCACAACCACAAACTGGGGCATGGCTGGGGATCTGCTGAAGCCGATTCGGTCAATGCAAATGGCAGCAGCTCACCACTGCCATCTCAACCAGCAGAGTGACCAAGCCATGGAAAGCAGCCTGTCAGGTATGACTAGACTTGGATGTTTTAACGGCTGGAGTTTGAGTGAAACCAAGAGCAAACATGTTGCATCATACCAGAGCCACAATCCTTCCAGTGCAAGTCCAGTGATGCCAAGAAGCACTGAAGTTCCAATCCCACAAATGCCACACATTCAAAAACACCCCATGGTTTCAGAAACAAAATGCATTTTCTTCTCACTCCACAACCAACCAAATAAACACCACTTTCAAGCCAATGTGCAAAGGAAGACAAGATTTCATCTTCAAGCCTAGCTTCAACCCCATTGCTGACTTGGGGATTTGTATCAATAAAAGTGCTTGGGAAGCTCTTACCAGCATTAGGAACCAGCTGCGTTGGCCACAGGTTTTTTATGTCGTGATTTTGTCCCTTAACACATTTAAGCCAGGCTGTCACATCCTCTCCTCGTTCTGCATGGAAATATTAATGCCATCAGGGTTTGCCAAATAAAATATATATCCTGTAACCTTATGTATAAGAAAACAACATTTGTCTAATGACATTCCATCTCTTGAAAAAACTGTTCATTTTAACTGATTCATCGGCACTTCAGAGATTTAACTTTTGCCTACTGTTTTAAATAAATATTACAATGTTCCAGTCATATAAATACGACAAAAACATATCAAAGGCTAGGAATTGTGCACTGAGGAACTCGCCTCCGAACTCTCCAAAGTCTTTCCACCATTAGGCATGTCTGTGTGCTGGAATATCTTTGGCCAGGATGACTGTGGCTTCAATGACAGGAGAAGCTCAGTACAATCCAGGACAAAGCAACTTGTTTGATTGGAACCCCCGTCCTACAGATCCAAGATTCACCTGTTCTCACACAGGGGCAAAGAGCGGCACAGCATGCAACTTCTACACGATGACAACCTTCCAACACTTTTTCGACAACCCACAACCTCTATCATCAAGCACGACAAAGACAGAAATTGCTTGGGAATATCAACACCTGCAAGGATCTTATTGAAACTTACAGGATACTGCGAGGCCTAGATATAGTGGACATGGAGAGGATGATTCCACTTGTAGGAAAAACTAGAACCAGAGGACCCAGCCTCAGACTAAAGGGACGATCCTTTAAAACAGAGATGAGGAGGAATTTCTTCAGCCAGAAGGCTGTGGAGGCCAAATCACTGAGTGTCTTTAAGACAGAGACAGCTAGGTTCTGATTAATATGAGGAGAAGGCAGGAGAATGGGGAGGAGAAAATATCGGCCATGATTGAATGGAGGAGCAGACTCGATGGGCCAAGTGGCCTAATTCTACTTCTATGACTTATGATCTAAGCTCCCCTCCCGTTCCGTTCCTTCAAGAATTCCTGGGTCAAAGTACTGGAACTCCCTTCTTAATAGCTTTGAGAATGTTCCGACACCAGATGGACATCCGTGTTCACCACCACCATCTCATAGGCAATAAATTCTGGCCTTTCTCACATCCCATGACTGAATAGAAATCTCAACACCCTCTTGACGATCCTCCCCAGTGGCTAAACATGGCCACATTTCAAAACAAACAAAATGCTAATTGAATAATAATAATCTTTATTGTCACAAGTAGGCTTACATTAACACTGCCATGAAGTTACTGAAAATCCCCGAGACGCCACAGTCCAGCACCTGTTCCGGTACACAGAGGGAGAATTCAGGATGTCGAATTCACCTAACCTGCACGTCTTTTGGAACTTGTGGGAGGAAATCGGAGCACCTGGAGGAAACCCACGCAGACATGGGGTGAACGTGCAGACTTTGCACAGTAGGTGACCCAAACTGGGAATCGAACCCAGTTCCCTGGCTCTGTGAAGCAACAGTGCTAACCACTGTCTACTGTAAACATGTATCTTTAAGTCAAGCAGCAGAGAGAATGAGCAATTTAAGAAGTTGCAACATGATATATGCTGCTTCGTTTTGCAAATAGGAGAACTCATACTTTTCGGCAACCGCAAGATGGGTTGGGACTCAGTTTGATTTATTGGCTAGCGGCCAATGAATGTGCCAAAAGACCATATTCTACCCGGTAACGTGCTGATTGGATCCTGCCAAAGTGGGATGATTTTCAGAGACCTAAGGAAAGCAGAGATTGACTCCTAAAAGCACAGGGACAAGGTCCTGCTCCTTCTCTCTCTCCAGAAAGGCTGTGAGTTGATGTATTTCTGAACCTCCAGAGAACGTGAATGAATTAATCCACAGTGAAACTATTACAGACTTCACAGACCTGGATCTGAAAACTTACTTTGAAAGACAACCATCTGAAACAGTGACTCTTTTGGCAGGGACACTTGTAGTGTCCCCCACCCTTCCACCTCCTCTAACCTAAGGGGTTGAGTGAATATCAGGTAAGCTCTTCCTTTCTTTTTCTTGTTTTATCCGCAAGTTATCTAGAGGGGATGGCAGGGAAGGCAGTGCAATGTTCCTCCTGCAGAATGTTTGAGGTGAGGGACGCCGTCAGTGTCCCTGCTGATTTCACCTATGGGAAGTGCACCCATCTCCAGCTCCTCAGAAACCGCGTTAGGGAACGGGAGCTGGAGTTGGATGAACTTTGAATCATTCGGGAGGCAGAGGTGGTCATAGATAGAAGCTTCAGGGATGTAGTTAGTCCAAAGAATGAAGATAGATGGGTGACGGTGAGAGGGGCTAGGAGGCAGCAGTCAGTACAGGGATCCCCTGTGGTTGTTCCCCTTAGTAACAAGTATACCACTTTGGATACTGGTTGGGGGGGGGGGGGGGGGACTTACCATGGGTAAGTCATGGGGTACAGGTCTCTGGCACAGAGGGGAAGGGGGAGAGGAGTAGAGCATTAGTCATTGGAGACTCCATAGTTAGGGGGATAGATAGGAGATTCTGTGGGAATGAGAGAGACTCGTGGTTGGTGTGTTGCCTCCCAGGTGCCAGGGTCCGTGATGTCTCGGATCATGTTTTCGGGATCCTTAAGGGGGAGGGGGAGCAGCCCCAAGTCGTGGTCCACATAGGCACCAACGACATAGGTAGGAAAAGGGATAGGGATGTAAGGCAGGAATTCAGGGAGCTAGGGTGGAATCTTAGAGCTAGAACAAACAGAGTTATTATCTCTGGGTTGTTACCCGTGTCACGTGCTAGCGAGATGAGGAATAGGGAGAGACAGCAGTTGAACACGTGGCGACAGGGATGGTGCAGGAGGGAGGGTTTCAGATACCTGAATAATTGGGGCTCATTCTGGGGTAGGTGGGACCTCTACAAATGGGATGATCTGCACCTGGACCGAGGGGTACCAATATTATGGGGGGGGAAATTTGCTAATGCTCTTCGGGAGGGTTTAAACTAATTCAGCAGGGGTTTGGGAACCTGAATTGTAGCTCCAGTATACAGGAGATTGAGAGTAGTGAGGTCATGAGTAAGGTTTCAAGGTTGCAGGAGTGTACCAGCAGGAAAGAAGGTGGTTTAAAGTGTGTCTACTTCAACGCCAGGAGCATCTGGAATAAGGTGGGTAAACTTGCAGCATGGGTTGGTACCTGGACTTCGATGTTGTGGCTATTTCAGAGACATGGATAGAGCAGGGACAGGAATGGTTGTTACAGGTTCCGGGGTTTAGATATTTCAGTAAGCTCAGGGAAGGTGGTAAAAGAGGAGGGGGGTGGCATTGTTAGTCAAGGACAGTATTACGGTGGCAGAAAGGACGTTTGATGAGGACTCTTCTACTGAGGTAGTATGGGCTGAGGTTAGAAACAGGAAAGGAGAGGTCACCCTGTTGGGAGTTTTCTATAGGCCTCTGAAAAGTTCCAGAGATGTAGAGGAAAGGATTGCAAAGATGATTCTGGATAGGAGCAAAAGTAACAGGTTAGTTGTTATGGGGGATTTTAACTTTCCAAATATTGACTGGAAACACTATAGTTCGAGTACTTTAGATGGGTCCGTTTTTGTCCAATGTGTGCAGGAGGGTTTCCTGACACAGTATGTAGATAGGCCAACAAGAGGCGAGGCCACATTGGATATGGTAGTGGGTAATGAACCAGGACAGGTGATAGATTTGGAGGTAGGTGAGCATTTTGGTGATAGTGACTACAATTCGGTTACGTTAACTTTAGCGATGGAAAGGGATAGGTATATACCGCAGGGCAAGAGTTATAGCTGGGGGAAAGGCAATTATGATGCGATGAGGCAAGACTTAGGATGCATAGGATGGGGAAGGAAACTGCAGGGGATGGGCACAATTGAAATGTGGAGCTTGTTCCAGTAACAGCTACTGCGTGTCCTCGATAAGTATGTACCTGTCAGACAGGGAGAAAGTGGTCGAGCGAGGGAACCGTGGTTTACTAAAGTAGTTGAATCACTTGTCAAGAGGAAGAAGGAGGCTTATGTAAAGATGAGATGTGAAGGTTCAGTTAGGGCGCTCGAGAGTTACAAGTTAGCTAGGAAGGACCTAAAGAGAGCTAAGAAGAACCAGGAGGGGACATGAGAAGTCTTTGGCAGGTAGGATCAAGGATAACCCTAAAGCTTTCTATAGGTATGTCAGGAATAAAAGAATGACGAGGGTAAGAGTAGGGCCAGTCAAGGACAGTAGTGGGAAGTTGTGCGTGGAGTCCGAGGAGATAGGAGAGGTGCTAAATGAATATTTATCGTTAGTATTCACACAGGAAAAAGACAATGTTGTCGAGGAGAATACTGAGATACAGGCTACTAGACTAGAAGGGCTTAAGGTTCATAAGGAGGAGGTGTTAACAATTCTGGAAAGTGTGAAAATAGATAAGTCCCCTGGGCCAGATGGGATTTATCCTAGGATTCTCTGGGAAGCTAGGGAGGAGATTGCTGAGCCTTTGGCTTTGATCTTTATGTCGTCATTGTCTGCAGGAATAGTGCCAGAAGACTGGAGGATAGCAAATGTTGTCCCCTTGTTCAAGAAGGGGAGTAGAGACAACCCCGGTAACTATAGACCAGTGAGCCTTACTTCTGTTGTGGGCAAAGTCTTGGAAAGGTTTATAAGAGATAGGATTTATAATCATCTCGAAAGGAATAATTTGATTAGGGATAGTCAACACGGTTTTGTGAAGGGTAGGTCATGCCTCAGCAAACCTTATTGAGTTCTTTGAGAAGGTGACCAAACACGTGGACGAGGGTAAAGCAGTTGATGTGGTGTATATGGATTTCAGTAAAGCATTTGATAGGGTTCCCCACGGTAGGCTATTGCAGAAAATACGGAGGCATGGGATTCAGGGTGATTTCGCAGTTTGGATCAGAAATTGGCTAGCTGTAAGAAGACAGAGAGTGGTGGTTGATGGGAAATGTTCAGACTGGAGTTCAGTTACTAGTGGTGTACCACAAGGATCTGTTTTGGGTCCACTGCTGTTTGTCATTTTTATAAATGACCTGGAGGAGGGCGGAGAAGGATGGGTGAGTAAATTTGCAGATGACACTAAAGTCGGTGGAGTTGTGGACAGTGCGGAAGAATGTTGCAGGTTACAGAGGGACATCGATAAGCTGCAGAGCTGGGCTGAGAGGTGGCAAATGGAGTTTAATGCAGAAAAGTGAGGTGATTCATTTTGGAAGGAGTAACAGGAATACAGAGTACTGGGCTAATGGTAAGATTTTTGGTAGTGTGGATGAGCAGAGAGATCTCGGTGTCCATGTACATAGATCCCTGAAAGTTGCCACCCAGGTTGATGAAGTCGTTAAGAAGGCGTACGGTGTGTTAGCTTTTATTGGTGGAGGGATTGAGTTTCGGTGCCATGAGGTCATGTTGCAGCTGTACAAAACTCTGGTGGGGCCACATTTGGCATATTGCGTGTAGTTCTGGTCGCCGCACTATAGGAAGGATGTGGACGCATTGGAAAGGGTGTAGAGGAGATTTACCAGGATGTTGCCTGGTATGGAGGGAAGATCTTATGAGGAAAGGCTGAGGGACTGAAGGCTGTTTTTCTTAGAGAGAAAAAGGTTAAGAGGTGACTTAATTGAGGCACACAAGATGATCAGAGGTTTAGATAGGGTGGACAGTGAGAACCTTTTTCCTCGGATGGTGAAGGCTAGCACAAGGAGACACAGCTTTAAATTGAGGGGAGATAGGTATAGGACAGTTGTCAGAGGTAGGTTCTTTACTCAGAGAGTAGTAAGGGCGTGGAATGCACTGCCTGCAACAGTAGTGGACTCGCCAACATTGAGGACAATTAAATGGTCATTGGATAAACATATGGATGATAAGGGAATAATGTAGATGGGCTTTAAATTAGTTTCACAAGTCGGCACAACATCGAGGGCCGAAGGGCCTGTATGTTCTATGTTTTCCTTTTACCTTTTATTTTCACCCCTCTTGTCCCCTTCTGTAATTGTTTGTCGTGTGTGTAGAAGGTGGGGGCAAATTCAAGTGGGGTGATTAGGTAATTAGATAACAGTTAACCAGTAGTATTTACTGCATATTTCATTGTAGCTCTTGATACAAATAAAACGTAATTGTGTTTAAAGTTACAAGCCTGGTAACTGCAATAATTGGCCAGCCAAGGGCAACAACATCAGGTATTTCTCAGAGAATTATTTGTTCAATCAATTATGTTCAAGGGCAGCAAGGTGGTGCAGTGGTTAGCACTGCTGCCTCTCGACGTCAAGGTCACGGGTTCGATCCCGGCTCTGGGTCACTGTCTGTGTGGAGTTAGCACATTCTCCCCGTATTTGCGTCGATTTCACCTCCACAACCCAAGGATGTGCAGGGTAGGTGGATTGAACACGCTAAATTGCCCCTTAATTGGAAAAATGAATTGGGCACTCTAAATTTTTTTTTTATTTTTATCAATTGTGTTGCGAGTCCGGGTCAAGTGGGGCTGGAATTGACCGCACACTAGTCCAGGGTGTTGTAACAGTACACATACATGTGAACATGCTCTCTCACCTTTTTCATTCCTTGTGATTCTTTTATGCTTCATGTCAAAACAGTCTGTACAAACAAAGAAACCACACCTCGGGCAGACCCAGTGAAGATTAAACACCACAGAGTGACAGCTGTCACAGGTTTCTTCCTTCCCTCCAAGTGCAGCTTTACAGGCGATGGACCCTGTGAAACAACAATTTCACTATGTAAAGCACACTAATGGCTTCATTTCATACAGTGTCTTCAGCATGGCAGGTACAGAATTTAACCTCAGACACATGGAATCCTGGAATTGCAACTTCTAATCACAAAACCATACAGCACGGAAGAGGCCCTTCTGCCCATCAAGTCTGCATTGGCACATGAAAAACGCCTGACCTGACCACCTAATCCCACTTGCCAATATTTGGCCCATAGCCTTGAATGTCATGACATGCCAAGTGCTCATGCAGGTACTTTTTTAAGGATGTGAGGCAATGCAGCTCTACCACCCTCCCAGACAGTGCATTCCAGACCTTCACCACCCTCTGGGTCAAAACATTTTCCTCAAATCCACTGCTGCCCATCCACCCTGTCCATACCCTTCATAATCCTATACACCTCGATCAGGTTACCCCTCAGTCTTCACTGCTCCAGCGAAAACAACACAAGCCTATCCAACCTCTCTTCAAATGTTCAATCCCAGGTAACAGGTGAATCTCCTCTGCACCCCTCCACTGCAATCACATCCTTCCTATAATGTAACAACCAGAATTGCACACAGTACTCCAGCTGTGGCCTCACCAAAGTTCTGACCAACTCCAACATGACCTCCATGTTTTTCTAATCTTTGCCTCGATTATTGAAGGCAAGTGTCCCAAATGCCTTTTTCGCCACCCTATTAACCTGCCCTTCTGCCTTCAGAGATCTCTGGACAAACACCAAGGTCCCTTTGTTGCCCGGAACGTCCCAGTGTCAGGCCATTCATTGAATAATTAACTGATTGTTAGCCACTCAGTCTGGCTGGGAAAGGCTTTATGTAGGGCATCACGGTGGCACAGTGGGTTAGCACTGCTGCCTCATGGCACCTAGGTCCCAGGTTCGATCCCGGCTCTGGGCCACTGTTCGTGTGGAGTTTGCACATTCTCCCCCTGTCTGCGTGGGTTTCACCCCCACAACCCAAAGATGTGCAGGCGAGGTGGATTGGCCACACTAAGTTGCCCCTTAATTGGGAAAAAAAATAATTGGGTACTCTAAAATTTAAAAAGAAAAGGAAAGGCTTCATGTGATGACCTTGGGTGAATGAGCTTGTTGCTACACATGAACCTTGCTCATGGACGTGAAGTGAGCACTTGTATGATTTACTTGGACAGCTGCTTTTCTTGATCAGTATTCATGGCCAAGGCTTGGGTGTGGTGAGGTGCCAAATTCAAAATCTGAAGATGACACGACTTGGAAGTAATGTGAACTGTAAAGGGGCTGGCTTCTTGACATCATATGCTGGTGAGGTATTCATTATGTGGCAGATAAACATAGTGTTAGAAAGAACAAGGAGGGGCAGCAAAAAATTCGAAAGGGGATGCAAAAGCAAACGGCCATGTGGGTTTACCGGCACAGATCATTGAAAGATACAGGACACGTTTAGAAAGCAGTTAAAAAGGATGTAGAGGAGGGCCGCTTGGTGGCGCAGTGGTTAGCACTGCTGCCTCTCGACATCAAGGTCACAGGTTTGATCCCGGCTCTGGGTCACTGTCCGTGTGGAGTTTGCACATTCTGCCCCTCAATTGGAAAAAATGAATTGGGTACTCTAAATTTATTTTTTTTAAAGCGTGTAGAGGATCCTGGCCTTTACAAATAGGAGCATAGAGTACAAAAGCAACTTAAGTAGAGTATTGTGTCCAATGCTGGATGTCGCATGTTTGGAAGGATGTGAAGGTTTTACAGTTGGTGTAGAAAAGATCTATGTGAATGTTTGCGGGGATTTCAGCTGCATGGATAAATAGAAGAAAGAGAGGTTCTTCTCCTCAGAGAAACAAAGATCGAGAAGATAGACGTGTTGAAAAGCACGAGGGGTCTCGACGGAGTAGATGGAGAGAAACTGTTTCTATTGGCAGAAGGGTCAAGAACCAAAGGATTCCAATGAAAGGACATTGGCAAACTAACCAACAGCAATAAGAGGAAAAGTGAGTGGTTGAGTTCTGGAATGCACTGCCCCAGTGTTTGATGGAGCCAGATTCAATCAATGCCTTGACAAGAGAATTGGATCAAGTTTTCTAAAGGAAAAGATAGCGGCACTTTGGTGAAAGCACGGTAGCACAATTGTTAGCACAGTTGCTTCACAGCTCCAGGGTCCCAGGTTCCATTCCCTGCTGGGTCACTGTCTGTGCGGAGTCTGCACGTTCTCCCTGTGTCTCTGTGGGTTTCCTCCGGGTGCTCCGGTTTCCTCCCACAGTCCAAAGATGTGCAAGTTAGGTGGATTGGCCATGCTAAATTGCCCTTACTGTCCAAGAAGGTTAAATGGGGTTACTGGGTTACCAGGATAGGGTGAAGGGTGGGCTTGAGTAGGGTACTCTTTCCAAGGGCCAGTGCAGACTCGATGGGCTGAATGTCCTCCTTCTGCACTGTAAATTCTATGATTCTATGAAAGGAGAAGGACAAGCTGAGTTCTTGCACAGAGCTGGCACAGACAGATGGCCCAAATGGCCTCTTCCTATGGTCCATTGCTGAGTGATTTCTATGATCCTTCTACTATGTATATGGGCCACATTGAAGAAGAGAGATTCAGCTAAAGTTGCCATTCAGTGCAATCATTCACAAAAGCCAGGAACATTGATCGTTCCTGGCCATCAATCTTACCATTATAGCTTTTGCTGATCTGCTTCAGCAAGCTTTGTTCAGACAGTACAAGGTCACAGAATGGATCGCCCACGTGTGTCAAGATGTAGGCGGAGGTTTCAGGATCTAAAACAGTCTCTGTGGCGCTGGCCATTTGTTCCAGTGGAGCTTCTTCATTGAGCTGATCTTCTGTGGAGAATCCTTCAGCCTTCAGACCTCCATTCCTGCTGACCGACAGCCTGACAAAAGAAACAGAGACAGTCAGAGAGACATGTGAGAGGGAACAAGCTCTTGGCTGTGAACAGTGAATATTTCTCCCCTAGGTTGTGGGCCAATGCTGAATGGCTATTCCATTAGCAACTCTCTCAAATCACAGCCCAATTGCCAGCACAGTGACAGGTAGAGGGATATCTCAGCAGGAAATAACCAAACCCAACGACATAAAAAACACCAAACTTCCTCCATTCAATAACTTGATCCAAAAAGTTACGTGTCTAGCATGATGGAGCAGAAGTAGAAGCACCCAAATGTTTTGTACTTTCTGAAACAACTTATTTCCTCAATCGATTGATCACTGAGCAACAATCTGACTTTTTGCTTATTGAGGCCCCATCAACGTGAGTTTACAGCTGGTACACAGTGAGCAATTCATTTCACCTTTGGTCAAATCTCAGTCTGTTTCATAGATGGGACACTGTTGCCACAGCATTGGCACAAATCAAGGAGCAAATTGCTAACAAGCTTCATTAGTTGCCAAACAAGCAACACTTCATTTTGAAAATCCTCATCCTTCTTTACAAATCCCTCCATGGCCTCTGCCCGCCCTGTCAGTGGAACCTCATCCAGCCTCTCAAACCTGCCCACCTTCCCACAAAGATATCTGCAATAGCCTCTCAATCTATCCTATTGTTGTCCATCGCATTAATACTGAAGCCCCTAGCGCCAGAATTCCTTTCCTAAACATGTGCCTCTACCTCCTTTAAACACTTCTTCAAATTCACACATACGCCTTTGGTGACATTTTTGAATACCTCTGTGGATCAGTGTCAAATTTGGATTGAAATGCTCCTGTGAAGCACCTTGGGACATTTTACTGTTAAAAGTGCTGTTATAGATGCAAGATTACGTTCAGTGGAAAACATTTGTGGAAGATAGCATGGGCAATGGGGCTGCCTAGCTGAGGAAAGGGTTCAGTGAGTTAATAAGAGAGAACAGTCAGAATCAAACCTGAAGTGGACTAGTCATATGAATACTGTGGTGATGAGCAGGTCAGAGTTTAGGAATCCTGTGGTGAGTAACTCACCTCCTGACTCACCAAAGCCTGTCCACCATCGACAAAGCACAAGTCATGAGTTTAATGGAATATTCTCCACTTGCTTGGATGAGTGCAGCTCCAACAACACTCAAAAAGCTCCACACCATCCAGGACAAAGAAGTCAAACTTGATTGCTCCCCCTTCCACAAACATTTAATTCCTCCACCATCGATGCACAGTAGCAGCTGACTGGTGTTGATCTGCAGTAACTCACCAAGGCTCCTCAGACACCACCTTCCAAACTCATGACCACTACCATCTAGAAGGACAGTGACAGCAGAAACCTGGGACCCCATCACCTGGAGGTTTCCCTCCAAGTCACCCACCACCCTAACTTGGAAATATATGGCGTTCCTCCACTCTCGCTGGGACTCTTCCCCCCCCCCCCCCCAACAGCACAGTGGGTGTACCTACACTACATGGATTAAGGGGTTCGAGAAAGCAGCTTCTCAAGGGCAATTCGAGATAGACAATAAATGCTGCCCGAGCCAGCAACACCCACACCCCTGAATGTATTTTCAGAATAAATTCTGACTGAAACTTACACAACATTTTATGTAGCTCACATTTATTTGTGCAAAATACCTGCGGAGATTCATGAACCTGCAGGAAGAGGACAGTGGAGGGACGTCTTGTCCCTTTCTAATGCGACTTGGCCAGCAGTCACGGCAGCGAAGGATGTTGGTGAAAAGTTCAGTGCAAGGGACATCTTGGAGGAAGGAATCTCCTGCGCTCTTGATAAGCATGGGTGATGGCACATGTGATTGATCTACTCGACACACAAGAAAATGCAGTAACAGTGACCTTTCTTACCATTCACAAATATGCCAACTTTCAAATAAATCAATCAGATCAATTTCCAGGTAGATTCTCCATTACATCAGCGACAACATGTTTTCTCTACCATTTCTGTGATTCTTGCACCAAGTTAAAGTTGGATGAATGGGGACAACTCCTCACCCCCAGGGAAAAACTCTATCCTCTTCTTTCCGAAGCATCTGCTGTGATAAACCGTCACGGTTCAGTGATGCAGCGTGAGAAGCACAGAGCAGAGGATCCCCATGTCTGCTTCCCTTGGACAGTCTTAATTCATGTTGACAGAACATGAGGCTAGATATGCCTTCCAGACCCCTGCAAATTGGGTTGGCAATCCTCCAGGGTTACCTTGGAGTCTTCATGAATAAAGATTAATCTCCAGGTTGCTTATGCAAGCAATTTGGTTATCGATCTGCTCGGAGAACCTCCATTTATCTAAGTAGTGTCAGAGATGGGGAAAAGCATCACTTGACGAAGAAGGTCAGTAGATGCTGACATAACCTCCAGGACTGTGTCCAACGATCGTTGGCAACGATATACTGGACTCCTGTGCTCTATCCTGTGCTTTATCCAGTGACACCTGTCAGCAAGTAAATATCCTGCAAACACACACCATTTCCTGAAGATACATGAAACCATAATCCCCCACGTTAGACAAAGAGAGAGAGAGTGAAAACTAAACAGAAAAGACAATTTATTACATATTACACAAATCACTAAAAGCATCTTAATGAGGACATTTAAAAAAACAAAGCCCTGGAGCTTCATTTCTCAAGGGATGGAATTGAAAAGAAGCAATTAAACTTGTATCGAACATTTCTGAGACTACACTAAAACCTAGTGCAAAATTCTGGTCTTCAACTTATAAAAAGGATATAGAGGCACAAGAAAAAAATGCAAAACGGTTCTACTTAATAGGACTGAAAGGTTATACCTATCAGGAACAATTGAACTGGCTGGGCCTTTTGCCTCCAGCAAATAAATGGCCGAGGGAATGACTTGATTGAGATTGTCACCAACTATTTTGATTGGGTAGATATGGAGAGATAATTCAATTTGCGAAAACCAGAATGAGACACCAAAATACCAAATCATGACTGCTAATTCGAATAGGGAGTGTTTAGGTGTTAGATCTTTATCCAGAGAGTGGTGAGAATGTGGAGCACATGACCACAGGGAGGGGTTGAGATGAAGAGAAACATGTCAGGGGAAGCTAAACACGAGCGAGAATAGAAGAGAAGAACATGTTGGTGAGTCAGATAAAGTAGGTGCATGTAGAACATAATAGAACATAGAACAGTACAGCACAGAACAGGCCCTTCGGCCCTCAATGTTGTGCCGAGCCATGATCACCCTACCCAAACCCACGTATCCACCCTATACCCGTAACCCAACAACCCCCCCCTTAACCTTACTTTTATTAGGACACTACGGGCAATTTAGCATGGCCAATCCACCTAACCCGCACATCTTTGGACTGTGGGAGGAAACCGGAGCACCCGGAGGAAACCCACGCACACAGGGGGAGGACGTGCAGACTCCACACAGACAGTGACCCAGCCGGGAATCGAACCTGGGGCCCTGGAGCTGTGAAGCATTTATGCTAACCACCATGCTACCCTGCTGCTCTTAAGGGACAGTTGGGCTGAATGGCCTGTTTGTATGTCATTCAAAGTCAAGAACAAAATCTCAACACCATTCATACCTTTCTTAATGTGGCCATTTTCTTTGTCCAATTTTCTGCTCAGATTTTGATCTCCTCTCAGTTCTTCCTCCACCTTCCTGCTGTTTTTCACCTTCTTCTCCAAGGCTTGGCCTGACTGCTGTTGGTCTGAGAGCTTGCCTTCTCGCCTTGTCCTTAACCAATGTCTATTGTCTGCAAGGTCACTATACTCAGTGTCCCAGCTCCTTTTGGCTGCTCGCCTCTTCATGCTTTCTTCCCTCTGCTTTGAATTACTCAGCAAGGCAGCAGGTTCCGCCTCCAACCCTTCGGAAACAACCTGTCCTGAAAGTGTCTCATTAATGTACCTTTCTTGCTGCTTTCTTGTGCTGTCTTCTTCTGAATGCCGTGTGAGCCACGCTTTCTTCAACTTTGTGTGGCAATTGTGCAGATTAGACTGCAAAGGTGACCCAGCGCTCCAAGTACCCTGACTGGAAATATGCTTGACTAGAGAAACACTGGCTGGTGCTATTTCTCGCAAATTCATCTCCTTTTTTGCGCTATTGGTTTTCATCTCCCCTGCAGAAAACCTACTGGGTTTCTTGAAATAGGGAGTTTCTGCCCTGGATGCCATATATTTTTTGGGTGTGTAGTAATCTGTGGGACTGGTTACATGGCTAATTCTTTTGGTGTTTAAGGTATCATTTAAGACAGGCAAATTGTCTTTGTAGTGTTCCAAACCTTGATTACTTTGCAGAGGGCTCGGTGAGCTGGAGAGGTGTTCTTTATTGAAAGAATTGCAGCTGGTCTTCGCCTCTTGATGTATGTTCCTGTTAACATCGGTCCTGCCGTATGTACCTTTGTCTGTCTTTCCAGCTAATTCCATCAGTGGGACGGGTGTAATTTGTTTTGCCAATGCTGGAGGGCAGAGTGTCGTGGGTATTTGATTGGAAACATAAGCTTTGTCAGAAATGCCAAAATGGTCACCTGTTTCCTCAGGCACCGGTCTTCCATGTTTACAATTCCTAACAGAATCGATGTTGACAGCATCTTTTGAAATTTTAGTTAATGTGGGAGCCTTCAATTCTGGCATTATCAATGAGTGCTGCCTGTGGTGATATACCTCTACTGGTGCAACAGGTAGAGGTAAAGTTTGGACCTTGGCCAAGTCACATTTCTCTTCAAGGTAACCACAATTCAAGTCTTGATAGGTCTCCGTGGTGTTGAATGAATTCTGTTGAAACAATGAAATGGATTTTTTGTATTGGACATTGTGATCTTTCATCTTCTCGGCACTTTCTCTTGGCAGTTCACGCAAGGAAGATGGTTGCGGAATAGTATCACCAACAGCTGAATACAAGGAAGTTGCTTCTAAATTTAGATCACTTTGTCCTCCGTCATTGGCAAACAGTTGGTCTCGGCTGTTAACTTCGAACTTGCTGGCAAAATCGGGAGTGTATTTCAACAACGTCAAGTCCAAAGCAGATATGGAGCATAATTTACTGCTCCCAGTTGGCCTGGGATTTCGAGAAACCGAAGAATGTTCTCCAGATTTGGTCCTCTGCTCATTCCTCAGGGCCAATGAGAGTGGCTTCACATCTCTGGCCTCTGCCACCATGACTGTATTGTCTCCCTTTGCATTTCTTGATTCCAGTGGGTCATGTGAACCCAGGCTCTGTTTGAACAGGACTTTGTTACACAGCTGGACCTCCGATGCTGGTTGAATGCCATCTTTTGAACCTGGAATACTTTGGACTTTCAGACTGTGCTGAAAGGGATGTAAAAAATCCCCACAGAGCTTGGTGCCATTCACATCTCTGGATGCAGAAGAGAAGGGGTACATTGTTATTTCACAGATGATGACTTTCTTACAGTGCTCAGCATTGCCTCTTAACCTACTTCTGGGACGGTGCAGTCTCTTGGACAGCAGGGCATTAAGACTCAGGTTCGCACACCATCAGCATCACTCCACCTTGCCCCAGTTGGTACAAGTGCAGTGCAGGGATTAAAGCTGCAATACTCCTTGCTTTAATGGTTAATTTCCCCACTAAGCCATTGGAGGAACTGTCACTTTGTACTACTGTTATCATTTGGAAGCCAATAAGTCTTACTCCATTTCTAACCACAATTCATTTGCATGAATATTGTGGCAGTTGTTTGCTTATTTTGCTGCCTTTTACTGGACTGCAAGCAAACTCCATGCCAGCAGATGGAATTCAGATTTCCCCACTCCTCAACAACAGCTACCTCTCTGCAGCTCCTATGTTTACTGGAGCTTGGAATAAGGAGAGGGGATGTCATTGAACAGTATATAATTCTTAGACGGCTTGACAGGCTCGATAATGGTCAATGTAGAACTCGTGGCCACAGTCCCACAATGAGGAATAAGGGGATGGTGGCAGTCAATCACTGAGATCTAAGATAAAATCTCTGGTCATTCAATCTCTCATTTCTTCCACTTTATAACAAACCTTTCCTTTGTCCGTTCCTCCCCTTCCTCCTTTCCCTGCTTCTATACTCGTTTAAAATCTGTTGTATATCTCACCTGGTTTGAGGATAGGTCACCAGCTGAAACAATTGTGTCTTTCTCTCTCCACAGATACTGCCTGATTTGCTGACTTGCGTCCAGCATTTTGTTTCTATGGCTTTTTTTTTGGTGGAGGGCCGTTTTGAAGAGAGAATTGAGATACGAAGATACAACCAGTTGAGTGATGCCTTTGAATTTCTACACAGGTCCATGACACTGCCATTTGCAGCCCAAAATGAGGTTGTGCAGTCTGGAGCCAAGAGGGACCCAGTTTGGTGGCTAGTGGAGAATGCCTGCACAACCTTGAAATTGCAGACAGCTTCAACCAAGGATTGGCAGGAACAGTGGGTTGAGGTGTACCGACAAACCAACCAGCCAGCATACTGCTGGTCAATTCAGCCTTCGAACCCTCAAACCTGAGCTTGAGGAAGTAGCTGGTACAACAGGGTGAGTGATGGCAGACCAAGATCTGATAATGATAGACAAAAAGAACACAATGAGCCCAAGTCCAATGAGGTATTGAGGATAATTTTGGCTTTCAATGATAAAAAATACAATATCAGCTCAGCCTCTGTTTGGACTGAATTGCAATCATGTACGGAAAGGTCCAACCTGGTTTGCCCTAGTTTGGTGACCTCTGCCAGGGGGCACTGACTGGAAGCAGCCATGTTCCACCCATTTCTAATGCAAGAAGCCCAGTAGCTCAGTGAGCTCGCAACAGCCTCATTGAACAGCTTTCCAATCGAAGTCAACAGAAAGCAGATTCACCAAAAGCTGACCAACCAATATATCGAAAAAATAAATCAATGAAGATCCTACACATCATCGAAAGTCATAACTGAGTCTGAACATATGGAATGAAAAAGAACACTTATGAAATAGATGCTGCTTGAGCTACATCAACTTATCTGAACCTGGTTCCCCAAAACCAAAATCCTACTTACTCTTGGTAAAAATAAGTGGAACTTGCTTTTGAACTTGAAGTTGCCAAGAGCTCCTTATTGTTGAATTTGCTGGCAAACTGACTCAATGCTGGATGGTTTTCGGCTATTTTATTCTGGAACTGGTGGAAGGACCATGGGTTCAGAAGGCCCTGTTCAACAGATCACATACAATGATATCATAACTCATTTGCACTAATGTTTGCAATGTAAATAATCAATTATTCAGTCAATAGAAGAGTCAAAGTGCCTCATAGAACTTCCCTTCAGCTTTTAGTGAAGCACTTGAACGCATGTCAGGAATAGCTGTCTTACAGAATATGTAATCACAGGATGTACAGGCTATTTAACCCACTTTTCCACAATGGTATTTATGCTCCACTTGAGCCTCCTCTATCCTTTTTCATCCAACTCCCACGATAATCCCTTCACCCTCATTTATTTATTCCCAGCTTCCACTTCTCTGCATAGATACTATTCAGCTCAACAACTGCTTACGGCACTTCCACATTTTAATGGTCTCTGGTGAAAGCGTTCCTGCTGAATTCCCTGTTGCATTCAGGACTATTCCATAATTACGGCCTCTAATGTTGGACTCCCCTGAAGTAAAAATCTTCTTTCTATTGACTGTCAAAACGTTCTATAATTCTACACTATGAGGTCACCCCCCCTGAACTTTCTCTTTTTTTGGCTGTTTATCGTTTCCTGATAGATGTAAATGATGGTACTATGACAAGTGGCGATATTTAATTTGAACCTGTTCCATGTTCCATCTGGTTTTCACTCCATGATCATGCATGCAAGGATGACTGGATAATGAGCAAGCATGTGCTTTGACTAATTTTCCTTTTTCTTGTTTAGACTAATAGCATTGTGGCTAAGTATGTTTGCAGCACAGCCAGCAAATTTCAAAAGTCTGCACATGGAAACTGGACCAGATCATTTGCTCAGCTGAAGCCCTGAGGCATCTGTGCTGGACGTGAGAGAGCCCACAGTTCTTGTGGTGTCCAAGCCAACATATCTCCCTCAAACAACATGATTGAAAATGTATTAGAACATAGAACATAGAACAGTACAGCACAGAACAGGCCCTTCGGCCCTCGATGTTGTGCCGAGCAATGATCACCCTACTTAAACCCACGTAACCCGTATACCCGTAACCCAACAATCCCCCCATTAACCTTACACTACGGGCAATTTAGCATGGCCAATCCACCTAACCCGCACATCTTTGGACTGTGGGAGGAAACCGGAGCACCCGGAGGAAACCCACGCACACACGGGGAGGACGTGCAGACTCCACACAGACAGTGACCCAGCCGGGAATCGAACCTGGGACCCTGGAGCTGTGAAGCATTGATGCTAACCACCATGCTACCGTGAGGCCCCCTTCTCCAGTTATTTACATCACTGCTGCCTGTGGTATCTTGCTGTGCATACATTGGCCGCCAAGTTTTCTCACATTACATAAGTGACTTCAACAAGTGCTTCACTGGTTGTAATGTACAGTGGTCATGTATGATGCAACTAGGCAGTACAGTGGCGCAGTAGTTAGTATTGCTGCCTCACGGCGCCGAGGACCCAGGTTCGATCCCGGCTCTGGGTCACTGTCCGTGTGGAGTTTGTACATTCTCCCCGTGTTTGTATGGGTTTCACCCTACAACCCAAAGATGTGCAGGGTAGGTGGATTGGCCACGCTAAATTGCCCATTAATAGGAAAAAAGTAATTGGGTACTCTAAATTAAAAAAACAAAATGTCTGGTGCAACTGAAAGGAGACTTTGTTCCTTAATGTTGGGAGAATAGGGTACTGGGAATGTTGTATAATTACTTTTACCAAGTGCACAGTCCTTTTGACTTTGCTCCTGCATTCCAGAGTCTGGTTACAAACTCAAAAGCCCATGAGTGTCCTCTTTGTGACAGTGTTTGGTATCCCTGTACTATGCAGCAGAGGGCAGCAGAGCAGAGCTACTGATTGGCTGTTCCGGGGAAATTTGCATACGTGCAGTGCGGTCAGCCTAATTTGAAGGTGTACCTGCGAAGGAGACCCGAGGAGTTGGAGTGAAGGCAAGCATCCCTGTACTTTGCTCCTGCATTCCAGAGTCTGGTTACACACTCAAAAGCCCATGAGCCCAAACAGCATCAAGAACTAGTGGGTAGATTCAAAATCATTGGCAAAAGGAGTAAAAGTGATGAGAAAAGATGTATTCACCCAGAGGGTGGTTGGAGTCTGGAACAAACGTCCTGAGAGATCATGGTGAGTTTGATAGAGGTGTTCAAATAAGAATTTCATCGCTATCTGAAAAGAAAGAATGTGCAAGGTTACAGGAATAAGGCAGGGGAGTGGGACTAGGCAGACTGTTCTTTCAGAGAGCCACAGCAGGCTTGATGGGATGAAAGGCCTCCTTCTGCACTGTGAAGAATTTGTGAAAGAGTGAAGGATGCAATTCTTCCATTTCCTCATTTGAGCTCCTAATTGGACTAACTCCTACTGACTGAGGGTTTTTGCCAAATAAAGACTAGGTTTTCTTTCTGACAGGAAGAGAAAACGAATAAAACTATAACAATAATTATATTCAACTGTTTAATTTCAAAGTACAGCAGAGGGCAGCAGAGCAGAGCTACTGATCAGCTGTTCTGGGGAAATTTGCATACGTGCAGTGCGGTCAGCCTAATTTGAAGGTGGTTTGTGGAGGGGCTGTTGTCAAGTGACAGTTAAACCCGAAACACTTCATCAGTGTTTCCCCCCCTATCTCCTCCTCTAACCAAAAAAAAAAACCACGGTCGTTGGGAAGCGGGAGCAGGGGCCTGTCGTGAAGGTGAGTGAGTGCCTTTAAATTTGCTTACCTTTCAGCGGGAGCAGGGTTTGAGGGAATATCAGGTAAGCTCTTCCTTTCTTTTTCTTGTTTATTTTTAAATCTAGAGGTGATGTCAGGGAAGGCAGTACAATGCTCCTCCTGCAGAATGTTTGAGGTGAGGGACGCCGTCAGTGTCTCTGCTGATTTCATCTGTGGGAAGTCTCTGATCGTGTTTTTGGGATCCTTAAGGGGGAGGGGGAGCAGCCCCAAGTCGTGGTCCACATAGGTACCAACGACATAGGTAGGAAGAGAGATGGGGATTTGAGACAGAAATTCAGGGAGCTAGGGTGGAAGCTGAGAGCTAGAACAAACAGAGTTGTTATCTCTGGGTTGTTACCCGTGCCACGTGCTAGCGAAGTAAGAAATAAGGAGAGAGAGGAGTTGAACACGTGGCTACAGGGATGGTGCAGGAGGGAGGGTTTTGGTTTCCTGGATAATTGGGGCTCATTCTGGGGTAGGTGGGACCTCTACAAACAGGATGGTCTTCACCTGAACCAGAGGGGTACCAATATCCTGGGAGGGAGATTTGCTAGTGCTCTTCGGGGGGGTTTAAACTAATTCAGCAGGGGGATGGGAACCTAAATTGTAGACCCAGTGTACAGGATGTTGAGAGTAGTGAGGTCAGGGATAGGGTTAAAAGTTCGAAAGAGGGCACCGGCAAGCAGGACGCTGGTTTGAAGTGTGTCTACTTCAACGCCAGGAGCATCCGGAATAAGGTGGGTGAGCTTGCAGCATGGGTTGGTACCTGGGATCTCGATGTTGTGGCGATTTCGGAGACATGGGTAGAGCAGGGACAGGAATGGTTGTTGCAGGTTCCAGGATTTAGATGTTTCTGTAAGAACAGAGAAGATGGTAAAAGAGGGGGGGGTGTGGCATTGTTAATCAAGGAAAGTATTACGGCGGTAGAAAGCACGCTTGAGGACTCGTCTACTGAGGCAGTATGGGCCGAGGTTAGGAACAGTAGAGGAGAGGTCACCCTGTTGGGAGTTGTCTATAGACCTCCGAATAGTCCCAGAGATGTAGAGGAAAGGATTGCAAAGATGATTCTTGACAGGAGCGAGAGTAACAGGGTAGTTGTTATGGGGGACTTTAACTTTCCAAATATTGACTGGAAATACTATAGTTCGAGTACTATAGATGGGTCAGTTTTTGTGCAGTGTGTGCAGGAGGGTTTTCTGACACAGTATGTAGACAGGCCAACAAGGGGCGAGGCCACATTGGATTTGGTACTGGGTAATGAACCCGGCCAGGTGTTAGATTTAGATGTAGGTGAGCACTTTGGTGATAGTGATCACAACTCGGTTATGTTTACTTTAGCAATGGGCAGGGATAGGTATATACCGCAAGGCAAGAATTATAGCTGGGGGAAAGGCAATTATGATGCTATTCGGCAAGATTTAGGAAGTATAGGATGGGGAAGGAAACTGCAGGGGATGGGTACAATCGAAATGTGGAGCTTTTTCAAGGAACAGCTACTGCGTGTCCTTGATAAGTATGTACCTGTCAGGCAGGGAGGAAGTTGTCGAGCAAGGGAGCCGTGGTTTACTAAGGAAGTTGAAGCACTTGTCAAGAGGAAGAAGAAGGCTTATGTTAGGATGAGACATGAAGGCTCAGTTAGGGCACTTGAGAGTTACAAGTTAGCCAGGAAGGACCTAAAGGGAGAGTTAAGAAGAGCGAGGAGAGGACACGAAAAGTCGTTGGCGGATAGGATCAAGGAAAACCCTAAGGCTTTCTATAGGTATATCAGGAACAAAAGAATGACTCGAGTAAGATTAGGGCCAATCAAGGATAGTAGTGGAAAGTTGTGTGTGGAATCAGAGGAGATAGGGGAAGCATTAAATGGATATTTTTCGTCAGTGTTTACACTGGAGAAAGACAATGTTGTCGAGGAGAACACTCAGGTTCAGTCGACCAGGCTAGATGGAATTGAGGTTCAAAAGGAGGAGGTGTTAGCAATTTTAGAAAATGTCAAAATAGACAAGTCCCCTGGGCCAGATGGGATTTATCCTAGGATTCTCTGGGAAGCCAGGGAGGAGATTGCTGAGCCTTTGTCCTTGATCTTTATGTCATCTTTGTCGACAGGAATAGTGCCGGAAGACTGGAGGATAGCAAATGTTGTCCCCTTGTTCAAGAAGGGGAGTAGAGACAACCCTGGTAATTATAGACCTGTGAGCCTTACTTCGGTTGTGGGTAAATGTTGGAAAAGGTTATAAGAGATAGGGTTTATAATCATCTTGAAAAGAACAAGTTGATTAGCGATACTCAACACGGTTTTGTGAAGGGTAGGTCATGTCTCACAAACCTTATTGAGAAGGTGACCAAACAGGTGGATCAGGGTAAAGCTGTTGATGTGGTGTATATGGATTTCAGTAAGGCGTTTGATAAGGTTCCCCACGGTAGGCTATTGCAGAAAATAAGGAAGTATGGAATTGAAGGTGATTTAGCGGTTTGGATCAGTAATTGGCTAGCTGAAAGAAGACAGAGGGTGGTGGTTGATGGCAAATGTTCATCCTGGAGTTCAGTTACTAGTGGTGTACCGCAAGGATCTGTTTTGGGGCCACTGCTGTTTGTAATTTTTATAAATGACCTGGAAGAGGGTGTAGAAGGATGGGTTAGTAAATTTGCAGATGACACGAAGGTCGGTGGAGTTGTGGATAGTGCTGAAGGATGTTATAGGATACAGAGGGACATAGATAAGCTGCAGAGCTGGGCTGAGAGGTGGCAGATGGAGTTTAATGCGGAAAAGTGTGAGGTGGTTCACTTTGGAAGGAGTAACAGGAATGCAGAGTACTGGGCTAATGGCAAGATTCTTGGTAGTGTAGATGAACAGAGAGATCTCGGCATCCAGGTACATAAATCCCTGAAAGTTGCCACCCAGGTTAATAGGGCTGTTAAGAAGGCATATGGTGTGCTAGCCTTTATAAGCAGGGGGATTGAGTTTCGGAACCACAAGGTCATGCTGCAGCTGTACATAACTCTGGTGCGGCCACACCTGGAGTACTGCGTGCAGTTCTGGTCACCACATTATAGGAAGGATGTGGAAGCTTTGGAAAGGGTTCAGAGGAGATTTACTAGGATGTTGCCTGGTATGGAGGGAAGGTCTTACGAGGAAAGGCTCAGGGAATTGAGGTTGTTTTCGTTAGAGAGGAGAAGGCTGAGAGGTGACTTAATAGAGACATATAAGATAGTCAGAGGGTTAGATAGGGTGGACAGTGAGAGTCTTTTTCCTCGGATGGTGATGACCAACACGAGGGGACATAGCTTTAAATTGAGGGGTGAGAGATATAGGACAGATGTCAGAGGCAGTTTCTTTACTCAGAGAGTAGTAGGGGTGTGGAACGCCTTGCCTGCAACAGTAGTAGACTCGCCAACTTTAAGGGTATTTAAGTGGTCGCTGGATAGACATATGGATGAAAATGGAATAGTGTAGGTCAGATAGGCTTCAGATGGTTTCACAGGTCGGCGCAACATAGAGGGCCGAAGGGCCCGTACTGCGCTGTAGTGTTCTATGTTCTATGTTCTAAGTGCACCCAACTCCAGCTCCTCAAAAACCGTTAGGGAACTGGAGCTGGATGAACTTCGGATCATTCGGGAGGCAGAGGGGTCATAGATAGAAGCTTCAGGGAGGTAGTTACGCCAAAGAATAAAGATAGATGGGTGACGGTGAGAGGGGCTGGGGGTAAGCAGTCAGTACAGGGATCCCCTGTGGTCGTTCCCCTTAGTAACAGGTATACCGCTTTGGATACTGTTGGGGGGGGGGGGGGACTTACCAGGGGTCAGCCATGTGGTACAAGTCTCTGGCACAGAGTCTGTCCCTGTTGCTCAGAAGGGAAGGGGGGAAAGGAGTAGAACATTAGTCATTGGAGACTCCATAGTTAGGGGGATAGATAGGAGATTCTGTGGGAACGAGAGAGACTCGCGGTTGGTGTGTTGCCTCCCAGGTGCCAGGGTCCGCGATGTCTCAGATCGTATTTTCGGGATCCTTAAGGGGGAGGGGGAGCAGCCCCAAGTCGTGGTCCACATAGGTACCAACGACATAGGTCGGAAAAGGGATAGGGATGTAAGGCAGGAATTCAGGGAGCTAGGGTGGAAACTTAGAGCTAGAACAAACAGAGTTATTATCTCTGGGATGTTACCCGTGCCACGTGCGAGCGAGTCGAGGAATAGGGAGAGAGCAGTTGAACACGTGGCTGCAGGGATGGTGCAGGAGGGAGGGTTTCATATTCCTGGACAATTGGGGCTCATTCTGGGGTAGATGGGACCTCTACAAATGGGATGGTCTACACCTGGACCAGAGGGGTACTAATATCCTCGGGGGGAGGTTTGCTAATGCTCTTCGGGAGGGATTAAACTAGTTCAGCAGGGGATTGGGAACCTGAATTGTAGCTCCAGTACACAAGAAGCTGAGAGTAGTGAGGTCATGAGTAAGGTTTCAAAGTTGCAGGAGTGTACCGGCAGGAAGGAAGGTGGTCTAAAGTGCGTCTACTTCAATGCCAGGAGCATCCGGAATAAGGTGGGTGAGCTTGCGGCATGGGTTAGTACCTGGGACTTCGATGTTGTGGCCATTTCGGAGACATGGATAGAGCAGGGCGAGGAATGGTTGTTGCAGGTGCCGGGGTTTAGATATTTCAGTAAGTTCAGGGAAGGTGGTAAGACAGGGGGAGGGGTGGCATTGTTAGTCAAGGACAGTATTACGGTGGCTGAGTGGACATTTGATGAGGACTCGAATACTGAGGTAATATGGGCTGAGTTAAGAAACAGGAAAGGAGAGGTCACTCTGTTAGGGGTTTTCTATAGGCCTCCGAAAAGTTCCAGAGATGTTGAGGAAAGATGATTCTGGATAGGAGCGAAAATAACAGGGTAGTTGTTATGGGGGACTTTAACTTTCCAAATATTGACTAGAAACACTATAGTTTGAGTACTTTAGATGGATCTGTTTGTCCAATGTGTGCAGGAGGGTTTCCTGATGCAGTATGTAGATAGGCCAACAAGAGGCGAGGCCATATTGGATTTGGTACTAGGTAACCAGGACAGGGTGTTAGATTTGGAGGTAGGTGATTATTTTGGTGATAGTGACCACAATTCGATTATGTTTACTTTAGCGATGGAAAGGGATAGGTATAAACCGCAGGGCAAGAGTTATTGCTGGGGGAAAGGCAATTATGTTGCGATGAGGCAAGACTTAGAATGCATCGCCTGGAGAGGAAAACTGCAGGGGATGGACACAATGGAAATGTGGAGCATGTTCAAGGAACAGCTACTGCGTGTCCTTGATAAGTATGTACCTGTTAGGCAGGGAGGAAGTGGTCGAGTGAGGGAACCATGGGTTACTAAAGCAGTTGAATCACTTGTCAAGAGGAAAAAGGAGGCTTATGTGAAGATGAGACGTGATGGTTCAGTTGGGTCGCTTGAGAGTTACAAGTTAGCTAGGAAGGCTCTAAAGAGAGAGCTAAGAAGAGCCAAGCGAGGACATGAGAAGTCTTTGGCAGGTAGGATCAAGGATAACCCTAAAGCTTTCTATAGGTATGTCAGGAATAAAAGAATGACTAAGGTAAGAGTAGGGCCAGTCAAGGACAGTAGTGGGAAGTTGTGCGTAGAGTACGAGGAGATAGGAGAGGTGCGAAATGAGTATTTTTCGTCAGTATTCACACAGGAAAAGACAAAGTTGTCGAGGAGAATACTGAGATACAGGCTACTAGACTAGAAGGGCTTAAGGTTCATAAAGAGGAGGTGTTAACAATTCTGGAAAGTGTGAAAATAGATAAGTCCCCTGGGCCGGATGGGATTTATCCTAGGATTCTCTGGGAAGCTAGGGAGGAGATTGCTGAGCCTTTGGCTTTGATCTTTAAGTCATCTTTGTCTACAGGAATAGTGCCAGAGGACTGGAGGATAGCAAATGTTGTCCCCTTGTACAAGAAAGGGAGTAGAGATAACCCAGGTAACTGTAGGCCAGTGAGCCTTACTTCTGTTGTGGGAAAAGTTTTGGAAAGGTTTATAAGAGATAGGATGTATAATCATCTGGAAAGGAATAATTTGATTAGAGATAGTCAACATGGTTTTGTGAAGGGTAGGTCGTGCCTCACGAACCTCATTGAGTTCTTTGAGAAGGTGACCAAACAGGTGGATGAGGGTAAAGCAGGTGGATGTGGTGTATATGGATTTCAGTAAAGCGTTTGATAAGGTTCCCCACGGTAGGCTA
The DNA here is from genome assembly GCF_902713615.1 of Scyliorhinus canicula. NCBI lineage: Eukaryota > Metazoa > Chordata > Chondrichthyes > Carcharhiniformes > Scyliorhinidae > Scyliorhinus > Scyliorhinus canicula. Next base: position 16,653,161 of record NC_052171.1, on the reverse strand, counting down.
TTGCAGAAAATACAGAGGCATGGGATTCAGGGTGATTTAGCAATTTGGATCAGAAATTGGCTAGTTGATAGAAGACAAAAAGTGGTGGTTGATGGGAAATGCTCTGACTGGTGTCCAGTTACTAGTGGTGTGCCACAAGGATCTGTTTTGGGGCCGTTGCTGTTTGTCATTTTTATAAATGAACTGGAGGAGGGCGTAGAAGGATGGGTGAGTATATTTGCAGATGACACTAAAGTCGGTGGAGTTGTGGACAGTGCAGAAGGATGTTACAAGTTACAGAGAGACATAGATAAGCTGCAGAGCTGGGCTGACAGGTGGCAAATGGAGTTTAATGCAGAAAAGTGTGAGGTGATTCATTTTGGAAGGAATAACAGAAAGGCAGAGTACTGGGCTAATGGTAAGATTCTTGGTAGTGTGGACGAGCAGAAAGATCTCGGTGTCCATGTCCATAGATCCCTGAAAGTTGCCACCCAGGTTTAGAGGGTTGTTAAGAAGGCGTACGGTGTGTTAGCTTTTATTGGTAGAGGGATTCAGTTTCGGAGCCATGAGGTCATGTTGCAGTTGTACAAAACTGGTGTGGCCGCATTTGGAGTATTGTGTGCAGTTCTGGTCGCCACATTATAGGAAGGATGTGGAAGCATTGGAAAGGTACAGAGGAGATTTACAAGAATGTTGCCTGGTATGGAGGGAAGATCATATGAGGAAAGGCTGAAGGACTTGAGACTGTTTTCGTTAGAGAGAAGAAGGTTAAGAGGTGACTTAATTGAGGCATACAAGGTGATCAGAGGATTAGATAGGGTGGACAGTGAGAGCCTTTTTCCTCGGATGGTGATGTCCAGCACGAGGGGACATAGCTTTAAATTGAGGGGAGATAGATATAGGACAGATGTCAGAGGTAGGTTCTTTACTCAGAGAGTAGTAAGGGCGTGGAATGCCCTGCCTGCAACAGTAGTGGACTCGCCAACACTAAACGAATTCAAATGGTCATTGGATAGGCATATGGACGATAAGGGAATAGTGTAGAGGGACTTTAGAGGGGTTTCACAGGACGGCGCAACATCGTGGGCCGAAGGGCCTGTACTGCGCTGTAATGTTCTATGTTCTATCTGTTATTGCTCTCTAACCTCTGTGTTTTCGTTGCCATGTCGAGTTCACCACAAACCCAATTTTGTCTGTCAGATCCTGACTGACCTTTGCAGTTCCAATATTTTTGGATCTTTTTCATGCCAAAAATGTCAACGGTGGCAGAGTACAAAAACTAACCATATTGAAGGTGCTTTGGCCATTGACATAGCCCTGATGAGAGACAGGCAACCTTGGCTCCGAGTGAATGCCCATGTTCACATCTTGCCACATCATGGGATAGAGATTAAGCTGCCCGTTAACTGCAGCCAGTTGGGCCTGGCTGCAGGTCTGGAGATGCTTTGGATGGTAGCAACCGTAAGAAAACAGATGAGGTCCAAGACTATTGCTGTAAGTGGAGTCCAACTGAGGCTTGCTGGTAAACACAGAGGAGAGAGATGATGGAATCCCACTGGGTGGCTTGGTGCTCAAGTGTGGAAAATGAGTATTTAAATGTGAATAGCTGCTTAATCCCATTCCTGCGCTCATATGTGAAGCAAGCATGGGGTTATAAACTGCACTGGATACAGGTGAAGAGTAAAGTGGATGCCATGTACCCTCTGATACTCTGGATCTATTATATGATGACAATGGGTCATTCTTGTTCAACAACAATGTCTTTTCTGCTGTATCAGCTGTGTTGCCTTCATGTAACGGATGTTTCAAGTTCTGCTGGGAGCTCAGTCTTAGTTGCCGACTGTCAATGGAAGTTGAAGAAACTTTACAAAGTGCATCTCTGGCATTGTGCTCTATTTGGCCAGGTGATTTATTGCAACCTGATCGGCTAAGTAAACTCGACAATCCTTCTGATTCAACATTTGAATTCTGCAACACTTGACCTCCAAATGAAGATTGCAAAGGGTCTTTCAAGATGCCTATTTTTTTATCATCTTGCTCAGTAATTAATCTATTACTATCTCGCCAGTTCTCATTCTTTAGTTTATACATGGATAATGTGACTGGCGCCTTTTCAATGTCTTCCAGATGGTTCCGAAATGTCATGGGCTTTTTGTGACTAGATGTGTTGTCATCCCCTGTCCAATAAGATTGCACGAATCTCTTTTCACTTTTGCAACAACTTAGCTTTGATTGCACTTGGTCATCATTGTTCTGCTTTCCTTCATTCTCTCGGGATAGTGATGCCCTATTTTGCACAAACTGTTCTGCTTGGGGAGACGTTTTAGACTGGTTACTGTCATCACATACTCCCCATCCCACCTCCTCCACTTGTTTGTGGAGTTCATGTCGAAGCAATGGTACTCCCTTTCTATCCAGTTTCTCGGTGCACAGTGGAATCCACACATTGCCATTTTCCAGTCTTGGATCAGAGTTATGGCATGCTCTTGGCAGCTTTGCTAGGCTGATGTCACTTCCATCACGGTGGTTCAACTTCCTCTTGTTATTTCTCATCTCTGCATCTTCAGAGAATGCATTACCTGGAAAGGAAGGCTGAGCATTAATACATGCATATCTTTAGAGCAATTCAACCGCCTCTCTCTCTCTTGGTAGGTGAATGAATAGAACGACCATCCCACCTAGGATTCTATGCTTCATTGAAGCAGTTTTGCCTCAGCCAATCTTAGGCAATTATAGCCTCGTGCACATCCCTAATTTTTATTCTTCAATCACTGGCAACCATGTCTTCAGCTTAAAATTCTAAATGCCCTCACTCAACCTCTCCATCTCTTTCTGCTTCTTTTACGGTGATCCTTGGAATGTATCTCTTTGTTGGTTTTTGGCCAAAGGTCTGAATATTTCCTTCTGTAGTTGAGTATCAAATTTTGGCAGACAAATGTTACTGTGAACCCCTTGGTTTTACTGTCTGGAAGGTGCTATGTAAATGCTGCTCTTTCACCTCTATAATTGCCACCACCATGACAGAAAGGCGAAGGCCAACAAGGAACCCTTCTCCAATCATTCATCAGGGGCACCAGCCAGAAAAAGGGAATGGTGGACAGCAGGATTAAGTGAACCCACAATGATCATGGAAGGTAACAAAAGTAGGTGAAACACGCCACTGTGTCGTTCTGTTAGGGTAGCTACCTTGACTCCATTCTCACTACTCCCAATCAAAATAAAACCTGTAGGGTGGCATGGTGGTTAGCAGTGTTGCTTCCGGGCAGCATGGTGGCACAGCCAATTTTACAAAATGTATGCAGACCTGCTGGGCCCCCTACTGGTTAGGACCTTTAACGAGGCAAGGAAGGGGGAGGGGGGGGGGGGGGGGGGGGGCTTTGTCACTATGTCACGGGCGCTGATTTCCTTGATCCTTAAACGGGACAAGGACCCCCTGCAGTGTTGATCATATAGGCCGATCTCGTTGTTAAATGTGGATGCCAAGCTGTTGGCGAAGATCTTAGCCACAAGGATAGAGGACTGTGTGCCGGGGGTCATTCATGAGGACCAGACGGGGTTTGTGAAGAGAAGGCAGCTGAAAAACCAATATACGTAGGCTTCTAAATGTTCTCATGATGACGGCGGTAGAAGGGGAGGCGGAGATAGTGGTAGCATTAGACGCGGAGAAGGCCTTTGATAGGGTTAAGTGGGGGTACTTGTGGGAGGTGCTGGAAAGGTTTGGGTTCGGTGAGGGGTTTGTCAGTTGGGTGAGGCTGTTATATGAGGCCCCGATGACGAGCGTAGCCACGAATAGGAGGAGATCGGAGTACTTTCGGTTTTACCGGGGGACGAGACAGGGGTGTCCCCTGTCCCCCTTGCTCTTTGCGTTGGCAATTGAGCCCCTGGCCATGGCGTTGAGGGAGCCAAGGAATTGGAGGGGTCTGGTGCGGGGTGAGGATGAGCACCAAGTGTCATTATACGCAGATGACTTGTTGCTATATGTGGCGGACCCAGTGGGGGGAATGCAGGAGGTGATGACGATCCTTAGGGAATTTGGGGGCTTTTCTGGGTACAAGCTCAACCTGGGTAAGAGTGAGCTGTTTATCGTGCACCCGGGGTATCAGGAGGAGGGGATTGGTAGGCTCCCACTGAAAAGGGCAGGGAGAAGCTTTCGGTACCTGGGAGTCCAGGTGGCTAGCAGCTGGGGGGCCCTTCACAAACTTAACCTCACTAGGCTGGTGGAGCAAATGGAGGAGGAGTTTAAAAGATGGGACATGCTGTCGCTGGCGGGCAGGGTGCAGTCCGTCAAGGTGACGGTGCTCCCGAGGTTTTTGTTCCTGTTCCAGTGCCTCCCCATCCTTATCCCGAAGGCCTTTTTTAGGAGGGTCAATAGGAGTAGTATGGGATTTGTATGGGCGCATGGGACTCCGAGGGTGAGAAGGGTGTTTTTGGAGCGGGGCAGGGATAGGGGGGGGGGGCTGGCGTTGCCCAACCTCTGTGGGTGCTATTGGGCTGCCAACGCAGCGATGGTGCGTAAGTGGGTAATGGACAGGGCAGGGCAGCATGGAAGAGGATGGAGATGGCGTCCTGCATGGACACGAGCCTGGAGGCGTTGGTAACGGCGCCGTTGACGCTCCCTCCAACGAGGTATACCACGAGACCGGTGGTGGCGGCTACCCTCAAAATTTGGGGGCAATGGAGACGGCATAGTGGGGAGGTGGGGGGCTCAATGGAGTCCCCGATACGGTGGAATCACCGGTTTGTTCCAGGGAGCATCGATGGTGGGTTTCTTGGCTGGCATAGGGTAGGTATTAGGAGGTAGAGGGACCGGTTTGTGGATGGGAGGTTTGCGAGACTGGGTGAGTTAGAGGGGAAGTTTGGGCTCCCCCAGGGGAACATGTTTAGGTACATGCAGGTTAGGGCGTTTGCCAGGCGGCAGGTGGAGGGGTTCCCCACTGCTTCCCCCACGTTGGGTACGGGACAGGGTGCTCTCGTGGGTGTGGGTTGGAGGGGGGGGAGGATTTTGGACGTGTACCACGTCATGCAGGAGGTGGATGAGGCTTCGGTGGAGGAGCTGAAGGGTAAATGGGAAGAGGAGCTGGATGAGGAGATTGAGGAGGGGACGTGGGCGAATGCCCTGGAGAGAGTGAATTCCTCCTCTTCCTGTGCGAGGCTTAGCCTCATACAGTTCAAGGTGCTGCACAGGGCCCACATGACCGGGACGAGGATGAGTAGGTTTTTCGGGGGCGAAGACAGGTGTGCTAGGTGCTCGGGGAGCCCAGCGAACCACGCCCATATGTTTTGGGCATGCCCAGCGCTGGGGGAGTTCTGGAAGTGGGTAGCAAGGACGGTGTCGAGGGTGGTAGGATCCAGGGTCAAGCCAGGCTGGGGACTCGCAATTTTTGGGGTTGCAGTGGAGCCGGGAGTGCAGGGAGTGAAAGAGGCCGGTGTTCTGGCCTTTGCGTCCCTAGTAGCCCGGCGGAGGATCTTGCTTCAATGGAAGGATGTGAGGCCCCCAAGCGTGGAGGCCTGGATCAATGATATGGCGGGGTTCATCAAATTGGAGAAGGTGAAATTTGCCCTGAGGGGATCAGTACAGGGGTTCTTTAGGCGGTGGCAGCCTTTCCTGGACTTCCTGGCAGAGCGGTAGGAAAATAGGCCGGCAGCAGCAGCAACCCGGGGGGCGGGGTGGGAGGGGGAAGGAGGGAGAGGAAGGGGGGGGGGGGGGGGTTTGTTGCGGGGGAAGGGAGAAATGTGTATGTGTTTATTGAATATGCCAGGTGCTTATCTGTTTCTTCTTTTTGTAGTTACTGGGGGGGGGGGGGGGGGGGGGGAGGGAGTTTGGTTTTGGGGGTTATTGTGTTTTTTCTTTTTATTGTTGTTAATATGGTTTTCTTGCTGTTATTTTATGTTTTTGATATGTTTTTGAAAACCTTAATAAAAATTATTTTAAAAAAAACTTTCGTGAGGAAGGAGCAGCGCTCTGAACTTCGAACTCTGAAGTGAGGTGAGGAAGGAGCAGCGCTCCAAAAGTTAGTGATTCGAAACAAACCTGTTGGACTTTAACCTGCTGTTGTGAGACTTCTTACTGTGCTCACCCCAGTCCCACGTCGGCATCCCCACATCATTCCTTCCACAGGCCATGCCCAAATGATTCAATCATTTGTAAATATTTGGGAAAATCATTTGGGCATGGCCTGTGGAAGGAATGATGTGGGGATGCCGGCGTGGGACTGGGTGGGCACAGTAAGGTGACCTGAGGTGAGGAAGGAGCTGCGCTCCGAAAGCTAGTGATTTGCTGCAAACCTGTTGGACTTTAACCTGGTGTTGTAGAACTTCTTACTGTAGAAGGAATGTGGTGTCCCAGATGCGGGGAATGTTTTTGCAATTCTTCTCGACAATCTTTGCAAGCACTTTGAAACGTCAATTTCCAAATGCGTCACACCTCCAGGTAGTTCTCAGTAAAGGGAACTCAAAACATGTAATGGAGCAAGTGCATCAAATACACAGTTAAGATGATGCACTATTGTTGGAGCATTCACCAGCATACTTCTTTATCTTCAGATAGGAGCTATAAAATAAATGGCTGAACCATCAGGAGCATAGGCACACAGAGAGATCTGGGCATGCAGTCCTCAGATCCTTAAAAGTGGCAGCACGATGGTGGTAAAGAAAGCATATGGCATGCTTGCCTTCATTGGACGGGGTATTGAGTATAAAAGTTGGCAAATTATGTTACATTTATACAGAACATTGGTTAGGCCACATTTGGAATACTGTGTGCAATTCTGGTCACCACACGACCAGAAGGATGTGGAGATTTTGGAGAGACAACAGAAAAAGTTTACCAGAATGTTGCCTGGTATGGAGGGTATTAGCTATGAGGAGAGAGTGAATAAACTGTGATTGTTCTCCCCAGAGAAGGCTGAGGGGCAACCTGATCGAAGTTTATAAAATTATGAAGGGTTTAGATAGGGTGAATAGAACAAGGTTTTTTTCGCAGGGCTGAAATGACAATTACAAGGGGGCACAAGTTCAAGGTGAGGGAGGATAAGTTCAGTGGAGATGTGCGGGAAACATTTTTTACATAGAGGGTGGTGGTGGCCTGGAATGCACTGCCAAGTGAGGTGGTTGAGGCAGATACATTAGCGATCTTTAAGACTTATCTGGATAGGCACATGAACAGACGGGGTATAGAAGGATACAGGCGGTTGGTCGAGATAGGACACATGATCGGCGAAGGCTTGGAGAGCCCAAGGGCCTGTTCCTGTGCTGTACTGTTTTTTTGTTTTGCTCAGTAGACATCCACCATCAAAATTAACCACGATAAAGTTCACTTCTAACCTTTGTCTCATCAGTTACCCCTGGCTAATGCAGAGCATATACATAGTGAAGCTGACTCAGCTCAGCTTTAATGTGTCTCAGTTTCAAATTTCACACATGGAAAAGTGGGCAATCTCGCCCATATCTCGTACCAGCTACTCTGTGGCCTTGGAGGGAGGTTGCCAATTGAGCGGCAGAATTAGTTGAATTTGGCACTGTGCTTCATGTCCAACAAGGACTGGATTGACACTGTGTAATTGAGCAACATCTTTACAATGAAAATAAAATACTACAGATGCTGCAAATCTGAAATAAAACAGAAAATGCGAGAACAACGCAACAGCTCTGGCAGCATTTTTGGATTAACATTAACATTGGATTAACAGGATTAACATTTCGAGTCCAATATGACTCTTGTTCAAAGCTGAGACGTAGAAATCTGATGGATTTTATACTGTCAAAGAAGGGGTGGAGCAGCTCAAGCAAGCGAGGACAGGAATAGGTCCGAGGTCAGGAGAGATTTGACAACAGGATTTGACATGGACTCAAGACAAAGGGAGTGTTAATAGTAATGTTAAAGACTAAAGAAGGTGGGAACAGTGGATAAAGGTCAGACAGCAGAATGTGTTAATAGCAGGGCTAGGGTCAGTGTTCTGTGAAAGCAAAACATAAAAGCAAGTTACAAACTGGCCCTGTGGGAGGAGGGGTTGGGACTAAAAAAGATTTTTAAAAAAGCAACATCTTTACTGTCTGGAGCCTAGAGCTGTAGGCTACATTTGGACACTTCGGATTTCAGGTCGGTTAGGGGTAGGGGTCGGGATTAATCCAGTCTCTTTGGGATCTTTCTCTTGTTCATTAAAAACCTAAGTGACTGCAGGGATTTCAATTCTCTTGTCATACCCTCTCTGCTGTACTTTGTGGAATCCTCACAGGCAAAGGAGCCCTTTGTGTTCTTCGGAGTGGTGTACTGATCCTGTGCTCGGCTTGGAAATGTGGGCTGACAGTGCATGGGCAGACTTGTGAATTGTCTCTGAAAATAGAGAACAGAGAATGATAGAATGATAAAAGCAAATTACTGTGGAAGCTGGAATCTGAAACCAAAAGAGAAAATGCTGGAAAATCTCAGCAGGTTTGGCAGCATCTGGAAGGGGAGATGATAGTGTGATACTGTACAGAAGGAGACCATTTGGCCCATCCTGCCTGCGCTGGCTGAGGTTGAGCCTTCCAATTAATTACATTCCCCTGCTCTTTCCCCATAATCATTCCTTCAGGAATATTTCCAATCGCCCTGAGTTGGGACTGATCATGCCGTTGCCATCTTCCAGGTACATTCCAGATCATCTTAATTCATTGTTTATAAATGTGCAGGTGATGTCTCCAATAGTTCTTTTGCTAATCACCTTGCGTTCTCTGGTTACTGGCCTTGATGTGATTGGAAACAGTTTCTCCAATTGACTTGAACAAAACCATTCATGATTTTCAACACCTCTCTGACATCTCCTCCTTATCTGATCTGCTCCAAGGAGCTAACCCCAGTCAGAACAATGATACTGGCTGTTTACAAGACTCAAAGACGCACAGAAAAAGGTCCTTATTTCCACAGTCCCATCCATATGGGGTTTGTCATATTTTACAGGATTTCCAGGGAAACCTACAATTCACAATCTAAGAAATTTCCAATCAGCATGGAAATGGCTGCACAGAGAATCATGTTCTACAGAAATCCCGGTGCTAATTATGCTTCAGCAACAAGACAATGGCAAAAGGTGAAGAAATGAAGCAAGGAAAACAAAAGGAATGGATGCTATCGTACAGAAAGATCCATCAGAAGAGAAAGGAAACTGTTGTGGTGGAAGAGGAAACATGTTGGAATTTCAGATGTATCATATTATATGTATTTGGTTCAGTAAGGGTTAAAAGCCTGGGTTAGTGTGTGTGATTGCTGAAATCATGGTGCAGTAAGGGATAAAAGCCTGGGTTAGTGTGTATGACTGCTGCAGTCATGGTGCAGTAAGGGATAAAAGCCTGGGTTAGTGTGTGTGATTGCTGCAATCATGGTGCAGTAAGGGATAAAAGCCTGGGTTAGTGTGTGTGATTGCTGCAATCATGGTGCAGTAAGGGATAAAAGCCTGGGTTAGTGTGTGTGATTGCTGCAATCATGGTGCAGTAAGGGATAAAAGCCTGGGTTAGTGTGTGTATGACTGCTGCAGTCATGGTGCAGTAAGGGATAAAAGCCTGGGTTAGTGTGTGTGATTGCTGCAATCATGGTGCAGTAAGGGATAAAAGCCTGGGTTACTGTGTGTGATTGCTGCAATCATGGTGCAGTAAGGGATAAAAGCCTGGGTTAGTGTGTGTGATTGCTGCAATCATGGTGCAGTAAGGGATAAAAGCCTGGGTTAGTGTGTGTATGACTGCTGCAATCATGGTGCAGTAAGGGATAAAAGCCTGGGTTAGTGTGTGTGATTGCTGCAGTCATGGTGCAGTAAGGGATAAAAGCCTGGGTTAGTGTGTGTGATTGCTGCAATCATGGTGCAGTAAGGGATAAAAGCCTGGGTTAGTGTGTGTGATTGCTGCAGTCATGGTGCAGTAAGGGATAAAAGCCTGGGTTAGTGTGTGTGATTGCTGCAATCATGGTGCAGTAAGGGATAAAAGCCTGGGTTAGTGTGTGTATGACTGCTGCAGTCATGGTGCAGTAAGGGATAAAAGCCTGGGTTAGTGTGTGTGATTGCTGCAATCATGTTTTAAAAGTCCGAGTTTGAAGGGCAGCATGGTGCCGAGGTCCCAGGTTCGATCCCGGCCTCAGGTTACTGTCCGTGTGGAGTTTGCACATTCTCCCCATAGATCCCACCCTCACAACCCAAAGGTGTGCTGAGTAGGCGGATTGTGCATACTAAATTGCCGCTTAATTGGATGGCCAATAAATGCTGGCTGAGCCAACAAGCTAGGAAAGAAAAAAAAAACTTGGGCCAAGTGGATTGGTTTTTAGAAACAGCTCAAGGATGACAGATGATTAGAGAGATGAAGAGGTTTCAGAAGGAAATTCCAATCTGAAGCCATGTCCAACAGTGGAGGAGCAAGAGGCCAGAATTTGAGTTGCACAGTGATCTTCAGAGAACTGAAGGAGGTTAGAGAAGGATGTGGACAAGGTCTCCACATGCGCACAATTTGGTTCTTTCATCACTTTTTCCAGCTGCAATCATGTCTCAGTATATCAAGACCCACTGCTCACCAGATCCCATTTGTTAACCTGAAGTGAGTGCACTTCAAAGTCAATGATTTTCCCACCCACCCACAGGTTAGTCCCTATGCTTGGAGGTTTAAATCCATTGTTTGGAAAAGTTCTCTTCGGATGGAAGATCAGAGACTGGTAAGCAGATACTCACATGGCTGGTGTCTGGGCTGGCTTGATGAGGTGGTGGTCTGAAGCTGCTTCCTTCACACTGAGCTGGGCCCTCATCTCCACGCACAGTCACATGTATCAGAGCGGGTTCTACACTGTGAGCATCGAGAATCTGAACACAAGAACACAAAGCTATCAATTCAATTACCAATTATTAAAAGCACAGAGACAGGCCATTCTTTTTGTATTCCAAACCCATCTCCTCCACCTCCCCATTAGCATATTTCATGATGTGGAGATGCCAAGAGTTGGCCTGGGGTGGGCAAATTGAGAAGTCTGACAACACCAGGTTGAAGTCCAACAGGTTTACTTGGAATCAGTAGCTTTCGGAGTGTAACTTCATCATTAGCTCCGAAAGCTAGTGATTCCAAATAAACCTGTTGGACTTTAATCTAGTGTTGTAAGACTTCTTACTGAGGCAGCTCATCTGCAAACTGATTCAAGTGTCAGCTGTTTACAGTCCAGCTCGATCAATCTTTACTCACCCCATTCTAGAAAGGTCAATGTCACAATGAGCTGAGCGCAATTGTAATATGCTTACAATGTCTCCACAGAGCTCAATCTCGTCAACGTGAACCAAGAACTGATCCAAGAACCTTGGGTGTGTGGTACTCCCTCTGAGAGTGCTGTACTCAAACGAAAATCAATTGGTATCTTATCAGAAACGAAGAGTGCTGAATGAAGAATTCCGTCTGTTTCCATTCCAAAATAGCTTGTCATCATTTCCCAACATTTACATATTGCATTGAGTTCAGAGCCCAGAGCCAGGCTCCATCCAACCCAGCGATACATCCTTGAATTATTTTCTATCTCACTTATTCAACGTTACCATAAATGCATCTGTGCTATTCACCTCAAACACTCCATGGGACTGAGTTCCATATTTTGACCACTCTGTGGGAAGTAAAGTTTCTCCCTAATTCCCCATTGGATTCACTGGTGACTAATTTAGAATGTAACCCCCACCCCCTGACTTTGATCCAGTAATTTTTTTATTTTTGTTTAAAATTTAGAGTACCCAATTATTTTTTCCAATTAAGGGACAATTTAACATGGCCAATCCACCTACCCTGCACATCTTTGGGTTGTGGGGGTGAAACCCACACAGAAAAAGGGGAGAATGTGCAAACTCCACATGGACAGTGACCCAGGTCCTCAGCACCATCGGCAGCCGTGCTAACCACCATGCCATGCCCTTTGATCCAGTTATAAATGGCACATCAGGTTTGAGGGACGCAGTGGCCTCCTTTATACCTATTTATCTCCATCCCATATTCATCTCCTTGACACTGCCCCATCAAGTGAGTGATGTCAGGCCATTCACTGTGCCGTAATATACTTGGGAGTGAGCTTCAAACAACACATTGATTGGTCATGTGCTCCTGCCAAGAGCTTAGTGAGTAACACAACATTGAGATGGCCATGCCTGAAGACACAAATCATCAACTGAAGCTTTTCCAAATGAAAAGAAAGAGAATGTTTTGTCTGACGCCATTAATGGTCTTGCAACCCAAAGTTCTTGCCTGAAGTGTCATTTGTGTTGTAATGTAGGGATCACAGCAGCAAATCTTCACTCAGCAAGCACCCAAACATGGCAAAGTGATAATAGCCAGATAGTAACAATTTTTTGTGATTTGCTGTGGGATAAATATTGGCCAGAGAGAACACCGCTGCTCTTGTTCAAAATGGTTTTCGACCTGAGAGAGCAGACAGTACATCATTCAAAAGACAGCCGCTCTGGCAATGCAGCACTCCCTCAGTCTGGATATTTGTGCTGAAGTCTCTGGAACATGACTCAGAACTACCACCTCTGACTCAGAGGTGACAGTTCCACCCACTGAATCATGTTGAGTGTAATACTCCCTCACCTTATCATTCGTCACGATCATCACGCTGCTGAAACTGGGTACAAGGCCGTGGATTCAATGATGGCCACTAGATGGTGCTGCCTTCCTGACTTGGTGAAGTTCCTTCAACAACAGCAATGTTACAGACCTGTGGGAAGACCACACACAAAGGTGAACGCAACCGCAAGAGAACAGGCCACATGATTTATCTTCAACTGGACTGAATTATGTCGACCAGATTCTATCAGCAGTTTGGACTGGCTTGAATTAACTTGGTCTGATGGTGGCAGGAGTGCTTCTATTGGCCCGAACTGTGCCTGGCAGGAGGGGGACAGCTCCCGTCTATTCATGAAAGGCCCTTAATTGGAAACAATAATTGGGTACTCTAAATTTGAAACAAAAAAAAAAATTACTGGATCAAAGTCAGTCACATGTACAGTTATAATCAGCTTCATTATGTTCAGTTCAGCAGTTTAATTGTTCCTGGTCCTTTCATTCTTGGACATGGATTTGGACATCCCTTTTCTATTGGAGAGACAGGAAGAGGACTGAGTTCCACCTCTACCAGGATGCCTGATTAGCTGCTGGGTGTCAGTCATTAGAAGTTAGGTGACAACCGTACATCAGGCACTGTATGGTGCTTCGTCGTTGTGCTGATGGCAGGCGTAGGAACTGAGGAGTAGCAGACCATACAGTCATCGTGCACTGATTGCTGAATGGGAACACTGGCTATTTATGTGATCAGACACAGATAGAACAAGGTGGGGCACAGTACTGAATATGATCAAAATGGGGCAGGAGTGTAGCATCCACAGCTCTACACAGGAAAAGAGCATGCTGATGCTAGGAGCACACTTGGCACCTCAGCTGCCGGCCTTCACACTCCTCATCCCTGGTCCCACAACCACTCCTGGCAAGTGTCAAAAGCTTCGGCAAAGGAAGACATTTAATAGCAATAACCTTTTATTGTCACAAGTATGAAGTTACTGTGAAAAGCCCCTAGTCGCCACATTCCAGCGCCTGTTTGGGTAAGCTGGTACGGGAATTGAACCCACGCTGCTGGCATTGTTCTGTATCACAAACCAGCTATCTAGCCCACTGAGCTAAACCAGCCACCTTTCACAATCTCAGCACATCCCAAGGGTTTCACAGCCCACAAAGCACTTTTTTTGAAGTGGAGTCGCTACTGGAATGCAGCAACCAATTTCTAAATAAAATCTCCCACAAAAGGCAATACGATAACAATCAGATTATGTGTGTTTGTAATGTCGATTCAGGGATATATATCGGTGAGGTGACTGGGAATAACTCCCCACTCTTGGTTTAACATCTATTCAAAAGACAGCACCTCTGACAGTGCATCACTCAGTGTTGTACTAAAGCCTCAGCCAAAATCTTTGTTTGATTGTGACTTGAATCCACAATCTTGTGGTTCACTGACCACCTGAGCCATGGCTGACACAGGCTTTGAACAAACACCAGCTCCCCTGAATTAATTGAACAACTGTAACTTACTCTTCATCTTGCTCTGGTGTTTTACTGGACAGGAGTTTAGTGCAGACACAATACTGCTTCGCCACAGGGAAGGAAAATTCCCAGGAACAAATCAAATATTAAAAAATGGTGGCATGCACCAAATGACTAAATGTCTAAGTATCTCATTGTAACATATTGTGTTGAGAGCTGTGGCCGATAACTTATCCTTGCAATAAAAATTTTGCCAGCCGTGCTTGGGGGGTGTTTTCAGGAGCAAATCAACACTCCAGGGTATCCATGGGAGTCTTGCAGAGGAATTTGCAATCTGCCATCCTACGATTGTGAAGTAGGCCACTTCTTTACAAAAGAAACTGAGGAAATGCCATTGTTCAACATTCGGCCATTGGCACAGCCCTCTGCTAAAAATATAGCCAGCGACCCGTCCACAGCTGTCATTTTTTCTGAACTGGCAGAACTCAAGAAAAACACTTGGAAATCCCACTGCTGGATGTGCTGTGGACAAAGAGAGGGAGAATGAGTGTGAGAGTGAGAAAGGGTTGATAAGCATGTGCGTGAGTGGGAGCAAGGGAATGTGTTTGTGTATGTGTTAGAAAGAGAAAATGGAGATAAGAAACATTTCCAAATGATTCCAGGCCAGTGCACCATGTGGCCAGTGCAGCTTGCGATTTCCAACTGCGTGGACAGAGCGACATGTCAGGTCCAAAGCTGGTGACTGAATCTCACACCTGGCATTTGCCTAGTGTCTCTTGCGCTCAGATGTGCTAAACTCTGATAGGAGTGCCCTCACTGGCCAGTAAAATATGTTTTCACAGACATCAAGTAGCAAATACATTTTCTTGCCGTTGTTCACAGTGCAAATCCACACAGAAAGCAGGATCCAACACAGAGAGAGAGAAGTGACAGAACATACAGACCAGGACTGGAATTTAAATCCTCAACATTCGGGAAAGTTTTTAATTGAAATGACTTTTAGTTTAAAAAAACAATCTTCCCTCAGCATTGTGCTCACAGTGAAACAAAGAATGCCCTCTGAGACAGTGCACGTTCTGTAGCTTGCAATATGTGTCTGGAACGCCTGACAGTCCAGGGGGCATGGAAGGACAGCAGTTCCCAGCCTTCAGCCAAAAACTCAAACTTGAGGCCCAAAGCCGAATTGACTTGGCAGTCGTTCAAATTCCCGCACAATCAAGGCCCAGTTCCATCTCACTGAGTCACAGCCTTCCAATGGGCTGACAGTTGTGGTGTCTGTCAGTCCCTCAACTCAACTGGAAGAATTAGCTGTTTCTCCACAACATTCCCAATCAGGTTAAGGAGGGATAACTTGATTAGAAGTCTCGCTACTTGGGACTTCTGCGTCAAATAATTACTTGCAGTGCCCCCGCCCTTCAAGCATGGCACATGAGCGAGTGAAGGATTGCCCCTGTGGAGTAGACAGTCGTGTTTTCCAAAGGTTGAAGGCCTAGTATATGCTCAATTTGCTGCTCTGAATGGGGGATCTAATCATATTCAAAGTGACCCCGGAAGAGAGTATTTACGGTAATTCGGGCTCTTGTTCCAGGTGGCCGCTGTTGCACAGGGTCAGAAGACTGCTGGCGCCTGTGAAGTTGGACCCCTGTTAAAGCCAGAAACATTCATTGCAGGTGAACATACTGCCTTTGCCCCTCTCCCTCCTCCAACTCCTATGCCTTCAATTCGTTTTGTGTTTCTTTATCAGTGGAGGTTGAAATGGATATGAAACATATTGAACCAGGGAATATCCTCGACAATATTCACTTTGGTCTTCTGTTTATAGTGGATGATGAGTGACAAATTGAAACCAGTCTCTAGTTTCACCCTTTTTTTGTGTCCCTGCTTTCATTCAAGCCTTGCTCACTGGAAAACCTGCTGTTCAGAACATAAGGAGCAAGAATCAGCAATTCAGCTTCAAGCCACTCTCTCATTCAATGAGATCATGGCTGATCTTCTCCCCCAACCATTTTACTGCACTATCCCTGTTTCCCTTGATGTTTTTAACATGTAGAAATCTATTGCGAGCAGCACGGTGGCGCAGTAGTTAGCACTGCTGCCTCATGGCACCGAGGTCCCAGGTTCGATCCCGGCTCTGGGTCACTGTCCGTGTGGAGTTTGCACATTCTCCCCGTGTTTGCGTGGGTTTTGCCCCCACAATCCAAAGATGTGCAGGGTAGGTGGATTGGCCACGCTAAATTGCCCCTTAATTGGAAAAAATTAATTGGGTACTCTAAACTTATTAAAAAAAAAATCTATTGCTCTCAGATTTGAACATACACAACTAAGTGAGTTGAAAAAATCCTCCTAATCTCAATCCTAAATGACCTGCCCATTGTTCTGAGACAGTGTTCCCTGGTTCTTGACACCCCAAGTGTCTAGTATCCACCCTGTCTAAACTCCAGAGAATAAAGGCCCGGTCCATTTACTATTTCCTAATGGGGCCTTCGCCCATCCCAGGAATTAATTTACTGAACCTTTGTTGCACTCCATGTAAGGAGTAAGGAGACCAAAACTGCACACAGTACTTCAGGTGCTGTCTCAGCAAGGCTCGATATAATTACAGTAAAACGTCTTTACTCCCAAAATCAAATCCTCTTGTAAAAAAGGCCAACATACCATTTGCCTTCTTAATTGCTTGCTGTACCTGCATGTTAACTTTCAATGACTCATGAACAAGGACACCCAGGTCCCGTTAAAGTTCAGCACTTTGCAGCCTCTCACATGAAAAGGAGGATGTCCAGGTCTGTGTGTTAGGTGAAAATGAATACTTAGCACTGAGGTGCTGAGCTTCCGGGTGAGTTGAAGAACCTCAGTCACAGGGGCTTTTCTATTGTAATATAAAATAGTCAGCATTTTTTTCAATTCATTAAGGGGATTTGGGTATCGCTGTCTGGACCAGCATTTACTGTTCATCCCGAAGTGCCCTTTGCTACGTTTGGGAATGGGGAGAACTGGAGCAGCAGTTTGTTCATAACCCGCAGAGTGAGAATAATTGAAACTTCAACTGCACATTACACCATCACAACCTACTGTGGTGGAAAAGAAAATGCAGGAAAGCAAGTTGGATCTTGTAATCCAGTGTGAGATTATTAATGAGGAGGGACACACACACTGGAGTGGCATGCAGCCGCAGGCTACAATATATAAAGATACTTCAGAATTCAAGATTTCCCAGAGAATGTGTGTTGCATCAAACTCCCTGCAGAGCTTACTTGGTCAATACAGTGCCTATTCTGTTCCTGAGGGCAGAGCAGGAAGGTCTGTGCTTTGAGAACCAGAGGGAACTAAAATTTGCCTCACAGAGACAACCCATTCATACATGTCATCTTGCTGCTCACTACAGTGGTTGTTAGCAAGGAAGAAAAAGTTTGACTGACTGATTACTGTTAATCATGCATATTTGGCACCACAGAGAAATCGAGCCAAAGTGGTGGAGGGGTGCAGCTGGTTGTTATCAGCAGCGATATGGGAGCTGAATCCATGTCTGGATAATGTCATTGTGTGAGTGCAGATGTGTAGAAGGGGAAGTGGGAGGGCAAAGACACTATTTTGAACGAGGCAGGAGGAATTAAATAGATGACAGTGTAATACGTGTGAAACAAAGTAGAATTTTGTATGCCTTTACATGCACTGCAAAGCAGACACTGTTCAGTATAGGCCTTAGATTCATAAAATCTCAAAATGATAGCTGGAAAGAACTCACGCATGTTAGCTATTCCTAAATATATTAGAAATAGAGGGTTGATAAAACTGCCATGCTGCACGGTGCCACATGGCTGATAGAAGCCCCCTGCTCCGAGGATCGATCCGGCTCGCAACACCTTGCGAGATCTAACGTGATCTCACAAGACTTTGCGATGTAAATCCCGGCATTGCCAAACTGCCTAGATGGAACTGCCAACTGGTGTTCGGAGAATGGGGGGGGGGCCTGGGATCCACTCATCGTGAGTTGGGGCTTTGGGGGGGGGGGGGGGGATTGCGTTGGGGGCTCAAAAGATGGCATCCCGATGTTTTGTTACACTGAGGAGTTCTGGCGAGAGGAGTTCCTCAATGCAGAAAACGGGACTATGTGCACGCATTCCCCACTGAGGCCCCCAATCTAACCCGAGTGCCTTCAGTTAGGCTAAACTCACTTGCTGCGGGACTTTATTTCCATTTCATTAAATTCTGCCCAGATTCTCCAAAGTCAGATGGAACACCACTCTGAAGGATATTAGAGGCTAGATGAGGGTTAAACTGCAGTTAAAGGCGACCCGAAGATTTGCTAGGTTTCAGAAGCGTGCAGTAAAATGGTAGCTCGAAAGAAAGTCCTGCAGTTATAAAGATCCTTTCACAAACACTGGACCTCTCAAAGCACTCTCCAGCCAATGTCCCTTTTGCATGGAGGGAAATACAGCAGCTAACTTGCACACAGAAAAGGTGCCGCGAGCAATGTGACAGCAACCAGATAATCTGTTCTTCTGATGTTGACTGTGAGATTGATGTTGGCCAGGACATCAGGGAAAACGCACGAGATGTAGATCTACTCTCTGGCACAAATCTTTCTGAAAATCCCAACATTATTCTGGTGGCAGAAACAACCCATCACTCATTTTTCCAGACTTTAAAATTTTTTTTAGAATACCCAATTATATGTACTTTTTCCAATTAAGGGGCAATTTAAAATTGCATGGCCAATCCATCTATCCTGCATATCTTTGGATTGTGGGGGTGAAACCCACACAGACACGGGGCGAATATGGTGCAAACTCCACACGGACAGTGACCCAGGGCCGGGATTCGAACCCAGGTCCTCAGCCTCAATGCTATCCACTGCGCCACATGCTCCATTTTTCTAGAGTTAACTATCTTCACCAACCTCCCACCTCCTCCACAATGAGAGCCCTGCCTGAGAGGAGGACATGGTCCCTTCAAAGGCAGCCATCATCGAAAAATAAATAGATGATGAGTGAGGGCAGGAATTGTGTGCATAGCAATCAAGGGAAAGGGAGAAGAAATGTCTCCACTCAAGAAATAATTTTGATAAAGGCAACCGAGGAGGCAGGGCCTGGGCTACATTTGATGGCCAAGGACATCTAGAATGAGAGAGGCTGGGCTATCAAGGGCAGTCAGGGGAAACCAGGGTTAGCAGCAGAGGGATCTGCATGGGTGGAGGGAATGGAAGGGAAGGTAGCTGACTATGAACAAAAGGATGGTTGTCTTTATCTGGGAGAACAAGGAGGTCTTGACTAGAGGAAAGGAATGAATGGTGCAGTTGAATGTGGTCAGATTGAAGTGGAGGTGTGGTGCAGTTTAATGTGGTCGGGTATGATCTGGAAATGACTGTCAGGCTGGCTCCATGCCAAGTGGTTGTTGTTTTCACAAGCCTTGGCAGCCTGCTGATCTCCAATCTCTTGGCCACAGTGTACCTATCTGGAATAGCCACTTACAAAGGTTCCCAGGAAATATGGCCACCTGCAAAGGGCCATGGGAAATATGGTCAACCCAGGACTCAGACGCTCAGAGCTTATGTATATTGGCAACTCAGATAAATCGATGCTATCGAAACCGCCAGCTACTTTGCATTCTAATGGACCATTTCCCTAGAACAAAAGACCTGTACTCAGGTAACAGATACAGAAACAGACTCATCGGCTCCACTCCCTTTGCTCAGCGAGCCCAAACAGCCTAGGTCAATGACCGCTCAGGACACGCCCCACCATCAAGGTACCCGCCCCTTTAATGGCCAAAATTGAAGGCAGTAATCGAAGCCTGCCGAACTATTGGGTCCAAAGCTAAGGACCGTACAAAAAAGTGCAAAACTCCAGGAGAATGAAGAGAGACACTGCCATGTGTTCAGTCTCTCTTGGCACCGCCGCTCGGTCTCTCTTGGCCCGAGCTATGTTTAAAACGAAGTGCAGCATCACGACCAGAAGACAAGTTCAAGACCAACGATCGCTACCAGACAGATGAGCCCAGCAGAAATGAAGTCACTTTTCCAGACCCAGCCATGCAAGATCCAAACAAAGGCCTTGTTCCTTTGCATAAAGCCGGGTGCCTGAAGTTAAGTACAGGTTATTGTAGTGTCAGGTGTAATTTAGCTTGTAATGTTTTATGTTGCATGTTGAAGTAATTCTTGTGTGTAAATATACTATCATGGAGCTTGAACTAACTAACTGGTTGTTTGGTCTTTGATCGATATCCGGTAAAACCCTGTGGTGGTATCATTTGATACCTGGCGACTCTGAAAAGCAATATCATCATCAATAACCGTCATATCAGTATCCAGTTAAAAAGAGCAACATTATTGGCGTCACCGGTGCAAATTGGCAACAACAGTCACATGGTAGAAATTTGAACTCACTGTGCCACATGCCAAACAAAAACTGCATGTGGCAGGAGTAAGACTGAAAAGAGCAGCAGGCAGGTACAAGTTTGAAAATTGAGAGGCCATGCTTGGAGACTTTTTATTCATTTTTTTTGCAGGATGTGGGCTTCGCTGGTTAGGCGAACATTTATTGCCCATCCCTAGTTGCCCTTCAGAAGGTGATTGTGAGTTGCCTTCTTGAATCGCTGCCGTCCTTGAGGTGTAGGTACACCTACTGTGCTGGTAGGGAGGGAGTTCCAGGATGTTGCCCCAGCGACAGTGAAGGAACAGCCGATATATTTCCAAGTCAGGGTGGTGAGTGATTTGGGGGGAAACCTCCAGGTGGTGGGGTTCCCAGGTATCTGCTGCCCATGTCCTTCTAGATGGTAGTGTTCGTGGGTTTGGAAGGTGCTGTGTAAGGAACCTTGGTGAGTTACTGCAGTGCATCCTGTAGATGGTACGCTATGTCAGGAGGAGCTGCCACAGTTCGTCGGTGGTGGAGGGTTTGAATGTTTGTGAAACTGGAGTAAGATGTAAGAGGAAGGGGTTCAGGAGAAGATTGAAGAGCATGGGGGTGGGTGCGGGAGGGGGAGGGAAAAGACTAAGAAAAGGGGAGGGGAGAGTTTAGGAAGAGGGGAAGGATGAAAGTCCAAGGGAGGAGAGGAGTGAAGAGACCACGTAGGGACAGGAGGTTTAAAAAAGATGGAGTTGAGAAGAGAGAATGGGACGGAGAATGGAAGCCCATTAGAGAGGAAGAGTTCCACAGCTTTTAGCTGCTGGCTAGGAACGAGGCCTCAGAGGCCGTGATGTCCTGATTTAGATCAGCATTATTAGGGTGTGGGGAGGAAAGAAGGTATTTGGAGTGTCAAAGCAGAGAACGTTCAGTGGAGCCTGTTGCGGTGTGAAGAAATAAGATCTGAAGAAAAGTAGAATAGTCAAGGGCAAGAGGCAAGTTCAAAACTGCATCAGGCAAATCTCCTTTTCCTGTTCCAGAGTTTCCAGGAATGAGACACAGACCCAGGAGACTTCTCGTTGGCTCCCCAACTCAAAGAATACACTATAACTTGTTTCAAATGTGAAAAACATTCTCTCCGTTTTGGAATCATAGCAAGAGCTGTGAATTGCTGGCATGACTTTTCCCCCAATTCTTAAATGGAGCCTGGAGCACACTTCTGTGTCTCATTTTGTCCAACACCATTTGCTGTGGGGCATACCATTCCTGTATACAATACACCATAGTTCCTGGATGACATTTGCCTATTTGTGCTGCACAATAATACACGATATTCACAAGCCAAAGGATAACAACACCTTTACTCAGTTTGGGACTCTTGAATTTCTTATTCAGCGATACACAAAGCATCAATAAGGGAACCCATTCCAGTACACAACACACCGCATGTTACTTACATCATGACCATAAATAAATGATGGAACAGCCAACAGTTAGTAGAGTTCTGAACACTTTAAATACGCTCTATAGGAGAAACTGTGCTGTTGAGTCTAAAAATTGTTAGATTCACATAAGTACATAATGATAAGAGCACAGTTGCCCATCCAGGCGAGTATGTGAGTCAGCTCTTTGAAAGAAAGAAATAGTCCCACTGGTCTATCCACAGCACCTTGCCACCTCTTCACTGACACCGCCCACCCCCAGGCAACAACCCAATTACGAATAGATATCCTGCTGCATTGCTCATGAGCTGCGTATAATAGGGGTAAACTAGCCAGCCACTTTAATGCACTGTTTGGCAAGTTCCTCGGGCAAAATGCATCTCAAGAGGCAGGCCCAAGGAATTCTAGTTGTTTAGGAACGATTGCTGACAACTGGGGCCAACCGTAACCACTTCAGGCTCCAGATCCAGACTGTTTACTTTTTTTTAAAGCTTGGTGCACTTTAAAGCATGGTGTCTGGAATATGATACTTGCATTTGGATGTCTGGAGTGTGACTGACGTTTGCTAGCTGCAAAACTTTTATATTAAAGGAATTAGACACCGTGTTATTGGGCTGTGACAGTTAGATACACATAACATGTTATGTGAGTATAATATTCTGAAATATATTGTATAAAACACTGCGAGTGATTTAAATGCTTTCTATATTAATATACACAGCATTAACCAACTGTGAATTTGGTCAGCCACCAGTATTGTTCGTGGGATAGATGTCATGGGTACATCATGAAAGATTAATTGGTTCATTCATGAAACCTCAGTAAACATCATGTTTTTGCCACATAAAATATTCTAATCCTGTTCTATGTATTGTGCAGCCAGTTAGCAGGGTATACCAGAGCTGTGTGTTTAACAACACTCGCAAAGGGTTAATCAGCACAAGCAGCTGAAGTACTTGAAGCTGAAATTGAGTAAGTCTTGGCTCTGCCCAGCACTGCCTCAGGATATTCCAACACTTTTCCCATTGTTTGCAGATACGAAACTATTTCCACAATAGAGACACAGAGGGGAGTGTTTGCTGCTTTGGAGCGTTGCGCCACCTTAACCACTCTTTTAGACACAGCCACCCCACTGACACACACACACAGATGTACACCAAGGCAAAGGCACCACACATGCACACAGCACCATCCTCCCACAGATCGCCACTTCCCATAGACACTCCCCCACCCAACCGCACAAATATTCCCACTCTGACATGTAATCGTCAACCCCCCCCCCCCCCCCCCCCCCCCCCCCCCGAACCCAAGCCAAACTCGTACTGTGGGATCAAGGTCGGTGAGATTTGAATGCAGCACTGCTGTGAATCTATGTCACGACAAAGTGCGAGGAATTAGATTTTGTCGCTGGATTAACAGTGTTCCTTCTCTCAGCCTTTAATTTGTGTGCTGGCTTTTTAAAAAAAAAACCCACTTGAGCAATAAACTGAGACAATTCTGGGGCACACGGGTTAAAATTTTGCTGAGCTGTAAAACAAGTTACCTATTCCTGCTGCCATGTCAGTCCGATGGGGTTCACTTCGATGTCCTGTCCCCACATCAACCCCAGTGTGTGGAAAATGGAAAAAGCTGACATCTATCACTGACAGGTAATCTCAAGTCCACAATGTGCTGTATGTGTCAGGAGCACACTTGTGGGACCTACAAGGAGATTTCCTCCACTTGGGTTAAGTGACCTTGGGAAGGATTGTCAGAGGAGTACTCACACAAGCAGTACATCTCGAGACCTCTGTCAGACTGGGGTCTTTTAAAATTAAGGGAGGCTGCAGCACTCATGCATCAGTCCTGCCGTGTTTAGCCCTGTCAAAACAAACAGCAACAGCAGGGACATCCAGATAACAAAGAGAACCGAGACAGTGTCGAGTCTGGCTGAGTTATGGGATGGAGGGGTATTTTGGTGGGGTGGTGGAGAGGTCTTATGTCAAAGGTCAAAAGGTTATGGGTTTAAGCTGTACACTAAAACACAAATAAATCTCGGCATTGCAGGACTCGAGAACACAACACCCTTTGATGAGCCTGAGGTTCTGTCTGCCTGCTGTAGTGTCCTTTTAAAAACATTTGACTGAAAATTAGATAGTTTGCGTGCTCAAAAGAGGGAGTTAACAGGCATACCCTCACCAAAGAACAAGTTTTAAAATGAATTAAATCTAATCAAGGCACTTAAACACTCACCTTCAAGCTCTGAAAGATCTTTTTCGTCAGGCAGGGATTTATTAACAAATCTGGCAACTCTCCAGGTATCGACTCTTCAGTGTCTTGTTCCGAGTGTTGTGGAGAAACCCTGGTGTTGAAAGCAGTTAAAATCTCAGCTTTTTTAACATTGTCGAGCAGTGATTTGCAGCCACTGTTGGGAGACAGAAAAGGCAAGCTTAATTGCTTGTGGCACGGCCCTCATTAAGAGCTTGATGCAAGCACAAGGCGTGGTGGCGTAGGATCTCCTCTGAACGTCCTTTTTCTCTCTCCCCCTGGGAAGAGGCATGTGCAGCCGAATTCACATTGCACAATCAAGCTCAGAGTGACTCACAAGAAAAGTAATGACATCAGCCATGAGGAGGGCAGGCTGCCATCTGCTGCTGCCAAGAGTTACTGAGCTAGGAGAGCCAGCCCCTAGCAAGCATAGCTGTGCTGTCACAACAAGGAGGAGAAGAATAGCAACACAGGCCACTCCGCTCTGACAGTTAGCTATGCACGGAATGCACAGATAATGGGCGAGGCCACAAGCACACCAGCAGCTGGGCGACAGATGCCAGATGGATGGGGAAGGGGTGGGTGGAGAAGGGGAAAGGTGGAACGGGGTAGGGTAAGATAGGTGCTATGATTCAATTCAGGTACACTGCCTTTTCTGGATGACATGCCAGTCAAATGAAGGCTTCAGTTTTGTTTCCTCCATTCCCCAATTAAAAGGTGTTCCCAAAGGCCCTGGGTGGGGGTGGTTAGGAGAAATCAGGTAGTCCTCTAGTGCCTCTTCTGAACAACTATTTGACCTCAGCAGGAATCACAGTCTGATGCAAACCTCTCCATATGCACACCTTTCGCATCAGTCAGGTGGCAATGGCTAATATTCAGGCGAGGTGGCCGTTGCTTCCCATCTCTCAAGCAGAGCTGTGAAGGCTGAGTCAAATACACTGCCAGGCAGAGGTAAGCAAACTCTGTAATCTGGGAACAGGTTGGAGGTGTTATTTTGGCCATATCATGTCTGACTGGCCTTGCTCTATGTCAGGAGGAGCCTTCAGATTTCCAGGGTTTCACTTGAGCATCTCCACTGTATCCAGCTGTGGGTCACAGGCAACACCTAATGAAAACTATGTCACCCACTGTTTGCAGAAATTATGCTTCCATTTTAGCCTTTGCTTATCTAACCAAATCCCTGTTTGCCCCAACTTTTAAGAATGGGACTGGTAACCTGAGCCCCCATGAGCAATATTTTGTTAACCGTGGGAGAGAAGGAGCAGAGTATGAAAGGTGTTGGTACATTACCTCAGGAGGGGGACGATCTCAGGAGAGTGGGCCTTTATGGCTCCTCCCGCCAGCAGGATTTTCTAATCCCTTTGAAGTAATTGGACTTTTGAACAGCTCGCCACGTATTCTGGCCATTGCCATGCCGCGACAGGGTTGTGTTACCCTGTGTTTACATTTTCCTCACTGAGTAAATGCCCCACCTAGCAGTTTTACTGAGCCCCACAAGCCAGATTTGGGAGCCAAGCATGAGATTATTCCCAGGCACATAACACTGGATCCAATAAATGCTGGCCCAGCCTGTGACGCCCACAGACAATGAATTTGTTCAAAAATCAGTCGTTATGAATAAATCACATTTCTGAAGCCACGTCATTGAGCTGATGTTAACTTGATTTTTCTCTCTCCACAAATGCGACCTGAAAAGTTTTTTAATTCAAACATACTCGTTATTTCAGCAATGATCATTATTTGACATGGTGTTTAGGTATAGAGATGTGCAAAGCATTATTCAAAGAAAAACTAATTTAATGTCTGTCTCTGGTTTGAATTTGCAAATGTCTCTGAATGTGCCCCCCCCCCCCCCCCCCCCCCCCCCCCATAAGCTTATTATCCTAACTTTCAGACATGTCAAGAGTGGAATTTGCAGAGTGAGCAGCTGTATTCTGAGATGTAACTTGCGTAATCACTAATAAAGTGTCTGTTCTGCCTCTACTGTTCCCCAGCCAAGTATCTTATGTACTATTCTCTGAAAAAAAAATTACCTCTGGGTCAGGTGTGGCTTGCATTGCTGCATGAAACTGCAAGTTATAATGAGATTGAAGCAGGATATTACTGGGTGGCAATCTTTAAATTGCTGGTTTCTTTTGACAGGACCTGAGGTGGGGGTTGAATTTGTGATCTTTCCAATGATCCTTCAATTTATTGCCGTCTCTTTCACCAGATCCTCTTTTTGATAAACAACTCACCATGGCTACCTGTTTCCCTGAAGGCTAAATGGGCAGGAGGTATTGTTGTCAGACTATTGCAATCAGTGGGGGGAGGTCACAGATGAATTCAATCCTGGTCTCACCCTCTGGATGGCAATCTGGGACATTTGATCCCCCGTTGCCTATCCCAGGAAAATGATACCAATCCATCACCCCCTGGAGTCTGGTCCTGCTAAAGATCATCTCATTTAAGCAAGCCAAGATCCTTGCTTGTCTGGAACCACAGCAGCCTATATTTTTCACACCCAAGCTCATTGGGAGTGACGTTAATAGAACAGGAAATGGCCAGTCAGCCCCAAGAGTCTGTCTGCCATTCAATTACAACGTGGCTGATTTGTACCTCAAATGGTCATCTACCCACCTCTCATGGTTCTTTCTGTGCTTTTCATTTTCAACTGTGCAGATACCTTTGGACCAGGCAAATGAAGAACACAAAAAATAGGAGTAGGCCATATGGCCCATCAAGTCTGCTCTTTCATTACAATTATGGCCCAGCTTGGGCTTCAACTCCCCTTTCCCACCCAGTCCTCATATCCCTCAAATTCCCCGAAACACCAAAATTCTGTCTGTCCCAGTTTAAAATATATTCAACTCCAGAGTTATGTGGCTCATAACTGATTTTTTAATTCAAAATGAACAGAAATCTCTTTCTCTTTGTCAAGTTTTTCAATTGACACCGAGGCTCAGCAGTGTTGCGGGAGAGTTCCAGATTTCTCCTATCCGTTGTGCTTCCTGAAGTACCCAGTTCTAATTTCACTGATACAGCTCCTCATTCCAGACTCTGCTCCCACACACATCAATTTCAATCTCCTTCATGTGACAGTGCCTGCAGATTTATCAAGGTATCTGCCTACATTTAAAGGTGTATTTGATGTGTTCACAAAAAAAAAGCAAAATAAACCGTGAGCTTTTTCATTGTGAGCTGCAGTGAACATATGCCATTGCACAATATACATTCAGCATATCACCCACTGTGACTCAGGTCTCAAAGCCTCTCCCATGAGGCGGCCATCTCACGTGGGATATTGAAACCTTGCGGGTCCCACTTCCGATTCCTGATATCCTTTTTAATAGACAGTGAAAATCCACCAAAGCACACTTTGTAAGCAAGGGTCTCTGGCCAATTGTATGGTCACGCTAAGATCTCATCTGAGATTGGGCCTGCATTCTAACTCGAACACTTGTAATGCCACAGTGGATGCTGGAATGCCTCAATCTCCACTGTTTATTCTTTAGTAGGAGAGCAGTCAGGCTCCAAGTGGGCACTGAAGAGAGTAGTGAATAAACAGTGAAGGAGAGAGCACGACAGTGAAAATGTGATACCAAGACAATAAATGCATCAGTGGCAGCTCGTGAACTATCCAGATTTAACTTGCCAATTTTAAGCATGTTTACAGCATAGACACAAGGCAAAGCCACCAGTGCAAGGCGGGTAACTTAACATTTTGCAACAACATGCATTCATATCATATTGAAAGCAGAACACCAAAAGGCACTTTGGAGGAGTGATGACCAGACAAAGATTGTACACTGAGTGATCTTTGTTTTAACATTTTCCAATTCTAGGGCAATTTAGAGTGGCCAATCTACCTACCCTGCACATCTTTGTGTTGTGGGGGTGAGACCCACACAGACACGGGGAGAATGTGCAAACTCCACACAGACAGTGACCCAGGGCCAGGATCAAATCCGGATCCTCGGCACCTTAAGCTACACTGAGTGATCTGAGGTGCTATTATGTCAGAAGATTAAAATCTTGGTCAACGTTTTGAGGAGCATCTCAAAGGAGGACACAGGTATGTAAGTGATGAGCCTTTGGGTGGAAACTCTGGAGCACAGGGCAATGGCATGGCTGCCATGGGCGGCAAGATAGCACAATGGTTAGCATTGTTGCTTCACATCGCCAGGGACCCAGGTTCGATTCCCGGCTTGGGTCACTGTCTGTGCGGAGTCTGCAAGTTCTCCCCATGTCTGCGTGGGTTTCCTCCGGATACTCCAGTTTCCTCCCACAAGTCCCGAAAGACGTGCTGTTAGGTGAATTGGACATTCTGAATTCTCCCTCTGTGTACCCGAACAGGTGCCGGAATGTGGCAACTAGGGCCTTTTCAGAGTAACTTCATTGCAGTGTTAATGTAAGCCAACTTGAGACACCAATAAAGATTACGATTATGAAAACTAGGGATGCATAAGAGGCAGAATTAGTGAATATGGAACTTTTTGGGCGGGATTCTTCGGAAACCGGCGGGGTGGGCAACTCCGGCGCGAAGGAGTGGCGTGAACCACTCGGCGCCGGGCCGCCCCGAAGGTGCGGAATCCGCTGAGTCGGCTGGCGCAGAAGGGGCTTGACGCCATGCCAACCGGCGCCGAAGGGTCTCCGCCGGCAGGGGCGAGTTGGCGCATGCACAGGAGCGGCAGCATGTGCTGGCATCATCCCAGCGTACACGCGGGGGG
The DNA here is from genome assembly GCF_902713615.1 of Scyliorhinus canicula. Lineage (NCBI taxonomy): Eukaryota > Metazoa > Chordata > Chondrichthyes > Carcharhiniformes > Scyliorhinidae > Scyliorhinus > Scyliorhinus canicula. Next base: position 16,624,430 of record NC_052171.1, on the reverse strand, counting down.
GGGGGTTCATCTCCATGCCGGCCATCGCGGACCGTTACACCGGCTGACGCGGAAGAGTAGAGTGCCCCCACGGCACAGGCCCATCCACGGAATGGTGGGTGCCGATCGCGTGCCAGGCCACTGTGGGGGCACCCCCCAGGGTCAGATCCCCCTGTGTCCCTCCCCTCCCCGAGGACCCTGGAGGCCGCCCGTGGAGCCAGGTCCCGCCGTAACTGTCGTAACATACGCCGGTGGGACCCGCCGAAAATGGGCCCATCGTGGGCCGGAGAATCGCCGTGGGGGGGGGGGGAGGGGAGGGCGCTGCCAGCGGCTGCCAACCAGCACGGCGCGATTTCCGTCCCTGCCAAATTCCTGGCGCCGGAGAATTCGGCAGCCCGGGGGGGGGGGGGGGGGGGGGGGGGCGGCGGGATTCACGCCGTCCCCCCCGGCAATTCTCCGACCCAGTGGGGGCCGGAGAATCCCGCCCTTTATATCTGGCATTGGCCCACAGTTCAGTTCTGAGCTTTAACTTGTTTATATAACATGCTCCATTCACATTGCACAAACAAAGGTGTAACATCAAACGGGAGCCAAGCCTATGCTACAGGAGGTGACTGACCCAGAGACTATTGACGCTGCAGCCAAACACAAGGGTTTATCTACACTGGACAAACATGACTGAAAAGCAATGACCCACAAAGCATGTTCCTGGAGCATGTCAACAATAACTATCCCCCTCCTACCCCACCACCAACCCTGACCTTCCTCCATCCAAATTTCTGGTGTTCTGCTTGTCACTTCCACTCTTCGGCACTGACCACAACAATAATCCAGAGGCAAGGCTTCCAACAAGACCCTGCTTATCCCTGGGGCTCTTAACTGAGGAGTGTAGCATTCTGCAACCTAGAATGATCTGGGAAGACCATGAACCATGCTGACTGGGTGGCACAGTGGCTGTCACTTTCTCCCCATGTCTGCATGGGTTTACTCCTGGTGCTCCGGTTTCCTCCCACATGTTAACGTTAGATGGATTGGCCATGCTAAATTTCCCCTTAGTGTATCAAAAAGATTAAGTGGGGTGACTGGGCTACGTGGATAGGGTAGAGGTGTGGGCTTGAGTCAGGTGCTCTTTCCAAGGGCCGGTGCAGACCCGATGAGCCGAATGGCCTCCTTCTGCACTGTAAATTCTATGATTCTATGAAAATGACAGATGCAGAATAAGAGATGGAAAGAAATGCGTACACAGAAGTGAGACAGATTAAACAAAAGGTAAGGAACAATAAAGATTGCAGAGAGAGGCAAGACATACAATTCACTGTGAGCAGTGCCAAGTGAGGACCACATTCAGAATTTTGCGCTTAACTCTTATACTTCCTTTCCTGTCATATTCAAAGACTGTAATACTTTCCATGTCACAATATAGAGTCATAGAGTAACAAAGAATAGAAACAGGCCCTTCGGCCCACTTTTGTCTTTGCCGACCAGAATGTATCAGTCTCTCCTCATCCCATTTACCAACCAACACTTGGTCCACAGCCTACTGTGCCGTGGCTCTTTCAGATGCTTGTTAAATGTTACGAGAGTATCTGGCTCCATCACTCTGTCAGACAGTGGGTTCCATATTTCTACCACCCTCTGGGTGAAAAAAAGTCTTTCCTCAGGTGCCCTATAAACCACGTACTCCTCACCTTACGCCCTCTGGTCTTGGAGAGCTCTGCCATGTGGAAAAGATTCTTCCGATCTACCCTATCTATGCCTCTTATAATTTTGTATACCTCTATCAGATATTCACCCCCTCAGCCTCCTGTGTTCCAGAGAAAACAAACCCAACCTATCCTGTCTCTGCTCATAACAGGCAACATCCTGAATCTTCTCTGCATCCCCTTTGGTGAAATCATGTCCTTCCGATGGCGTGGCAACCAGAACTACACACAATAATCCATCTTTGGCCTCACCAATGTTTTATAAAGTTGTAGCAAGACCTCCCTGCTCTTATATATTATGCCCCAGCTAATGAAGGCAAGCATTCTGGATGCCTTCTTCACCACCTTATGTACCTGTGCTGCCACCTTCAGGGATCCATGGACTTGTACACCAAGGTCCCTTTGTTCCTCAATACTGAAAGGACCCGCTGTTCACTCTGTAAAGCCTACCCTCATTAAACCTCACAAAATGCATCCCCTCACACTTGGCTGGATTAAATTCCATCTGCGATTGCTCTGCCCAATTTACCAGCTGATCAATATCAGTCTGTAGCCTAAGACTATCCTCCTCACAATCAACAACACCAGCATTTTTGTGTCATCTGCAAACTTACTAATTATACCATCTACATTTACATTCAAGTTGTTATTGTATATAACAAATAGCAACGGCCCCAGCACTGATCTCTGTGGTACATCGCTGGTCACAGGCTTCCATTCACAACATCAACCCCCTCATCTTCACCCTTTGCCTCCTATCAACAAGCCAAATTTGGACCCAATTTGCCAACTTGCCCTGAATTCCATGAGTTCGAACCTTTTGATCTGGCCTTCCATGTGGGACCTTATCAAAGTCCTTACTGAAGTCCATGTAAATAAATGGTGAAATATCTCTTTAGTCACCTATTCAAAAAACTCAATTAAATTTGTCAAACAGGATCTCCCAACAACAAATCTGTGCTGACTATCCCTGATCAATCCCTGTCTTGCCAAGTGTGGATTAATCCTGTCCTTCAGAATTTTTTCCAATAATTTCCCTCCTACTGATGTTAGACTAACTTGGTCTGTAATTACCTGGCTTATCCCTGCTGCCATTCTTGAATAAAAGGTCCCAGTCATCTGGCACTTCACCAGTGAAGATTTGAATCTGTCAGGGCCCCAGAATCTCCTCTCTTGCTTCCCTCAGCAGCCTGGGCTACATCTCATCAGGCCCTGGGGATTTATGCACCTTTATGTCTGCTAAAACATCCAGTACCTCATCCTTATAATTTTAAAAATAAATTTAGAGTACCCAATTCATTTTTCCAATTAAGGGGCAATGTAGCCTGGCCAATCCACCTGCCCTGCACATCTTTGGGTTGTGGGGGTGAGACCCACGCAAACACGGGGAGAACTCCACATGGACAGTGACCCAGAGCCGGGATCGAACCTGGGACCTCGGTGCCATGAGGCTAACTAGTGCTAACCACAGCGCCACTGTGCTGCCCTCCAGTGCCACAAACTTGATCAGCCTGCATGCGAGCTATCACCCACTGTCATTTTGCTGAGTGCTCAGCTGCCGAGTCAACCTGAGTGCCCAGCAACGTGATGAATTCAGAGAGACAACTGTGCTGTGAGTCTTGCAATGTAAAGAGGTGCGTATCTTGCAGCATCATGCCACGTCCACCTTGCTGAGAATGTACAACACGAGATTAGGCACAAAAATTGCTTTGCCAGTGAGTTGGTGCCAGCTCAGCAAATAACAGTTTCCACTAAATGGTACTGAACATGGCTACAAGCCAGTAAGGTATCAAAGCAAAGGTGCTACAATGACAGACATCTGACTGTGGCTTAGAAACTCTCCAATTCAACAAGGACAGGCTGGCTTCATGAGACAAGACTATTCTCCATAACCACAAAAGCAAAATAATGCCGATGCTGGAAGTGTCAAATAAAAACAGAAAATGCTGTACCAAGGTCAGGTAGCATCTGTGGAGAATGAAACAGAGCTAACATTTCAGGTTGGTGACCGTTCAGGGATTGATTTGCTGAGTTTGCAGCACTGTTTTATCTCAAAACCTTGTATAATCTCCAACCTTTAAGGCTCACAACATTTTTCTGAGTCACTGTTGTTGCCTTGTACAAATGTGATGCCGGCATGGTTCAGTGCGTAGCAGACTTGCACACAAGGTTAGTGCCCTCGGGACCTGTGCACAAAATCTCAGCTGACCAAGGGAGTGCTGAAGAGTTGAAAGTGCCTTGTTTCAGCTCAGATACCCATGGCACTATTTTAGAGATGAACAGGTAAATTCATCCCAATATCCTGGCTAATGTTTATCCCTCAACCAACATCTCTAAAACCTACTGCCTGCTGGTGGTTTATCTCATTGCTGCTTGCAAATTGGCTGCTGTTTCTTATCATAACACTGACTACACGTCACAAGCCTTCCACACTTCACTGTTGGGAAATCATTTACATTGGCTGAGGTTGTGGAAGTCGCTATATAAATGCAAGATTTTCATTATCTTTGAATGATACAAGTGATGAATGGAACCATCTTTTTTCAGTACGCCTCTACCTACCCTAATGTGACATTCTGAAATGAAATTGTGCTGGATGTTCCCAGAGCTCACACTTCTGATCACGAGGGATCCGAGAGGTGTTGAGAACAGGCATAGTGCTTGGCTGGAAAGGGCATTGTGAAGCTGCTTTAGTCATATCCAATGCTGATATTCGAACAAATGTTCAAACAAAAGAATTACAGATGCCTGTACTCAGTCTATGTTTTAAATTGCCTAAAAAGGTCCAATTACTCTTCCTCATCCTGTTCCATTCAGTGAACTGTGGCCTGCTGAGTACACAGACACACACAGCCAGCAGGTCAAAGCACGAGGAAGAACATGAGAATTATTTTAGGAACAAAAAGTCCAGTTAATGGATCAAACTGGTCTTTTCGACAGCTCCATAGCAGTCAGAGGAATTCAAAGTCCATGCACAGACTGGAGAAGGTACACAACCTTTGTTAAGTCCAGTAAAGGTAAGGTAAAGTCGCCATAGACCCAGATGACCACAGATTGCTTTTCCCTTTGGGGGAGAGAGCTGACTGGTGGTGATTAACCTGAGGATCACCACACCTCAGGCAAGGGACAAAGTTGAGAAGACTTCATAAATAATCTCAGCATGTACGGGAATTGAACCCCCGCTGCTGGTCTTACTTTGCATCACGAACCAGTTAAACGGGCCCCCTGCCTGCCTGTCTGTCTGTGTATGTCTGGGCATTGATTTGCACCCCTGCACGAGAGTGCTGCACTGTGGGGGAGCCAGACAGCCCACAAAAAGGGACAATATAAGGGACTGGAATTCATTTCTATCAATATCCCCCCTTTGGCTGATTGGATAAATTAACCAGTCAGTGTGGACCTGACACGCAGCTGAGAGCAGCCAAAATGTCACCCATGGTGTGTGATGAATAAACTGATCAACAGAGTTGAGACAGCGGATTACTGCAATTGGCCTCAGCTATTTTCCTCCCCCAACCCCACTGAAGACTCCAAGTTGCTCTCATATGACTTGCACATGTTTAGTTGTGATGCATCACAGAGTCAAAAATCTTGGCAATTAGGCCCAATTGAGGATTCGATGAGCTACCCAGAGCATCTTTAGTGCCAGGTACGAGGAGGGGAGGAGAAAATAAGAAAAGAAACTTTGTCTTCTTAAAATACTGCAGAGACACACTGCTGGTACTGTTGGCTGATTAAACTGAATGATCAATGTTTCCAATGTTTAATAAACAGAACAATATCAGTAAATAGTAAACTCACAACCATTATAAACCTTTTACATTTACCCCCGAAGATGTTGGTCTGTAAATATAAACTCAAGCTCGGCAAGATACAACAGACTGGCAGGAGAAAGAAACAGGCCCAAGTGCTGTGTTATTCTTACCTTCTTTCTCTGAACAGCTTAAAAATTAACTGTGCTGAACTCCAGTGGCCTGCGGTGTGTTTGCTTCACAGCCCAGATCCTCCAGATAGCACCTTCAGAAATGTGGGTCACCGAGGTTACGAGTCAGCTGTGGGACAAAATGCTTGGGTTTCAGCAGGCTTTGAAACTAAAAGCTGTGTGAGCAACAAGTGGAGGGAGCAGATGGAAGGGAAGTGTGTCGCTGGCAAAGGCTCCTGAGTGCCTGTTTCCCCACTGCTATCCTGTGCTTGGCAACCGCTGTAAATGTCTCGATGTGTGAACAGGCCGATAAACCGGATTTCTGATTCATGTCTAGCAGGGTGTTGTGCAACCAGTCAGATGCTCTTGTTCTGATCAGCCAAGGTTACACTGCAATAAATGGATCTTTGAAAATGGTGCAAGGGAGATGACCTTTTTTCAGAGTTTAAAGTTGTACAGATCCTCTGTGTTGTTTGTTGGCACTCTGCCATCCCACAGCAGCGACTGCAGAGCTTCTTGATGAGTTGCCAAGCAGCCGCACACACACACACACACTCAGAGTTAACCCCTAAGTGGCTCACACCTGATACCGACAGACTTGCTGACCACATTGCTCGTCAGCGCCATACAACGTTTTCATTTTTGAGGGTTCACAAGCCAAACGGACAAAGGTTAAAAGGCTTGTAGATTCTTTGGCGCTGGGAGGGGCAGGGGAGAAGGCAATGTGTGTTTTTTGTGACACAGTCCCACTTTTCCAAACAAGAGTCCCACATCAGAAAAATAAAACAAGATTTGCATTACTTTGGTCTCTGTTGCCAATTTGCACACAGCAAGCTCCCATAAACAGCAATGATTACACAGTCTGTTGTGGTCATACTAACTTAAGGATAATATTGGTCAGGAATCAGTGAGAACACTCCTTCCCTTCTGTAACACATCCAAATAACAGCACTCCCTCAAACATATACTAACATGTCTGCCCAGATCTTCTGCTCAGCTTTCTGAAGTGAGGCTTAAAGCCACATCCTCCCCGTCAGAGGCTGCACAAGTGCTTCCAACTGAGCCACAGCAGCCACAGTGACCATTTCCATCATGAGACGTGGCAAGAGGTGGATGTTCCAAAAGGCAGGTCTATGGTGAAGGTCTCTGGACGGAGCACAAGGAGGGGAAATCATTCACCCAACCTGTCAAGATTACAAAAGCTGATGTGAGCTCAAGTCTTGACTTGATTATTGTCATATCTCCTGTCCAGACTCCCATTCTCCACCCTCCATAAGCTTCAGCTTCTCCAAACCTTTACTGTCCATATTCTAACTTTTGCCATGTCCTGTTCCCCCATCACCCATGTTCACTAAGCTGCAGTGATTCCCTGTGCAGTAGTGACTTGATTTGCAAGTTCATTTCTACCATAGACGTCATCCTCAGCTCTTGAAAGAAGTGGCTCATTTTAAAATCCTGGTTGATGTTATAACTGGACGGGAAGATCCCAGAATGGGACCCGAGTACAAAAGACCATGGGCACGATTCTCCGCTCCCCACGCCGGGTGGGAGAATCGCGGGAGGGGCCCCCCGACTAATTTCACGACCCCCTGGTGCCCCCAGCGATTCTCCCACCCCCCGCTCGGAAGAATCGCCGCTCGCTGTTTTTCACGGCTACCGCCGATTCTCCAACCCGGATGGGCCGAGCGGCCTGCCATTCGCGACCGTTTCACGACGGCGGCAACCACACCTGGTCGCTGCTGTCGTGAAATCGCCGTGAGATGCCCGTTTTGGGGCTTGTAGGGGGCTTGGTGGGGAATGAGCACCACGACTGCGCTCGGGAGGGGACAGGCCCACGGTCGGTGCCCACCGATCGTCGGGCCGGCGTCTTAATCGGTCGCTCTATTCCCCTCCGCCGCCCCGCAAAATCAAGTCGCCACGTCTTGCGGGGCGGCTGAGGGTAAAGACGGCCACCGTCTTTACTGTCAGCCGTCGTGACGTCAGCCGCGCATGCGCAGGTAGGCCGGCATGCGCGGCTGATGTCACATAGGCGCTGCCGTCGCGTCATTCTCGGCGCGCCGCCTTGACGCAAGCGTCAAGGCCCGGCGGCCGAGAATAACGGAGTGCCGCTCCTAGCCCCACGGGTGGGGTTGAATTCGGTGAGAGGAGTGGGCTCCGAGGCCGTCGTGAAACTCGGCTAAGTTCACGACGGCCTTCACGATTTTTCCCGGGAGCAGAGAATCGCGCCCCATAGCTTCAACTTTTAAAAAATAAAACATGGAGGAACAGAGTCACAGGACTGGTAATTAGTTTTAACAAGAAGGAAAAGATATTTATTATGAAAAAAATTGGATTATGATACAATACTCCTTTATGCCCTCCCCTTAGTTTAACAATTGCATGGGGGCGGCACATTCGCGCAGTGGTTAGCACTGCTGCCTCATGGTGCCGAGGATCTGGATTTGATCCCGGGTCACTGTCCATGTGGAGTTTGCACATTCTCCCCATGTTTGTGAGGGCTTCACCCCCAAAACCCAAAGATGTGCAGGTCGGTGGATTGGCCACGCTAAATTGCCCCTTAATTGGAAAACAATTTGACTACTTTAAATTTTAAAAGAAGTTTCACAATTGCACACAGATTTTCGGATTAACATAGATTACAAAATACATCTTTTTTTTTTTAAATAATTTTTATTGAAGAAATTTTTCAAAATACAAACATTTTAACCCCCCCTACATTTACATTTAAATTATAACAAAACAAAGTCAAACCCCCCTACTTAACAAAAAAAAGAAAAAAAAGTCCCCCCCCCCCCCCTACTCGCGCGTCCCCCCCCCCGCCGGCGAACCGACAGTCAGACCAACTTATCATTTCTAGCAGCGTCCTCGGGCAGGCCTTGCCCGTGCCACCACCGCTACCGTACTTCCTTCGTCTTTGTCCCCCCTCCCCCCCCCCCCCCCTCCCCCCCCCCCTCCCTCCCGCCCTCCCCTCCCCTCCCGGGTTGCTGCTGTCACGGCCTCAGTTTCTATCTCTGATCCAAGAGGTCTAGGAAGGGTTGCCATCGCCTGAAAAACCCCTGCACCGACCCTCTCAGGGCGAATTTGATCCTTTCCAATTGGATGAAGTTTGCCATGTCGTTTAACCAGGTGTTAACACTCGGAGGCCTTTCGTCCCTCCACTGAATCAGGATCCTCCTCCGAGCCACCAAGGACGCAAAGGCTAATATTCCAGCCTCCCTCGCCTCCTGTACCCCCGGTTCCACCCCAACCCCGAAGATCGCAAGTCCCCATCCTGGCTTGACCCTGGACCCCACCACTCTCGACACCGTCCCTGCCACCCCCTTCTAGAACTCCTCCAGTGCCGGACATGCCCAAAACATATGTGCATGATTCGCAGGGCTTCCCGAACATCTAATACACCTGTCTTCACCCCCGAAAAACCGACTCATCCTTGTCCCCGTCATGTGGGCTCTATGCAGTACCTTAAATTGAATGAGACTTAGTCTCGCACATGACGACGACGAGTTGACCCTCTCCAGGGCGTCTGCCCATGTCCCGTCCTCTATCTGTTCCCCCAGCTCTAACTCCCACTTATCTTTCAGCTCCTCTACTGGTACCTCCTCCACCTCCTGCATAATCTTATAGATGTCCGAGATCTTCCCCTCCCCGATCCAGACCCCTGATAGTACCCTATCACTCACCCCCCTGTCGGGGAGCGCGGGGAACCCCGCTACCTGTCGTCTGGCAAATGCCTTCACTTGGAGGTACCTGAACGTGTTCCCCGGGGGGAGCCCAAATTTCTCCTCCAGCTCTCCCAGGCTCGCAAACCTCCCCTCTATAAACAAGTCCCTCAGTTGTCTAATACCCGCCCTCTGCCAGCTCTGGAATCCCCCTCCTGTGTTTCCCGGCGCAAATCTGTGGTTCCCTCTTAGTGGTGCCCCTATCAGACCTCCCACTTCCCCCCTGTGTCGCCTCCACTGCCCCCAGATCTTGAGGGTGGCCGCCACCACCGGGCTCGTGGTATACCTCGTGGGAGGGAGCGGCCATGGTGCCGTTACCAGTGCCCCTAAGCTTATGTTGCCGCAGGACGCCCTCTCCATGCGCTTCCAGGCTGCCCCCTCCCCTTCCATCATCCACTTTCGTACCATCGATGTATTTGCCGCCCAGTAATATCCCGAAAGGTTGGGTAACGCCAGCCCTCCACTATCCCTACTCCGCTCCAAAAAGACCCTTCTAACTCTCGGGGTGCCATGTGCCCACACATACCCCATGATACTACTCGTTACCTTCTTGAAAAAGGCCCTGGGGAGGAAGATGGGCAGACACTGGAACAAAAACAAGAACCTCGGGAGGACCGTCATTTTAACTGACTGCACCCTCCCTGCCAGCGACAGCGGCACCATGTCCCACCTCTTAAACTCCTCCTCCATCTGTTCCACCAGTCTGGAAAAGTTCAACTTGTGGAGGGTCCCCCAGTTCTTTGCCACCTGCACCCCCAAATACCTAAAACTTTTAACTGCTCTTTTGAAGGGGAGCCTCCCAATTCCCTCCCCTTGGTCTCCCGGGTGTATTACAAAGACCTCACTTTTCCCCAGATTTAATTTATATCCCGAAAAGTCCCCGAACTCCGCTAGTATCCCCATTACCTCCGGCATTCCCCCCTCCAGGTCTGCCACATACAACAACAAATCATCCGCATAGAGCGAGACCCGATGTTCCTCCCCTCCCCTTGTCAGTCCTCTCCACCCCCCTGAACCCCTCAGTGCCATCGCCAACGGCTCAATCGCTAATGCAAAGAGTAAGGGAGATAGGGGACATCCCTGCCTAGTACCTCGATGGAGCCCAAAATATTCTGACCTCCTCCCGTTTGTTACCACACTTGCCATCGGAGCTGAATAGAGCAGTTTTACCCACTTGATAAATCCCTCCCCAAACCCAAACCTTTCCAACGTCTCCCACAAGTATTCCCACTCCACCCTGTCAAATGCCTTCTCCGCGTCCAGCGCTACCACTATCTCCGCCTCCCCTTCCACTGCTGGCATCATAATCACATTTAACAATCTCCGGACATTTGTGTTAAGTTGGCGTCCCTTCACGAACCCCGTCTGGTCTTCATGGACTACCCCTGGCACACAGTCCTCTATCCTGGTTGCCAGGACCTTTGCTAACAGCTTGGCGTCAACATTCAGGAGGGAGATGGGCCTGTAGGACCCGCACTGGACCGGGTCCTTGTCCCGCTTCAAAATCAAGGAGATCAGGGCCTGCGACATTGTTGGGGGCAGAACCCCCCCCTCGCGCGCCTCATTAAATGCTCGCACCAGCACTGGACCCACCAAGTCCACAAATTTCCTGTAAAACTCCACCGGGAACCCATCCGGCCCCGGCAAAATACATCTTAAGCTACACTGGTCTCAGGGACACACAAAGTCCCTTCCAGGCACACCAGGTGAATGTGGTAAGACACACTCCTCTCTGAATCCAAGTATATGTCTGTTGATTTCTCCTCAAAATCCCTCCAGATTATTCTAATACTGTGAGCCACCTTGTCTCACTGAACTCTGGCTTCCACACCAGTGATTTCAAGTCATACTTCAAAATCTTCTTTTAAATGATGCTTCTCCTCTGCTGCTTCCATCCAGGTTTCACTTTCAGATTTTACACGCCCTCCTTTCAGGTTTCCTTTTTTGCACAAACTCCGAGGTCCAGCCACCGATTTCAACAATTATTTCAAATAATGTCTCCCAAACCAAAGTCATTCCTTAGCACTACTGCAGATATCTTTCTGGCCACTCAGGATCCAATGCTATTTCAAGTCTCTGTGAATTCACTGTTCCGGTCCCCAGCTTCCTCTGTTCCATTAACTCCAGACTTCTTGGAAACCTCTCTTTGTTTCTCTAGTTTTCTGAACAAGTTGAACTTCAGATTTCCGATATCCGTTTTCTTAATCATTGCTGCACAGTATGGCTTTTCTTCCAACAAGACTAAGAAGGATGTTCCCTCTTTAGTCTTCTAAAGCCACTTCTAGTAGAGCTAGCACAATCACTTCTAGCAGAGCTGGGAGAGCTGTCTTCTCTCACTACCTCTCCCCAACTGCTCTGGCTTCCAGTTAAAAATCAGAACAAAGGAAAGCCCTTCTGCTTGGAAAAGCAATGAATTACTTCTGTTTACCCTTTATGTCGTAGCCCTCTCTAAGCACAATAGAATCCCTCTTGGAATTGATACCAACCCCCACACATACAAACACCTTTGACCAGCATGAGTACAACTGTGAGTTTTACCGTTCTCGGCAGAGAAACATGAAATTAAATCCACTAAAAACTTAAACTTAAACTATAATGTTTACCAATACAAATATAAATCCTTTAAAACTATCTTTATTTTCCGAACACTAATGAGATAGTTGATGCATTGGTTTTAATTTTCCAAAATTTCCTAGATACAGAGAAGATTCCACTAATCTGGGAGATAGAAAATGTAATAGAAAGTTACAGGAAGGAAACTACAGGCCAGTTCGCCTAACGACTGTCGTATGAAAATGTTCAAAGCCGGGCCACCCAGCGGCGCAGTTGTTAGCACTGCTGCATCACAGCGCCGAGGACCTGGGTTCCATCCCGGCCCCGGGTCATTGTCCGTGTGGAGTTTGCACTATGCAGGGTAGGTGGATTGGCCATGCTGCGTTGCCCCTTAATTGGAAAAAAATAACTGGGTACTCTAAATTTATTTTTAAAAAATGTTCAAAGCTATTATTAAAGCTGCCATGGGAGGGCATTTGGAAAATTTCAAGGCAATCAGGTAGCGTCAAGTGGCTTTGTAAAAGGGAAATCGTGTTTAACCAATTTACTGGAGTTCTTTGAAGGAATCACATGTGCTGTAGATGAAAAATTAAAATGAAAAAAAGAGGAAAAGGGGAAATGGTGGATGTTCCGTACTTAAATTCCCAGAAGGCATTTGAAAATGTGTCACATCAAAGATTACGGCGTAAAATAAAAACTGATGGTGTAGAGAGTAACATATTGGCATGCATTGAAGATTGGCTCACGAACAGAGAATTGGCATAACTGGGTCTTTTTCTGGTTGGCAGGATGTAATGAGTGGTACGACTCCTGCTCCTAATTTGTATGCTTGTATGTACAAAAATCATTTAAAATCTGTGCCCTCACATTCGCAATCCTTTTAGGAGCAAGAACAGTTTCTCCCGATCTAGTTTGGCCTGCGTTCTCATGAGCGGCCCACGAGTAAATGGGTTCCTCAGGCAGGGTTTCCTTTCAAAAGGATAATGTATCTATTTCCTTCTTGGTTTTATTTTGTCTCCTCATCCCCAGAGCCACGGACTCGCGCTAGGATTATGTTGTACAACTGTGGCCCACAAGCCCCCGCGGAACTGCATTGCAACAACAATCAACAAGCAGGTGAAAAAAGGGAGTCACACAGAGATTGAATGAAAGAAATACCATGCCAAGATCAGACACACAACAACTGTGTGCCTTCAGTCATGAATGGCTCTGTAAATCTGCCAGGTGGAGCTCATTGCCCAGCTGTGAATGCACTGCACTCCACGTGCGCACAAGGTTTCAGTGTCCATGTTTAAGCAGTGGGTAGAAATTGGCAGTACCCATAATCTCTCCTTGGATTTGATGTTTTTATGATTGTGAGCACACCCTTGTTACCCAGCAACCAGTCGCACTCTTATGCCACTATTGACAATTTGACACCTATTTTCAGAGGATGAAGTCATTCATCCGCCTTCACTGATCTCCCTGAAAGCAGCGCCCAAAAGCAGACAGTCCTTAACTCTCTCCTTGCCTTCCTTCTTCATTCACTGCATTTTTGTCCCCCACCCCTCTCTTTCGCAATCTCTGGGATGTGCATTTCCCTTGCGAATCCCCTAATTCCTGAAACAGCCCTTGTTCACACACTTTAAAGGCTTCCAAGGCCCACACTTGGCTTGCTCCAGGCACTGTTCCTGACCTCCCTCAGCATCCGTGAGCCTTGCTGCTGTCTGCTATCAGGGGCTTTTACTTCTTCTCAGCTACATGACTATTACATCCCACCGGCACCACCAGTGAAACACCCCACCGGAGTGTCAGGAATCCCACCGTGCTTTTGAAACCATGAAACTATTATTGATTGTCATAAAAAGACAGCTGCTTCACAAATGTCCTTTAGGGAAGGAAATCTGCCGTCCTTACCCGGTCTGGCCTACATGTGACTCCAGATCCACAGCAATGTGATTAACTCTTAAATGGCCTTTGAAATAACCTAGCAAGCCATTCAGTTCAAGGGCAATAAATGCCGGCCCAGACAGCGATGCCCACATCCCATGAACTGCGGAGTCAGCACGTTCTCCCCGTGTCTGCATGGGTTTCCTCTGGGTGCTACAGTTTCTTCCCACAGTCCAAAGATGAAATGAAATGAAAATCACTCATTGTCACAAGTAGGCTTCAAATGAAGTTACTGTGAAAAGCCCCTAGTTGCCACATTCCGGCGCCTGTTCGCGGAGATGTACAGATAAGGTGGATTGGCCATGCTGAATTGCCCTTAGGTTAGGTGGGGTTGCTGTGTTACGGGATAGGGTGGAGGTGTGGACTTAGGGAGGGTGCTCTTTCCAAGAACCGATGCAGACTCGATGGGCCGAATGGCCTCCTTCTGCACTGTAAATTCTATGATTCTATTTATGAATAAAAAAGAAGGTTCAAGGATTTTGACCCAGTTCCAAATCAAGATGATGGCTTTGAGAATAACTTGCAACTGGTGATATTCCCATGCATTTGCTGCCCTCATCCCTCCAGTGGCAGAGGTTGGATGTTTGGAAGGTGATATGGTGCTACAATCCACCTTCAATGTGGTGCACACTGAGAGGATGTTCAGGAAAGGGGGTGACAGTCACTTTCTGATATTACTCACTTCCTTGACTCTTTGCAGCTCTGTTGATGCCCTGCGCTTGTTCAGTGTGGAGTGACACACATGACAATCAATGATACAATAAACCTGACAATAAACCTGACCATGACAGAGCACAAAGGGACTCAATCAATTCCTGGTCTGCAGGTGTTGAAAGAAAATAGGCAAACTTTCCTATTGAAGAATCTTTACTAGTTTCCATTCAGCCACGACCCTTACAGGTGTCACCTGCTCAGCTGGAAGCACTTCTGCCTCAGAGCCGGAAGCTTGTGGATTCAAGTCCCACTCAGAGTAAAAAGCTCAATAATCTCAGCCAACATCCCCAAGTGCAGCAGTGAGGGGTTGCTGTGCTGCTGAATGGGCTGTCTTTCAGATAAGATATTCAACTAAGGGCTTGATTGCTCTCTGATGGGCCTAAATGTTCTCATAGCACAATTCAAAGAAAAGCAGAATTGCTGATTGTCATGTTCTGTCGACTGGCCGAAGTGAATGATGAACTACAGAACATGTAGTTTCAATTAATTTGTATAGAACAAACCACTTGGTAAGATAACTAGAATAACTGAACAAAAAACGAACACAAAACAACTCTGGTGGAACAACTGCAAATACATCTATCTCCCAGCACGATCAACTCCTAACTCCCAGATCACATGGTGGTGTGATGGATTTACAATGCCATCCAGTGGTCGGAGATCATGGATAACATTATTTACAAACTTCCATTATGCATATCATCACACTGATAACTAATATTTACATCTCAATCAACAATCACCAAAACCGACGAACCGGTCATGATCACAGACCACAATTCGTAATAACAAACACCAACACCTCCTCCACAATAGTCCTCAATACCGGGGCCCCGCAAGGCTGCGTACTTAGCCCCCTACTCTACTCCCTGCACACACACGACTGCGTGGCAAAATTTGGTTCCAACTCCATCGACAAGTTTGCTGACGATACGACCATAGTGGGACGGATCTCGAATAACGACAGGTCAGAATACAGGAGGGAGATAGAGAACCTAGTGGAGTGGTGCAGTGACAACAATCTATCCCTCAATGCCAGCAACACTAAAGCTGGTCATTGACTTCAGAAAGCAAGTACTGTACACACTTCTGTCAGCATCAACGGGGCCAAAGTGGAGATGGTTAACTGTAAATTCCGCAGGGTACACATCTCCAAAAATCTGTCCTGGTCCATCCATGTCGCCGCTACCACCAAGAAAGCACAACAGCGCCTATACGTCCTCACGAAATTAAGGAAATTCGGCATGTCCACATTAACTCGAACCAACTTTTACAGATGCACCATAGAAAGCATCCTATCTAGCTGCATCACAGCCTGGTATGGCAACTGCTTGGCCCAGGACTGCAAAATACTTCAGAGAGTCGTGAACACAGCCCAGTCCATCACACGAACCTGCCTCCCATCAATTGACTTCATCTGTACCTCCCGCTGCCTGGGGAAAGCGGGCAGCATAATCAAAAACCCCTCCCATCCGGCTTACTCTTCCAACTTCTTCCATCGGGCAGGAGATATAGAAGATATAGATATAGGAGATATAAAGCCTGAGAACACGCACTAACAGACTCAAAAACAGCTTCTTCCCCGCTGTTACCAGACTCCTAAACGACCCTATTATGGGCTGACCTCATTAACCCTACACTCTTGTATGCTTCACCCGATGCCAGTGTTATGTAGTTACATTGTGTACCTTGTGTTGCCCGATTAGTTATTTTCTTTTATTTTCTTTTCTTTTCATGTACTTAATGATCTGTTGAGCTGCTCGCAGAAAAATACTTTTCACGTGACAATAAACAAAATCCAATCCAATCCAAATGATCACACTGCTGCTGTGGAAGCTTGTTGTGTGCAATGGGATATTTAACAGCCCAATACTGTTTATGGAAAACTCATAGCTTTCAAAACGCAACTGCATAAATAAATCCTTGAAGGAAAAAGCATTGTGGAGAGACAGGAAAGAGCAGAGAGTGCGGTAAGCTGCATTGCTCTAAGAAAAATCTTGAAAGATTGAGGGGCCCAATTGCCTCCTCCTGCGTTGTACTACTATATCTGCCGCAACTGGCAGGGACCAATCACTCAGCAAATCAGCCATGATCGCATTGAATGGTGAAACTGGCTTCAGAGATTGAATGTTCCTTCGAGGACTATCTTTCTGACAGTGCAACACTCCCTTGGTACTGCACTGGAGATAACTGGCAAGATTTAGGAGCTCACATTCCCTGGTCCAAGGCTCAAACACAGGTGCCACCAAATGAGTCACGTTGACTTGCCAGTGTCCAGTTCCAGTCAATAATTCCTGTTCACTTTCTTGTCAACGTGAGAAAGATGCTCATCAAAATGCTCGTCAAAAATGGATCAATTGTGAATGTTTCGAACCCAGGTCCTCGGCGCCATAAGCAGCAGTGCAAACTACTGCGGCACCGTGCTGCCCCACCACCCCGTGTCTTTAACATAGCAAAACTTCCCAGTCATTTCGCAGGAATGAATCCAACAAAATGCACAGAAGGAGATATCAGGACAGGTCAAAGAGGTAAGGTTAAAGAGCGTCGTAAAAGAGGAGAGATATGTAGAGAAGCAGAAAAAATTAGGCAACAAATTCCTGTGCTTCGGGGATAAAATACATCATATTTGGGATATTGAGAAGAAATGATTACAATGTGGGAACACATTACAACCCTGTCAACTATTCCTCCAGCTGCTGTCACAGGGAACATTCCCAATTTCTGGAACACAAGCTTCTGAACAGAGGTTACACTTACACAGGAGAAACAGATTGAAAACAAGACTGAATGAGCAGCAAGGCTCCAAGTTTAGAAACCCAAGTCTGAGTTATTTAAATGCTTAATCATTGGTTGCAAGGCCTAAGTTGACATAGCCGTGAGGCAGCTGTGCTAACCACTAGGCCACCGTGCTGCCCGTCTTTATAATTTTTTTACGGCAGAGCTAGATAGCTCTTGAGAAGCAAGGGCGTGCAAGGTTATCAGGGATAGTCAGAAATGTGAAGTTGTGGTTACAATCAAATCAACCATGATCTTCTTGAATGGCCTTGTAGCCAACTCCAGCTAACAAATTGCATGTTTGCATAACATCCAAATTGCTCAGGTTCATGCTTCTAATAGCAATCAATCTCTAACCAGCAAGGGCATCACGGTGGTGCAGTGGTTCGCCCTGTTGTCTCACGGCGCCGAGATCTCAGGTTCGATCCCGACTCTGGGTCACTGTCCGTGTGGAGTTTGCATATTCTCCCCGTGTTTGCGTGGGTTTCGTCCCCACAACCCAAAGATGGTGCAGGGTAGGTGGATTGGCCACGCTAAATTGCCACTTAATTGGAAAAAATGAATTGGGTACTCGAAATTTATTTTTTAAAATCTTTAACCAGCAAAAGCCTGTGGACAGACTGTTGAAGGGATTGCCGGGGAAGGAACAAGGGGATTTATAGCAAGATTGCGCATGGCCAATAGGCTCTGTGCCTCCAAGTACTACTCAGCTATGGGGTTCTCTCAACCTGCTCAACTCTATAGAGCTCTACTCAGCCAATACCAGGGAGGCGGGAGGATTTAAAATATAAGTTTATTCCTCTTGAGATCGGCCAGCTAAGTTAGTTTATTGATATTTTTGCTTGAGTAGTCATTGCAGCTGGTGCCAAATGCAAGCCAAGTTGGAGAGACAGCTGCTGAACGCTGCCTGCCAATTGCAGGTCAGGGTTTGCATCAGTTTCACACATTCAAATGGAGGGACAAATATTGCCTGCAATAAATTTCCAAGCAGCTTGTTTTTTAAAAAAATGTTTCCAATGAAGGTGCAATTTAGCGTGGCCAATTCACCTACCCTGCACATCTTTGAATTTGTGGGGGTGAGACCCACGCAGACACGGGAAGAATCTACATACTCCACACGGACAGAGACCCGGGTCCGGAATTGAACCCGGATCCTCAGCACCATGAAGCACAAGTGCTAACCACTGTGCTATCCTGCCGCCCTTCCAAGAAGTCTCTTGGTTGGTTAGTCTTGCCGCCTTTCAAGAGTACTGGGAGTGTGCAACCTTCTCCTCTCTTCAATCTCAAATTGTACAGTTTGAGCTTGGCTGTTATCTATCCAGGAGGCCGCCTGGCGCAGTGGGTATAGTCTCTGCCTCTGGGCCGGAAAGTCAGGGTTTGAGTCCTATCCCTGGACTTGGAGGCCAAGGAGGATGTGTCAATAATGTGGTCTTCCAACACATGCCAATGGCAAGCAGTAAGAGAGACTCGTGGTCAGCCGTGCTTGATGCAGAGTGACGACAGGTTGGAAACCTGTTCCAGGAAAAACCTCGCTATGGGAACAGGTGGAAGTCTGCCTTGTGCATCATTAGGTGTGAGAACAGAAACAACAGACAACTATCTATCCTGTATGGCACATTCCATTCTCTGAAAAGAGAGCCCCACAGAGTCGCCTTCATTAACTCATCTCTCACCCCTTTTCCTCCTGCTTGCTCGCTTTATTGTAATCTCTCATTTCCATCAGATAAATTAGAACTCGGGTCAATAACTGTTGGACCTTCTTTTCCTCTCTCAGTGAAAATATATTATCAGCATAGTCTCAGATGAATTCAAGCCTTTCTTACCATCTCATTGTTCCTTATAACCATCAAAATAAAAATCAACAATCTTTATGTCCTGTAGATTTCTTATTCTCTTCATTTCGAGGCAACTGAATAATTTCTCATTTTTCTCCAAAGTGGCAAAGTAGACATTACTTACATTTCCCCATATGGAAGCTTGGAATGGAATCCAGCCCTCAGGGGCAGCTCCAGTAATCCAACAACTGACCCAGGCAGCTCTGCAAGCCTCCAGGGTAGTGTTTACCAACATCAGTATCATTGAATCTGGAGACTGCAGCCACACTTCCCACTTTACTGAAGGTAACACTGCAAGGAAGTGCCAAAATGCTTTTCATTGTTCTATTTGTACAGGCAGCACTTGGAGCTTTGACCTGATGATACGTCCGGTTTCAGCTGGTTGAGCCACAGCAGTCTCTCTCTCTCTCTGCACGCACTTGGGCATCCCAAACACTAACCACTGCACTTAAATTTTCTGCTCTGAGCTAAATATGATGTGTGCTAGAATGCACACGACTGGATAAACATTATACAATGGTACATTTCACAATAGCTTCCATGATAGACTCTCCAATGTGTTGCTGTGTTTTCCTGCTGGTCAGAATCAGGCCAAAAAGAAAAATTTTAATCAAGCTGCTGGCTTTTCAAATCCAAATCATCCAACTTTTCTCTACAAGCCTCGTCAACTGCAATGGTAGCCTGCCAGTCTAATTGACCGTGAACCTTCATCAAATCTTTCAAAAGTAGTTGGACCAGGAGACAAGCACCAAATCATGGCTACATGGTAAAGTCACAGTGGATTACACATTAAGTCATGAACCCTTTGAAGATGCTGATGATTGCAGATTGCAATCTCCAAATGTAAGACAGCGCTGTCTGTATGGAACCATGGCTGGAAAAGCTGAACTGTGATGCACAAGCACTTTATTCATGACGTCAACAGAATCAACCCCTATCATCTAAAAGCCTGAGCAAGATTTCAATAAAGAGTGCATTAGGGTGACAAGCTAAAATTGGGGTCTGTAAATTAAGGCTTGTAATGTGTTTAAGACATCGGTTGATTCTCTGCTACCTTTACTTCTGTATATAGTGAATACACCTGAGTGGGTAATTCAGGAATGCTCCAATGTCGGGAGTAACTCAGTTCACTCAACACTTGGAAAAATTCCAAATACCTGCTTTCAACCTCTCACAATGACAAACCATTGCTTTGTCTAATCTGATTCAGACACTCTGCAATCAATTGAAAATGAAAATCGCTTATTGTCACAAGTAGGCTTCAATGAAGTTACTGTGAAAAGCCCCTAGTCGCCACATTCCGGCGCCTTTTCGGGGAGGCTGGTACGGGAATTGAACTGTGCTGCTGGCCTGCCTTGGTCTGCTTTCAAAGCCAGCAATTTAGCCCTTTGCTAAACCAGCCCCTGGTTCTACAGCTGTTGTCACACCAACACACCCCAGGCACTTATTTCGTGAAAACACAAAAACATATCCACAATAAGAAGCATGACTATCCCTAGAATGGAACTTTGATTAGACCGGCATCGTCTCAACTCACTGGTAAGACTCCATTCCACAAGTGCAATCACGGTGAGAATGGCCCAACTGAAGCAATGCATTCAATTCTATTTACTCTCTAGTTCCTTGTTCCTGGGCAGTGTGTTGGTCTCAAGGTCTCTTGTCTTGTAATTTCAATTCCCAACCTCCAGATTTATTTATCAACATGTCACAAAAATCAAGTGTGCTACCTCCACTCAATGCCTTTAGTATACAATCTGCAAAGAGAACAAAGAAAATTGCAGTCTTCAAATGGAGAAGGGTAGTAGAATAGAATGCAAAGGAAAACACATTTGCTGTCTTTCTCCTTAAACTTCACCATTTATTTTGATTACAGAACTCATCACCAGGAAAATGGAAAAGTTTACCTCCTCCTTTCTACATCCAGCTCCTTGGCGAGATTATCGCAAACATTAACACCAGAGCCCATATATGTCCATGAAGGACAGTTGCAAAGAATCCCTTTAGTACAGAAGGAAGCCATTCAGCCCATTGAGTCTGAACTGATCCTCTGAAAGAGCACTCTATCTGGGCCCACACCCCCACCCGATCCCCATGACCCGCACACTGATTCTGACCAATCCACCTAACCTGCACATCTTTGGAGTGTGGCAGGAAACCAGAGCACCTGGAGGAAAACCCCCCCCCCCGACACGGGGAGAACATTAAAACTGCACACAGACAGTCAAACCTGGGACGCTGGAGCTTTAAGGCAGCAGTGCTAACACTGTGTCACCATGCCATTTCACATCTTCTCTGAACCCTTCCCTTGTTTCTAATTTATCAAGAAATTTTCTTCAACCAGTGATTAAGATGAAAATGGCCATCTCTGGTCCCTGCCACAGACTCCAGTGCCCAGCCATCTCTCTCCCGCATCAGTGTCTGACACAAGGAATATTACATGTTGAAAACACAGTAACCAACAAAAACGGCCAGGACACAGACTGGAAAACAGGGTGCAGCTGTGCAGGGTGAGGACTTTCTGGAGTACAAGGAGTCCAGTCCATCTATTTTTACTGAACCACTTGGCAACAAGAAAAGCAGGTTATGTGATAAAGGAAGTATTCTGACACAGGTACTGGTGATCAGGAATGGAGCGATTAGTTTAAAAAAGAGCCAGATTGCACGCATTCACAGTAATAAGGACACAGGTGTTCCATCCAGCCACAGTGCATCTCCAGGTTCTGGAGATGTGCAGAAGAATAGTTTCAATGCCAATGTCAGGCAGAAAAATCCAATTCTGTGCAGCAGTCTTCTGCACTGGATACACAGTGCACAGTTAATCAACCATCTCATCAGGATCAGCAAATTGTCCATAGAAAACCCAGAGCCATGGAATGGCCACAGCGCACAGGCCCAGTGTCTCTTCTTGGATAGTACCTCCCAAACCCATAACCTACCATTAGCAAGGAGAATGGAGGCAACGTCTGGGTCCACCACCATCTCCAATTTACACACCACATGTCAACATATCTGTACGGTCACTTGACATAATTTTGTAAACCAAAGGTTGTAAGAGAGAGATAACAGCATTAATTATCAGAGGGGCTGTATCGATGAGCAAACATTGATCAGGATGTGGGTATTCATTTTAAGAAAATAAGTCAAAGGCATGACCTACTAGATCTTTAGCATTATGAAAGGGCTCAATAGGTTTGCTGCAGAAAGATGCTGCCCTAAGCAGGTGAATCCAGAATTGAGGGCTATAAATATAAGACGGTTACGACAGAGAATTCATGAGAAAACTCTTCACCCAGTGGTTAGAATATGGAACTCACTGCCACAGGGAGTGCTTGAGGTGAATAGCTTAGGCATATTCAACAGAAAGTTAGATAAATGCAATGAAGAAGAACGGAATAGAAGGATATGTTTATGGGATTCAAAGGGAAAAAGCTGACCTTTATCCAACGCCTTTCACAATGCTGAAAGCTAATGAGGTAGTTTTGAAGTGTAGTCAGTGTTGGAATGTATGAAACACTGCAGCCAATTTATACACAGTAAGCTCCCAGATACAGCAATTTGCAAATGACCAGCATGGACATATTGAGATGGATGATAGAAGCAATATGGTGGATTGAGTAATTTGACTATCTGGCGCTCTTTAGATATAATCCAAGGCTAAGGGAATGACTATTATTTTTTGGAACTGTTTAAACAGTACTGGAGGAGAAATCTTGTATTCCATGGCTTTACACAATCAGCTCATTCATTCATTTATTATTTTTCCCATCTCTTAATAAAAACTGGTGCGTGAGCATATGTGATTTCCCATCGTTATCACAGAAGTGAAATTCACAGGGAAACACATTTTCTTGGTAATATACATGTCAGCGGTTCATAAAGGCTCATTGTTCACCTGGGGAATGCTATCTCAGATCACAGTGTGAACACGGTCACAGTTTGGTCAGGATTGTGTGTTTTGGATGCAAGACAAGAATCGGGAATGAGCTTGGAAACCAACATCCTCGTCTCTTAGCACATTGTCCTTCACGGCCTACCTGTCCTTCCAGCATTATTTGCACAGCTCCACTGTTGGCTCAAAGGGTGCAGCACAGACAGACTTTCTACTTCTGGTTGTAATCCATTGCTTGAAAATGCATGTATCGACAGGCACTGAGAGAAGATGGATCTGTCTCAGTTGCGATGCTGCTCATGGTCAAAAAGGCTGTTTATATTTGCTTTCTGCACACACGCAAAGCACAAAGTACCTGAAGGCGACCAGCACCTATGAAATCAAAATCCAATGCAAAAGTGAGCCACTTTAGGTAACAAAGGAAGAAAAAGCATAAAAATAACTTCTGTTTGAGCAAATAACAGGAACAGGACTAAATCAAAGCTCATGACCACTATTTGCTTATGGAGAGACAGCAGCTTCTGTCTATCTTTGGAGCTTAGGAAATCGAAGCAGTCATGCTTCCAAATGGCATTCCAATCTGGATGTGACAGATGATACTTCGATGCTCACCGAACCTGTCCTTTTAACGCCACAGTTCAGGTGAGTCAACTGGTTTAAAACAAGTTAAGTCAGGCATCTGTAGCCACGCATAGCCCCAAGGCAGGAAGCTGACTTTTAACTGATTTGATTTTGATTTGATTTGATTTATTGTCACATGCACTGAAGTACAGTGAAAAGTCTTTTCTGTGACCGAGGGAACGTACACAGTACGTAGATAGTAGAGAAAAGAATAATCAACAGAGAATATTGACAAATGGTACATCGACAGTGATTGGTTACAGTGCGGAACATGGGCCAAACAAAGCAAATACATGAGCAAGAGCAGCATAAGGCGTTGTGAATAGTGTTCTTACAGGGAGCAGATCAGTTGGGGGGGGTGGGGGGGGGGTAGTCGTTGAGGAGTCTAGTAGCTGTGGGGAAGAAGCTGTTCCTATGTCTGGATGTGCGAGTCATCAGGCGTCTGTACCTTCTGCCTGATGGATGGAAGAAGGCAATGCCTGGGTGGGAGGGGTCTCTGACAACGCTGTCTGCCTTCCTGAGGCAGCGGGAGGTGCAGACAGAATCAATGAGAGGATGGCAAGCTTGTGTGATGCATTGGGCTGGGTTCCCCACACTCTGGAGTTTCTTGCGATCTTGGGCCGAGCAGTTGCCATACCAGGCTGTGATGCAGCCGGATAGGATGCTCTCTATCGCACATCTGTAGAAGTTTGCTCAATCATTTCAGGCTCTGATGAATATCTGTCCTCCTTTTTTGGGAAGAAATGCGATATCTGTAGCATAACAAACCTATACTTGGCGTGTATTGGATAAAGGGGATTTGGTGGATGTCCTGGACTTGGATTTTCAAGAGGCATTTGATATCATGCCACGACAAAGGTTATTGTTGAAAATAAAAGCTCATGGTGTAGAGGGTAACATATTGGCATGGATTGAAGATTAACTACCAGGAAATGAAAAGTAGACAAGGTTGGTAAGATGTAACAAGTGACTGAGGTCTTAACTATTTATAATTTACACACAAAAAAATTTACAATCTACACATCAATGATTTGGATGAAAGGACCAAAGGTTTTAGTTGCTAAATTTGACGATTACACAAAGATAGATAGGAACGTAAGCTGTGAAAATCTAAGTCCAGTACATCCACCAAATCCCCTTTATCCAATACATGCCAAGCATAGGAAGTGAAAAAGGGATATTGATAGGTTTAGTGAGTGGGAAAAGATTTGGCAAACAAAGTATAATGTTGGGAAAACATGAAATTGGCAGAAAGAGTAAAAACAAGCATATCATCTCAATGGTGAGAGATTCTCGAGTTTTGAGATGCAGAGGGATCTGGGTGTTCTAGTGCATGAATCGCGAAAGGTGAACGTGTAGGTGTACCAAGTAATTATGAAAGCTGAGGGAATGAAATAAAAAAGTGGAAAAATGCGCTTCAGTTATACAGGATATTGCGGAGGTCACAGTTGAGTACTGTGTACAGTTTTGGTATCCTTATTTCAGGAAAGACATAAATACATTGAAAGCAGTTCAGAAAAGGTTGATTGACTGGAATGGGAGGGTTGGCTCATATGGAAAGGTTGGACAGACTAGGTTTGTATCTGCTGGAGTTGAGAAAGGTGGTGGAAGCAGAGTCTTTGAATATTTTAAGGCAGAGCAAGATAGATTCTTGTTAACTGAGGAGGTGAAGGTTTTTCAACCAAGAGGGTGAAAGTTTTTTGGGGGGGGGGTTGCGGAAATGTGTTGAGATTCATATCAGATAAGCCCTGATATTAATGAATGGCAGAGCAGGCTCATAAATTGCTCTGAGTTCGCTACATGTCATCAGAGACTCCACTCCCAAGAAAAGCTTTATTATCTGATAGGGACTTTGGCAGGTTCTGAGGTCATGCAAGGGGCTGGAAAAATCACTGATTGTCATAAAAACCTATTTGGTTCACTAATGTTCTTTAAAGAAAGAAATCTGCTATTCTTACCTGGTCTGGTCCACAAATGACTCCAGATCCACAGCAATGTGGTTGACTTTTAACTGCCCCCTCTGAAATGGTCCAGCAAGCCATTCAGTTCAATGGCAACTAGCGATGGACAACACATTCTGGCTGTGTCAGCGACGTCCACATCCAACAATAAATTTCAGTTATCCCGTGGTGCATTGTTGGCAAGGGGGGAGTCAGTGACTTGTCAAAGCAACAAGCTTGTCTTTGGGGGCAGAGATGCATTAAACAACCAATAATATGAGGGTAATAGGAGGCAAAAGATTATTTTCTGAAACAATCAACACACCATCTGTTACCTGCTGTGACCTCAGCATGTCCCAGACTGTTTGTGCTGAAGTGTAGTCACTGCAGTAATGTGGGAAACATGGAAGCCATATTGCACACAGCAGGCTCCCACAAACACTGATGTGATCGGGACCAGCTGAACGGTTTTCATGGCATTAGTTAAAGGCATGTTGGTCAGGACACCTCTCCTTCTTTCAAATAGCACCAAGAATCTGTAAAGTGCACCCAAGAGGGCAAGCAGACCTCAGTTTAATGCCTCATTCAAAAGGCTGCATGGTTAACAATGCTGCACGCAACTATCAACAAGAGGCAGTAAAGAGCACTGAATCCCAACCCAGCTGTTTTTCCCCACAAGGTTGTTTAGACACTGGATGGAAGTCCAAACGCACAAAGCAGCAGCAGTTATAATAAGGTGTCCGGATACAATCTGCAAACCACTCATTCACTAAAATATTCCAAATACTTTCACTTGTGGCTTTAAAAAACATTTCCAGAGCTTATAAAAGAACGAATAACATGCAAGGAATCAGTGACATACTTTGTCTCCAGTGAACTTGAAACCTGAACCATCACTTCAACCTGAGCCAGCATTTGAACAAAGAGTCTTGTAACACAGCCTTTCATGGAACAATGATCCACTCCTGGTGCATTCCAAATATCACTTCTTACAAGGTTGCTTGAAATTGCTGCATTTAACTCGAAAATGGCTTGTCACCCCTCAAATTTACCATTCAGGTATCAATTTGACATGAGACCTGCAGATTATTTTTGAAGTATGATTCGGGGTGAGAGCAAATGCGATAAGATGTCGTTTTTTTGCCATTTATTTGCTCTCTCGCTCTGGATATTTTTCGCTTCTTAGTTTCCAACAACTCCCACAGCTTTCACTTACCCAAGTTTTGTGGTAATGCGATGAGAACAAACCCGAGAACCCTCTGCAACCTGATACTAATTTCATCACCCACACACCATCCACACCACCGCATCTTTGGAACACAGGAGCACGTTATTACAATGGACTGAGACTCTGGTTTTAACTGCTGAACATACTTGCCAAATGGTTGAAGAACAAAGTAAATAGCAGCTACAACCGACATAAGAGTTAAAACAGAAAATGCTGGGAAAACTCAGCAGGTCTGGCAGCATCTGTGGAGAGAGAGAAACAGAGTTAATGTTATGAGCCTGTATGATTTCTTCAGTTACGAAGCCTCACTATCTTTTCAGCAGAAAATAAAACATTTTGAAAATGTGTTAGAACATAGAACATAGAACAGTACAGCACAGAACAGGCCCTTCGGCCCTCAATGTTGTGCCGAGCCATGATCACCCTACTCAAACCCACATATCCACCCCATACCCGTAACCCAACAGCCCCCCCCCCCCCCTTAACCTTACATTTATTAGGACACTACGGGCAATTTAGCATGGCCAATCCACCTAACCCGCACATCTTTGGACTGTGGGAGGAAACCGGAGCACCCGGAGGAAACCCACGCACACAGGGGGAGGACGTGCAGACTCCACACAGACAGTGACCCAGCCGGGAATCGAACCTGGGACCCTGGAGCTGTGAAGCATTTATGCTAACCACCATGCTACCCTGCTGCACATCTGCAATAAGCAAAGTATGCAAGACACAACACTAGGGACACATCTCCTGCTCTTTTTCGGACTGTGGGATCTTATCCATCCAACTGATGGGACAGTCAGGGCTTTGATTTAATGTCTCATCTGAAAGATGGTGGGGGCGATTTAACAGGACAAGTTCTAAGTGCTGTAGTGAGCGAGGTTTTCCTAGAGCTCCTGACCACTGTCCAATGGCACTTAGTCACATTTTGGGCCCTTGCGAGTTTCTCTCCGGGCGAGCTCACACAAAATTATTTTCATTTCTGGGGAGTTGAACTCGCAGGCCAGGCTAGTTACTCACAGATAGGGCCACCATTTTGAAAGGGTGCCCTGATTTCTAAGTGAACGTGTGAGTTCTCTCCACCGCCCCTCCAACCATGGGCAATGTCACCTGCCACACATGGGCACTACCCCATCCCCTCCAAGTGAGGACACCCTGCTATAGGGTCGCTGAGGCCTCCCCCCCGCTTTTCAGGCTGCATCACAGCCTTTTGGGGCCCCTCCTCCTTTCCGTGAATCCCCACCAACCTTCCAGAGGCCCCTTCATACCGCTTTCATCCCACCCCACCACCCTCCATCGCCACTCCTTTCATGGGCATTGCTCTCTCAGGCCCTTAGCCATGGCAGTGCCACCCTGGCACCTGTGCACTGCCACCCTGGTAGTGCTCCTGTCAACCTGGCAGTGCCAAGGTGCCAGACGAGCAGTGCCATGGTGTCCAGGTGGGGAAGTGAATGCCACCGTGCCCTGTCCCTGCCCACTCAGGGGCTTCCACCCGCCTAGGAGACCCTCCAGTACTGTTCAGCCTGGTCTTCGTTTGTGTGGACCAGTACTAATAGTCGCTCGTGGGAACTCTCGCTGGTGAGATCCCAGGAGGCCGTTAGATAAGGCAACCATCTCCCGATTCGTGATTATTGGTTTCTCACCCCGTCTAGGCAAGTTCTGGAATCCACCAACGGGAGCAATCTGGTTAGATCGCAAACCACTTGCTGCCTAGAGAAGTTCCAGGTTTAGGCTGCTCCCGCGATCTAACCAGCTCGCACAGATTCTCGCCCGTTGTCTCAGACAGTGCAGCACTTCCGTTACTACACTATAGAATGTACTTACATGATATACTCAAGTCTCTGCAGCATTCCTTGAACGTACAATGGTCCAACTCTGAGGCAAAAGTGCTACCCAGTCAGCCAAGGCTGGCACTTGAGGCATAAAAAACAAAACATGCTGGAAACACTCAGCAACCCAAGTTTTGCTGCAACAGTACCAACCTGAAACATTAACTCTTCTCCTTCATGATGGTGCCTGATTTTCAGCCTTTTTTTGTCTCAGATTTTCAGCATCTGGACTGTCTTTATTCCGAGACAGCATTAATCACCTTGAAAAGGTGACCAGGAGCATTAAATTGAAAATAAGTAAACCACTGCTAACATATGCATGCAATTGAAAAAAAATGTCCAGTAATGAGTTGATTATCTTGGCTCTTGGGTAGCTGGTCACTCAGCACTGAACCAATCATAAAACTATCAAAAACAAGTGAGTAGAAACTCCTACAAGTGAAACTGGTTTTAAACGAATGTACGAGGATATAATAAAATCAGTTCATAGATAACTAATTCATTAACAAAAATGCTCATATTTAAAATGCTTACGTATTTTGCTAATCGTTAAGGTCATTCAATAATTAAAAAGGGCAGGCAGAAAGCACAGGAAATGAGGTGACCACTTGAAGCACTCTTGAGCTCCACCTATGGATCAAGGGATAAAATACAACCCAATGCACAACCACCTCCAATTCCAGATTTGTGCAGTGACCCGACAAGTTGCTCCAACTTTCCAAACTGACCCTGAAGCACAGAGGAATAAACAACCTTGATAACGCTTGTTGCGAAGTTTGTGTGTACATATGACGCAACCAGTACCAGAGCCAACTGCGATCCTCGACTTGCTCAAGTAATGTGGACTGCTTCGCTTCCTGTAAAGAAACTTGGAAGAGATACCAAAGAGCAACTGGTCCCTTGGAGACATGCAAGACACGAGTCAAACCTTTTCAGTGAGAAAGAGTGGGGAGGAAGACAGGTAACCAATGTGAAAAGTAATTTGAGCGTATAAAAATACTTATGTATATCATAGCTGGTTGGTGATTCCAGGTTCTACTCATGCAATTGTCCAGGATCCACTCAAACGTCCAGAGTATCGGGAGCCCCGGTACTAAAGGAAAACATCCTCACTTCATTTTACTTCTCCAGGGCAACTCAGTGTTTCATCCCACAATGCAGCATGGCTCAGTTGCTGCATAAAAGTATCAGCCATCTCTCCCACCCTCAGGACTCATCAGGGAGAAATGGGCCGGATTCTCCGTTCCCAGACAGCAAAATCGTAATCGGTGATTGGGCGGAGAATTGATTCGGATGCCGGAATCAGGGCAGGCGCCCCCTCCAAATTAGTGTCAGCGTGACATGTGCAGTCGCATTGTCGTTGGCGCCTCATTGGCCGGCCCATTCGCGATGCTCCGCCCCTGAAGGGCTGAGTTCCCGACGGCGTGGGATACGTGCCCTCACACAAATCGAGAAGCCGGCGTGGCGGCTGCAGACTCCGTCCAGCGCCACTGGCCTGGGGAGCTTCTGCGAGGGCAGGGGTTGCAGATGGCAGGTTGGGTTCCCGCACGGCCGGCGCCATGTTGTACAGAACGACTGCTGCAGGTCGTCATTTGTGTGCATGCACAGCCCGGGACCCAGCCATTTTCGGGAGCTTGGGTTGGCGCCAGTGCTAACCCATCACCGACACAGGACCTGGCGAGGGGCTTGTGCCATTTTCTCCGTGTAAACCTCCCGCGGATTCTCCGTTCGAGCCGGCACTTAGCCGCAGAAACAGAGAGACCCGCCCATGATATCCCAATTGAGCTGGCTCTTATATATTAACCTGCACCCGAGGGGGTGGGGGGTGGATAGGGAGTGGGTAGCGGGTGCGCGCGACTTGTAAGTTTGAAGGGGCAGCATGGTAGCACAATGGTTAGCACTGTGGCTTCACAGCACCAGGGTCCCAGGTTCAATTCCTGGCTTAGGTCATTGTCTGTGCGGAGTCTGCACGTTCTCCCCATGGGTTTCCTCCGGGTGCTCCGGTTTCCTCACCCAAGTCCCGAAAGACGTGCAGTTCGGTGAATTGGACAATCTGAATTCTCTGACCGTGTATCTGAACAGGCGCCAGGAACGTGGCGACTAGGGGCTTTTCACAGTAACTTCATTGTTGCGTTAATGTACGTCTACTTGTGACAATAAAAGCTATTAATTCAGTTACAAGCCAAGTTTAGCAAAAGTAGGTGAGATAATTGTAGTTTCAAATGGAGTGTGTGACAGAAGAACAGCACAACATTAAGATGTTTCAAACCTTCCAGCGTCCTGTGACAATTCATCAGGTTCAGTCTCTGTCTTTGCACTGCCTGCAAAATCTCTTCCTTCTTATTTCAAACCGCACTGGAGCACATATCAGGTACAGCAACAGCAAGCAGTCCTGCACCATACGTCTTCTGTAACAGAGGCTTTTTAAAGGGTGGGTCGCAACCCGCCGGTGTCAGGAGGGTTCCTATTGAAGGAGATGCGCCTAACATCCACAACCGGCGTTTACATTTAAAAAAAAAATTTAGAGTTCCCAATTCATTTTTTTTCAATTAAGGGGCAATTTAGCTTGTCCAATCCACCTACCTTGCACATCTTTGGGTTGTGGGGGCGAAACACACGTAAACACGATGAGAATGTGCAAACTCCACACAGACAGTGACCCAGAGCCGGGATCGAACCTGGGACCACGGCGCCGTGAGGCAGCAGGGCTAACCCACTGCACCACCCTGCTGCCCTCAAGCAGCTTTTAAATTGAGAATATCGACCGCAACCGGCCTTTCAATACAAATGATAGTCTTCCAGTCAGAAACGGCTGCAGAGAACAGGTCACATCGCCAGCACACACACTGACGTCACGCACCCAGTCTGTCTGTGCTTTGGGTGTGAAATCACAGAGGAGAGATTCCTCCATTTTTGCAAGCAAAAAGGACTGGAAAGAACGGAAGTTGGATCCTTTTATATAAGGAAGCAAGGGCCTGAGACACAAATTGTCCAGGATCTCACAACTGAATCTGCTGGAGTGAGCTGCTCAGGAGTCAATGGCAGGACAAAGCAGTGCTGGTGTGAGCTATATGCAGAACTCCAGGGTCTCTGGTGAACAATCCATTAAGAAACTGAAATCAGGAACATAGAAGTAGAAAGATGATTTGAGGTATGGCTTTGTTAATTGTGCCAATCCAAATCAGGTGCAAATAGGTTATATGTGAGGAAGTACTGGAAAATGAAAGTTTAAAACCCTCAAAACTTCAAAGACATTTGAAGACTAAGCATGGTAAGTTCGAGGACAAACCTCTTGATTTTTTTTCAAGGCTACAGTGAGAACTTAAATCGTTAGCTGAAGTCTGCAACAGACATGTAATGTTAAATGACAAAGCAAGTGTGATCGTGAGGATCAAGGAGACCCATCTGTCGCATAAAAGGCAAGCGTAAATGGTGTGTCACAAAGGTCGGCCGGTTGGTAAATATGGTAAAAATAAGTTTGTAAACCACTGATCTGTTGCACCAATACTGACTGAGCTGGCCATGTCTATAGTGACAGCGGTGCTAGACGGAATCGGTGGAAGGTGGTGAGGGGATCAGTAAGCAAGAAAACATACTTGACCTCATGCTCGTCAATCTGTCTCCCACAGATGCATCTGCCCAAATCGGGAGGAGTGACATAAGTCGCACCTTCACCTTGAGGACACCCTCCATTGCATTGCGTAGCACTACCACTGTGCAAAATAGGAAAGATTTCGAACAGATCGAGCAACTCAAGATTGGGCATCCATGAGGTGCTGTGGCCACGAGCAGCAGAATTATCTGTAAACTGATGGCCTGGTGTATCTCCACTCTACCATTACCACCATGCCCGGTGATCAGTTCTCATTCCATGAAGAATGCAGGACATGCCAGGAGCAGCACCAAACATAGCAATAAATGATGTGTCAACCTTATGAAGTTACAACATAGGATTACTTATGTGCCAAAGAGTGTCAGCTGCATGCGATACTCAGAGCTAAGAAATCCCAGATGAGGTTTAAACTCTGCTGTCCTGCCACACCCGGTCATGAATACTTGGATGAATGAATGCTCAATGACGGGGGAGCCCAGCGCATCTGCACAAATGACCAGGCTAAATCATTTGCACAATGGTCAGCTGGAAATGCTGGGTGTCTGATCCATTGTCACCTCCTCCTGACATCCCAAGTATCACAGATACCAGTCTTAAGCAAAATGATTGTTTGGTGGGACACACGTTGCACCTGTTTGAGCTGAACAAAATAGGTGGCCGCTCCTCATTGGTTATTCCTCAGTCAATGCCTTGAGTAATTGGAGTCATACGGCTTGGTTGGCAGTTACCTGTCATTGACCATCAACTGGTGCATTGCCCATGTGAATATCCATACCATCAGAGTCCACTTGCCAGTCAATCATCACTCTGTTGTGATAGTATAGATTGGTTGATGTCACTTACATTACATTGATGTTCTTGCACTCATTAACACATGTGCAAGACAAAAGGCTTACATTAAAATATTTTTTCAGCAATACTCAAATCTTCAGCCCAGCCCATTCAATTTACTCCACATGATATCAAGGAAAGGCTGAAGATACTGCAAAGGTTTTGGGCCCTTCCAATATTGCGGCTTTGCCAATTGATTGCACCGTCAACCACACTTTGTTCCTGATCAAGAGATGACTGGTGGGGCAGTAGTTGGCTGGTTTGGATTTGGCACGCTTTCTTGTGACGGTGCAATCAAGTGGCAATAACCTTTTGCTCAGTTTCGGTTCCGCCGACCATTGATCTCCTGATCACATTAGTCTTGGTCCGATCAGAGACAATAAAAATGAATTTGGTGAGAGTCAGTGCGAGTTCCCTTAGCATTGAGGCAGCATTTGATCAGATCTCACACAATTGGAGTCAAGGGAAATCAGCGGTGGCTGCAGCTAGCTGCGGGGGGGGGGGGGGGGGGACCTTTGCACTGGTTGGAGTTGTACCGAGCACAAATGTTAATTTGTGGCCAATGATGTAGGACCTATTGTTCCTGAGAACTCATGTTCCTGAGAATTTCTTCAGCTGTTTTATGAGTGCCCTTCCCTCCATCAGAAGGTCAGAGTGGGGATGTCCGAATGTTCAGCACCATCATTGATGACTCCAAAACTGAAGCAGTCGGTGTTCATATGCAGCAAGAACTGGACAACATTCAAGCATGAGCTGTTAAGTGGCAATTAATATTATGTGTCCAAAGGGGCGGCACGGTGGCGCAGTGGGTTAGCCCTGTCGTCTCATGGCGCCGAGGTCCCAGGTTCAATCCCAGCTGTCCGTGTGGAGTTTGCACATTCTCCCCGTGTTTGTGTGGGTTTCGCCCCCATAACCCAAAGATGTGCTGGTTAGGTGGATTGGCCACGCTAAATTGTTCCTTAATTGGAAAAAATGAATTGGGTAGACCAAATTAAAAAAAAAATAATATTGTGTGTCCAAGTGCAAGGCGATAAGCATCCCCAACCATGGCCCCTTGATATTCAGTAGAATTATTGTTGCTGAATTCACCATTACTGGCAATCTGGGATTACCATTGACCAGAAATTGAACTGTACTAGCCCAATAAATACTGTGGCTGCAAGAGCAGGTCGGACGGTAGGCATTCTGCAGTGAATAACTCTTCTACCCAGCATTCACAAGGTACAAGTCAAGAATGTGATGGAATACTATCCATTTGACTGGATGAGTGCAGCCCAACATCATAAGAAGCTTGCCACCAACCAGGACTGGAATACTTTCCACACAATGGGATGCATCAGAGTCCTAGCTGTACAGCAAAAGCTTGGCTAAGAGTGTGGTTAGCTCTGGAACGCAAGCCTTCAGTCATGTTGCCGGGGCCTATTGCCTTGAATCAAAATGACTAAGAGTGGGGACCTTAGGGCATGGTGGAGATGCATTAACTCGTCAGCACCCCTGGCTAAGAATGGTTACATATGCTTCAGCCTTATTGTTTCATTGATGTGCTCAGCTCCCCCGAGGATAGGCATATTTGTATACTTCCACCTTCAGTTACGTGTTTAATTGTCTCTCTTTCACAAATGGATGCAGCAGAATTGCTGAGCATTGACTTGATTCACTGGCTATGGGATGGTTCACTCTGATGGTCACAGGATACCATGCTGTTTGGCATGCAAGTAGACGGGTGTTGCACCGTTACCTGGTTGACACCTCATGATTACCTGTGCCTGGTGTTGCTCCTGGCATCTTCTCCCTGCGCTTCTCTTGGAACCAGAGTTTTCAAAAAAAATTTAAGAGTACACAATTAATTTTTTCCCCCCAATTAAAGGGCAATTTAGTGTGGCCAATCCACCTACCCGGCACATCTTTGGGTTGTGGGGGTGAAAATCACGCAGACACAGGGAGAATGTGCGAACTCCACATGGACAGTGACCCTCAGCGCCGCAGTCCAGTTCTAACCACTGCATCACATGCTGCCCACATCTTGGAACCAGAGTTAATCCCTTGGATTCTTGGTAATGGTAGAGTGACTGAGGGATTTGTCAGCTCATGAGATTATGGATCGTGCTTAATACAATTCTGCTGCTGGTGCCCCCTGTCCAGTTTAAAGTTGCAACCACTGCACTATGGCCACTGCAACCAATATTATGGACAGATGCATCTGCAACAGGGAGATTGGTGAGGATAAGATGCAGAAGGGTTTCATTCTTGGTTCCCTCAACCTGCCACCGCCCCAGTCCTTCATGTCCCGGCCAGCTCAGTCACTAATGATGTGACTAAGCCACTGGCGATGGACATTGAAGTCCCCTTCCAGAATACATTGTGCCCTTGCCACCCTCGGGGTGCTTTTTCTAATTGATGTTCAACTTCAAGTCCCACTGATTCATGACCCGAGGGGAAAGGGCAATCTGTTTTGGACTTGAAGCTATAAGACTTCATGGTGTTTGGAGTCAATGTTGAGAACTCACAGGGCAATTGTATCCTCACTGTATTCTACTTTGTTACCACCTTTGGTGATCAATCTACCAATGGAGGACAATATCTGTAACATTTTCTGTGAGGTATGATTCGGAGTATTTACTCTGTCAGCCCATTGCTCAACAGCTCTCCTGATTTTGGAACTCGGCCCAAGTTGTCAATAAAGAAAATTTTGCAGCGTTGACAGTAATGCTATTCTTGTATCCAGAACTTTGGTTAGTACCAGATGGCCCAGCCCGTTTCAATCCTTTTCATTTTTCTGCGACATTTTGGTTAGCCATTTCAGTCAGCCACAAAATGGTGGTTCTGGAGTCACATCTCGCCTAGACAAGAGTAGGATGGCAGCTTTATTTCCCCAAATAAAAGCTGTCAAAATTTGATGTGCTATTGCTGTGAACATCAATGACCAAAATGAAATGAGACAAATGAAGAAAACCAAATGACTATTATCCAACAACTTTATTGTGAAAACAACATTGACTTTTTAAAAAATGATCCACTTGTAAAGGATTAAGAAACAATGGACACCATACATTAACAGCAAGAAGATAGGTGGAGATCAAGAGAAAAGGAAAAGAGGATTTCAAGTGAACAGTTTTGTTTCCTGTGCTTCAATTGAGTGGAGCTTCCCATTTAGCCTGTAATAAACTTTGAAAGATTATATTTTTGAGATCAGGCAATGAACTGTGCTTTTTTCCCCCCAATGATCTTCAAGCAGTTTGCATTGACAGCCCAACACAAATATGCTTGAGATGGGCCTGAGCTATTTAAAGCCAGAAGTTACATCATTTATTATGATGTATATAATTGTGTGGTTCCTCTCTTCAACAGATTGTGAATACAGAAGAAAGGAACCATGGGAACATGCAGAGTGTGATAAGAGCAAACTTCAACAGTCATTGTCCTCACTTCATCCGATATAAATCAATTGTCATATCTGGCAGCTTCAATGCCTGATGGGGTGTGTTTGGTGGGGCCCGCTGCTGCAGAACCTGCTCATTTATCACATGGTCCACAGCGATCACTTTGCCGATTTAAAACCTTGACATTCAAGGGTTGCAACTGTCCAACTTGTCAGAATGTAATGCAGACCTTCTGTCCAGATAAACAGAACAGCTTCTGCCAAAAACAAAATTATGGGGGAGCATTTCCTTTCTGTTACAAACCCATTCTTCGGCACCCATTCTGTTTGTCAGAACAGAACGGTAGCAACTTTCTACAGTAGAAATGTGACTTGAAATTTCTGCAGCAACATTAGTTTTGTGGCAAATCAATGCGTAACCAAAGTCTATGAATATAAAAGTAGCTATTTAAGACAATATGATCTGAAGAGGTCACTTGGTTTGAACGGAGACGTTAGTTTGCTCTAAAATGGAAACCTGGCAAAGAGAGGGCTTGGCGTCATTTTAAACTGGACAAGTGACTGGATGATCCTGTTCGCCAATAATATGTGGCAGAAATTGAAGTTTCCAGTTTACATGACAGTTTCAAGGGCATTTGTGTGTGAAGAAATGCCATCATCCTGATCAAAATTGTTGATGAACTGAAGAGCACCAACCATCACTGAAATAAGCTGCAGCAGATCAAGGAAATTGTGAAATAGTTTGAGGCAGAGATTCTCAGGATACTGGTGAATTCAACTGCCAAGAGACTAGGTACACACGAGCAGTCCACCGTGCTGAGCTTAATTTGGAATTGGGGAGAACCCTCAGCGAGGATCTATGGAGCAGAGAAGAATACAAACATTGAGGTTTTTTGAGTGACAAAGTGAAACTACACAGCCACCCAGACGATTCCAATCCCAGAGAACGACTCCAAGAAATGTCACGTCACGTCCTTGATTTTGAACCGATCCACCATCTGTCGTTGGGGTGTGAATATAAGGTATCAACTCAGCAACTGGATGGCTCGAAATTGCAATCTTACTGCTAAAAATGGAGCTTTTCTGGGACACTTTATGGCCATGTCAACATGAAGTGGTCAGCATTTTCTCTTTGAATTGCTGCTGACATATGCTCCATGAATGGCTATTTGCAGTAACCAGGTGGGTGGACTACAAATAGCTTTGAGTTCTCTGCAACTTGAAGCTTCACTCTCATCTTCAACTCTTCTGTGCATCAACTCACAGATGCTGCACCCCTGACAGTGTAATACATTTCAACACAAGGATATGACACAATGTCCTTCTGCAGAAACAGGTAACTTAAAATGACAAAGGGCCCTTCATTTTGACAGTGGTGTTTGTATCTCAAATAAATACATCTATCCAAGAAAAACTATTTTCAATGTTACATTTATCCCTCAAGGCTGTGATGTATCCACGAGAATAATGCTCGTGAGAAGGCGTAACATTATCAGCGCAGCTTTACTTCATCAAATCATTCTAGTGCTAATAGGCGACTCCATGGCGATTAAATTCAAAGCATGGGTAAAAGGCAGAGAACAGACCTCAGCTCCATGTCAAAATTGAGATCCATCTACAAACATGGCACATTGATATTAGGAATACAATAAAGGGGAGTGCCAGACTCCCTCAGAAACACCCACAACAAGCATTCCCGTGACAGGAGACAGATTAATTAAAAGGAAAATCACATAAGATACTCTTCACACTCATCTATTAATTCCATTACAGACTAAGCCTCAACAATCTTTGGTTTAAGACGAGCTTTTGTCTTTAATGTTGGTCCAGCCTGTGGCACCGACGTCTACAGAACAGTTACCTTTTAAAAAGAGGCATGCAACAACATGACAAAAATTTGCCCCAGTAGTACAACATTCAGCCATTTGAAAATTGCCGGTGATTAAAAACAGCAGTGGTGATTTTTACCCACGAGTTCAGTGCTTCTGATGAGTGGCGAAATGCTTGGTTTTGAGTTCATAATGTGTCAGAATTCGACTGCACAACCTTCTTTTTTGCTCTAACTTTGACTGATTTCATCACAACCTAGGAACGGACAAGAAGTAAATTAGATTTCTTATGTTTGATTAAAATATAGCATGCTCTGCATTTACTCATCACTCATACCCAAGGAGCTTATGGGAACAACTTCCAGTGAACACTGCATACTGATGGAGGAATTTGAAGCAGCAGCTGGGTTCTTGGAACAAACTAATAAAGGCATTCCAACTGGCTTGTGCCCCAAGGTTTGGACAGGGGAGGGGGAAGGCAGACTGACCAAAAGAAAGAAACATTCGGCAGAATTCTCCCGCTAAGTTGCCCTCCAGTGAATCTTGCTGAATGCAAGAGGACCCCAAGACTGGGCTTTTGCAGTGATGTCCCCCAGCTGAATTGCCTACCAAAACTATCTTGGTTCACACATACAGAATTTTAAACTAGGAGACAAAGTCAGGAGAGTTACTGCTTTCGTGAAGGACTGAAGTCAAAAATGAAGGGGTGGTGGTGGAACGATTTTGCATCATTGGAGTGACAAAGTGATTGTCTGGCAAACAGATGAAAAAGGAACTCCAGGTTTGCAGCTTGCCACGAGCACAGACTGCAACTGAATGCAGTTCTCACTGCCATC
This sequence comes from Scyliorhinus canicula, assembly GCF_902713615.1. Lineage (NCBI taxonomy): Eukaryota > Metazoa > Chordata > Chondrichthyes > Carcharhiniformes > Scyliorhinidae > Scyliorhinus > Scyliorhinus canicula. The sequence continues at coordinate 16,585,303 of NC_052171.1, read as the reverse complement.
CACCGGAGGCCCTCAAAGCATCACACAAAGAAACCCAGCTGCATCACAATTTCAACAAGTTTAACCTTCAGCAACCCTGCTTGCAACCCATACGTTGCAATAAAATGCATTTATTAATAAGCCTCAATAAAAAGCAGAATGCAGTTCAAGCAGAGAAAGCTGTTGATTAAACACAGGTTGACGATGCAGCTCATACCAGCATTACCATTTTACAACTTAAAATTTGGATTATTTTAAACTCAGAATGCTATCGAGCATGACCTACAGTAAATTGCAAAATCAGGATATCAAAAGAAATTATACCAAACAAATACAAACACTAAGCCTAGTCCAAAATACTGGAAATGGAAGATTAGACGAGAGAAGTTCCATCATAAATGGATGAGGACAACCTGTAAACTATTACTTATAAACTGTAAAAAGTTGTTTACGTAACCAGTTCTATCTTTAGGCAACAGGATGATAAAACTAACACAAACAATTTGGAATTATGGAAACACAGAGTGCTTCACTCAAGACATTGCTCCCCTCGAGCAATTTGCAACACTGCAAGACCATAAGACACAGAAGCAGAATTAGGCCACTCGGCCCATCGGGCCTGCTCCACCATTCAATCATGGCTGATATTTTTCTCATCCCCATTCTCCTGCCTTCTCCCCATAAGCCCTGGTCCCCTTATTAATCAAGAACCTATCTATCTCTGTCTTGAAGACACTCAGTGATTTGGCCTCCACAGCCTTCTGCGGCAAAGAGTTCCACAGATTCACCACCCTCTGGCTGAAGAAATTCCACATCTCTGTTTTAAAGGATCGTCCCTTTAATCTGAGGCGGTGTCCTCTGGTTCTAGTTTTTCCTACAAGTGGAAACATCCTCTCCACACCCACTCTATCCAGGCCTCACAGTATCCTGTAAGTTTCAATAAGATCTCCCCCTCATCCTTCTGAACTCCAACGAGTGCAGATCCAGAGTCCTCAACCATTCCTCATACGACAAGCTCTTCATTCCAGGGATCATTCTTGTGAACCTCCTCTGGATCTTTCCAAGGCCAGCATGTCCTTCCTTAGATCCGGGCCCAAAACTGCTCACAATACTCCAAATAGGGTCCGACCAGAGCCTTTCTTATACAGACTCAGAAGTACATCCCTGGTCTTGTATTCTAGCCCTCTCGACATGAATGCTAACACTGCATTTGCCTTCCTAACTGCTGACAGAACCTGCAAGTTAACGTTAAGAGAAATGTGAACAAGGACTCCCAAGTCAGTTTGCGCTTCTGATTTCCTAGCATTTCTCCATTTTAGGGTCAGGATACTCCTTGGGACATGTCAATTTAGCCTCCCTGCAGACGGTTTTGTATTTGGAAAGAAACTCAATCTTCTGTGCAAGGAAAGTCCAGATCTGGACAGTCATTTGGCCCGTACAGAAACTAACACAAGTGGATTAAGTAATCTCGCAGCCCTTTTAAAAAAAAAGTGAGACAAGAGAATCTTACCTCTTTGCCCTGCAGCTTTTTCTTGGCCACTTGGTGGCTCTGGACTCGTCTGATCCGTTTGAAGTTTTGTACTTCCTGATGACGCAATGAACCTCTTTGGCATTCTACTTCACCATCAGACTTGCACTCATCCTGAGAATCACTCTCACCTGCGAATCGATCATTTGGTGTCGTCACAGGGAGTCTTCGAGCTGAAAAGTTAAACACATTACTGAGAAACGCAATCAGAACATATGCACTGGTTTCCTTCCTGAATTATACTTTCAACACTGACAATAATTAGCATTTTTCCTTTCCTCGCCTGGAGGTACTGACCTTAGCTGGAATAAATGTGTTCATCACCTTTGGGTTTTTCACACAGCATCTGTTGTACCCATCACCATTTCACTAACAATGTTTCCTCAGATACAAGTACTTTCTGGTGGGCACCATTGGACAGTCAATAGGAGCCGCTCTTTTTCTCTTCAAATAAGAGTGCTGAGGGCGACTGTCAGGCTCCAACTGAAGTCAGCTAACTGAATGAATAACAAAGTTTGAACTGGCAGCCTTCTGGATCTGTGCAGTTCAAGGCACTCACTGCTTTGGGTTTTCTCTGAGGTATGCTTCCACCAATGCCATTAAACAGTGATAATTAATGTAACCCTCAAATTGTTATTCGGCTATGGGTCTCTTTTGCGCCACTCGGGAACATTTCTCTATTACACAGTAGAATGACGACAATCTTTTAAATGCTGACCATAACATTTTGATTTGCGACGTGGGCACTGACTTACCCAAGGGGCACAGACTAAATATGTGGTCCACAAAAATCTCTTCCAGTTCAATCAGCAACGCAGGTCAAGACACAGATGCCCTACCCAGATACCAACAACGGGCCTCATGGGGCAAACCAAGTAGAGGCCACCACTATAGACCATTTTTTCCTTGTCTTTTCCTCTACAGATACTGGAGTACACCAATCCTAAACACCAAAGATAGCTGAAGTTACCCGATTCTGATAAAGTAAGGCTGACAGGATACCAAATAATTCAAACTTGGAATTCTGATGACATTTATAGAACTAATGGTGCTTTAATGTACACTTCACAATGCCACAGAAATAGCTTTGTGCTCAACTTTTCTCAATACTTGGGACATGGGTTGAATAGTGAAATGGTTAAGTTTAAGTACAATATTATGATTAATCCTGTCTTCAGTGATGACACTAGGAACATGTTGGCATATTGAATTATTTTTTTTTTTAAATTTAGAGTACCCAATTATTTTTTCCAATTAAGGGGCAATTTAGAGTGGCCAATCCACCTAACCTGCACATCTTTGGGTTGTGGGGGCGAAACCCACGCAGACACGGGGAGAATGTGCAAACTCCTCACAGACAGTGACCCAGGGCCGGGATTCGAACCCAGGTCCTCAGCGCCGTAGGCAGCAATGCTAACCACTGTGCCACCGTGCTGCCCTGGCATATTGAATTATGATAATGTTCCCAATCTGCAAGTCCAGGTTTCATCCCCACATATAGGTATAACAGATAATGTCATGAGTACCTGACTGAAGACAGTATATAGGAAAAGACAGGAAACAAGGTATTCACATGGATATTTGATACCTTCAAAAAGGACAAACAGTCAATATTAAAACCAAGTAATTTAAACCCCCGAATTCTGTACAGGAAATGATGCATTGTTGAACTGAAGATTCCTTTAGAAAAACCTCTTACTCTTTTCACCTCTGGACAGTAAATGAAACAGACAGTTTCAAAAGTGATTCCGTTCTACTTTCCCACATTTGCTCAATAGCACACAAAATTTATCGACTCACAGTACTCCACTCGTGCAGCAGAGATGGGTTTCCTTCCCCTCAGCTCCTCCTCAGGATAAAGAGGGTCTCTGTAATGTACTGGCTCGTCGCCCGAAATGCTCGTTAAATCGTGCATGCTGAAACTACGCAGGCGTCCAGTGATAGCTCCCTGACTCTACAATATCAGGAAAACAAGGATATGTCACTGAAAAAGCAAATACTGCTCACACTGCAAGGTACCTTCAAGTGAAGTAAAAATAATGGAGGAAAATGCACAGGTGATTCGCATTTAATGTAATGTAAAGGACAGTCACATTTCCAAGATGACCCTCTGAAGGAATTAACCCATGATCCAAATAGTTAGCAGATCACCAAGAAAAAAATGACTTTTCAAACATTGAGCATCCGAATGCTTTTACCCCATTCATCATGTCATAGCTGATATCACCCTGCAGGGAAACAACTTGCTCAGCAAGCTGTTTTTCCACATTCTGTTTATGAAACTTGTTTAACAAGGCAACATTAAGTGTTGCAAAGCTGCGAGACAAATTAAATGTACATCGCAATTGAAACGGGTGGATCTGTAACCCCTAGGTAATAGACAATCAGCCAGTGTTGAACATGTTGAAAACTTAAAAGAATAACAAAAACTAGAATCAAAGATAGACCATTCAGCCCTTCAAGCCATTATTTTTTCAAATAAATTTAGAATCCCCAATTACTCTTTTTCCCAATTCAGGGGCAATTTAGCGTGGCCAATCCACCCACCCTGCACATCTTTGGGTTGTGGGGGTGAGACCCACGCAGACATGGGGAGAATGTACAAACGCCACACGGACAGTGACCCAGGGCCGGGATTGAACCCGGGTCCTCAGTACTGAGGCAGCAGTGCTAACCAGTGCACCACGATACCGCCCCTCCTTGATGCTTTTTTTAATACATAGAAATCGACTGATCTCAGTCTTGAACATAATGTTTGATCCTCCAAAGCCCTCGGGCAATAATTCCAAAGGCTCACCATCCTCTCAGTGAAGAAATGCGTCCTCATTTCAGTCCCAAATGGCCAACCTCTGTCCCCTGATTCTAGAATAACCACCCCCGACCCGGCCCTGCAACATAGTGGGCACCACGGTAGCATGGTGGTTAGCATCAATGCTTCACAGCTCCAGGGTCCCAGGTTCGATTCCCGGCTGGGTCACTGTCTGTGCGGAGTCTGCACGTCCTCCCCGTGTGTGCGTGGGTTTCCTCCGGGTGCTCCGGTTTCCTCCCACAGTCCAAAGATGTGCGGGTTAGGTGGATTGGCCAGGCTAAATTGCCCTTAGTGTCCTAAAAAATAATGTTATGGGGGTTGTTGGGTTACTGGTATAGGGTGGATACGTGGGCTTGAGTAGGGTGATCATTGCTCGGCACAACATTGAGGGCCGAAGGGCCTGTTCTGTGCTGTACTGTTCTAATTCCTCCAGTTTAGCCCTGTAAGAATTTTTCACGTTTGAATGGGATCCCCTCTCATCTCTCAACACCAGAGAATAAAAGCCCAGTCTATTTAATCTCTGTTAGAGAACAATCCCTCCATCCCAGGAATTAACATTTGGAGAAACAGACATCATTAATAATGGAAACCACTATACTGGTCATACTGCAAATTCAATCAGAATAAGCTGCGAAACGCATTCTATCACTAATAATTTGTGGCCATTAAATCAGACTGCTTTGAAAAAGTCCTTTCAGGAAGGGAATCTGTAACCCGTACCTGTCCTACATGTGACTCAACTTCCACTCCATGTGTTTGACTCAAGTGCCTTCTGAACTCCCTAACAGGACATTCAATTGTTGAAGGTGGCCTTTCTTCAGGCGTCTGCGAATAGGAAGTAAAAGTAACCTAGCCAAATGTCCGGCAACAAAAGATAACAATTGTGCAGGATTATAGAGCTAAGTTAGTACGGCATGTCCTATCTTGCTCACTAATTCTTACCGAGATAGTCCCATGAATGCAATGAACTATCTCCATCACAGTTATCATGGTCTTGAGAAAATTACGTTGAAAAGTCACAAGAATCATTGTTATGATGAAAGGACAGTTCCTGTTGACAAATACCTTTGCAGCAGCACTCACAGCGACAGTCGCTGCCATGTTTAGTCCCTTCCTGCCAAAATTCACCATGGTTTCATAGCCACGATCCTTGGCTTGACTGATGTAGCAATCAATTTCCTAAGAGGGAGAACAGAAAATGAGATGCAAAGCAGCCATTCCTTCATATACTAATCCCTCTCAATACAGACCCAAGTATATCTGTCTATCAAGCACACTGGAGTAAAACTGAAGGCTTTTTTCCTGCAAGGTGATGAACTAGGGGCGGCGCAGCTGCACAGTGCTTAACACTGCTGCCTCACAGCACCAGGGACCGAGGCCATTTTCAGGGTGTCAGATTTGCCGGAGTTGCAGGTGGGAGCGGGGGCAATTGTTTAGCCTTAGCCTTGTTCATCACTTACAGGTGGGTCCTGTTGGGGTGGAGGTCAGCTTCTCCACTCTGAGCCTTGGCAGGGTTGGTGGATCTAATGGAATTCTTGCATTTGGAGAAGGTGGCATTTGGTCTGAGGGGGAGAAAGTGAGGGGTTCCACAAGAGATGGCGTTTTTATGTGTTGAATTTTGGCTCGCTAGTTGCCGGCAACAGCTGTGAGGGAGACAGAGAGAGAGAGACACACACACACAGGCAGAGAGAGAGAGAGAGAGAGACACACACACAGGCAGAGAGAGAGAGAGAGACACACAGGCAGAGAGAGAGAGAGAGAGAGAGACAGACACAGGGACAGAGAGAGCCAGAGAGAGACAGAGAGAGAGAGAGAGAGAGAGAGAGACAGAGAGAGAGACAGAGAGAGAGACAGAGAGAGAGAGAGAGAGAGAGAGAGAGAGAGCAAGACAGACACAGGGACAGAGAGAGAGAGCGCGAGACAGACACAGGGACAGAGAGAGAGAGAGAGAGAGCGCGACAGACACAGGGACAGAGAGAGGGAGAGCGAGACAGACACAGGGACAGAGAGAGAGAGAGAGAGAGCGAGACAGACACAGGGACAGAGAGAGAGAGAGAGAGCGAGACAGACACAGGGACAGAGAGAGAGAGAGCGCGAGACAGACACAGGGAGAGAGAGCGCGACAGAGAGAGAGAGACAGAGAGAGAGAGAGAGAGACAGAGAGAGAGAGAGACAGGGAGAGAGAGAGACAGGGAGAGAGAGAGAGAGAGACAGGGAGAGAGAGAGAGAGAGACAGGGAGAGAGAGAGAGAGAGAGACAGGGAGAGAGAGAGAGAGAGACAGGGAGAGAGAGAGAGAGAGAGACAGGGAGAGAGAGAGAGAGAGAGACAGGGAGAGAGAGAGAGAGAGAGACAGGGAGAGAGAGAGAGAGAGAGACAGGGAGAGAGGAGAGAGAGAGACAGGGAGAGAGAGAGAGAGAGAG